>NC_077229.1:494292680-494892680 GCF_027887165.1 Monodelphis domestica | reverse complement strand
TTTAGTTTGAATCTCTTTTCTGTATTCAAAATTGCTGCTTAGAAATTTAGAGCTAAAAGATCTTACAGAAATTATTTAGTCCAATTCCTCATTTCACAGATAAAGAAACTGGACCACAAAAGTTAAACAATTTAAAGCTATTTACTGATTTCCCTTAATGAAAGTGTCTTCCCTCTATTATCTTAAAATTTCCTGTATATAGGTTGTTTGTACACAGTTGTTTTCATGTTGTCTCTGCCAGCATCATCATTTGCCTTTCTTTGTATTCCCAGAGTATTTATATAGACAGACAAGTTATCAAATGACAAAGCTGGAGACAATCTATATTCTAACCTCCAATTCAAATTCCCACTAATAAGCCCATATGACTTTCAGTGACATTTTTTCTACTATACAATAAATCAATACTGTTGTCCCCAAGTCAACTTCCAAACAGAGGAAACAATTTCTGTAACCCCACAGCCTTCTCTAATTGAGATTGGTTTAATTTGCACATAAAAGTAAAGCATTAGCTCTAAAGGCAGTATTTAATCAGCCTCAATTAAAGGATTTCCTTACTTTTCTTGTATTTTGGTGGTGGTGGTGACTGGCAGCTAAAAACAAGGGCTCAAAGACTTGGGGGAAATGGATGGTTCATGAGAAATGTCTGTGATGTAATAACAACACAATTCTGAAATCAGAGCATATGGGAATAGGGCTCCATTTCCAGAGAATAGGAATATTCTGAACATAAGCTGAAACAAAGTTTTGAACTACTTTTAAAGACCTGAGTTCAACTCCAACCTCATACATTAGCCATGTGATCTGAGCAAGTCACTTTACAATCTTTAAGGCGGTACATAAATGCTAGCTATTATTTTTAATTTTGTCATCATCACTGTTGTTGTTGGCTACTATTAAATGCAGGACAACTAAGGGGAACAGTAGATAGAGGGCTGGACTTGGAGTCAGGAAGATACCTTTTTGAATTCAAATTTGGCCTCAGATACTTTCTAGCTATGTGACCCTAGGAAAGTCACTTGACCCTGTTTGCCTCAGTTTCCTCATCTGGAAAATTAGATGAAGAGGGAAATGACAAAGCAGTATCCCTGACACCCCCCTACCCCCACTCCCTGGGGTTATGAAGCACCACATACATTAAAAAAAAACAAAAACAACTGAACTGAGAAGCAGCTGGAGTGTATAAAGAGCTAACTTTAAAGGCAGAAAGAGTTTGGTTCAGGCCCATACTGACTGGGACTATTAGGCAACTCACTTAACCTCAGTGCTCTAGGTTAGTAGTGTCAGGCTCAAATAGAAAGGGAATCCTAAAGGCTGCATATTATTTTTAAAAACCCCAGATTCACCTCAGCTATGCAGTACTTTACTTTTACTCTTAAGCATTTTCCAGTTACATTTTAATTTGGTCTTGGCCCACTGAGAAGTTAAGAGAGCAGTGAATTTGATGCCACTGGATCTAGACAACTAAGCCAGAAGGCTGTAGTACAGTCCCCCATCTATATCTGGAGTTTCCTCATTCAAGAGTTCCTTAAACCAATTAAATCTACAAATCTAGTGCCTAGACAAATCACTGTACACTGGCTATTATTTTTTCCTAGTCTCAAAGTTACCAGAAGCAGTGCTACCTTGAAGAAAACCTGATTTAAAAAGTTTCACCAAATACAATCTTTAACTTTAGTTGAGACAGTGGAAGGTATTTGGAAAGAGGGAAAATGCCTTAGATTTGGGGGAACACCTTATAAATTAAGCCATTTTAATCAGTTTATATTCATTGTTTTATGCCTAACTAGAACTTTATATCCTCTTCCTGGAATCCTTTTAGAGAACCAGCATTATAATGATAAGTTATAATTATAGTAGAATAGTAAAGAACAATCATAGTTACTAATTTACTGAGTAAATCAGTAATCAATAATTATATTGTGAGTAAAACTAAGGGAAATTCTCTTTGTGCCTTGCAAAATACCTTTGCTAAGAAGTCTGCACATGCCTTTGGTGTCCAGGAATATATCCAGATTTCCTGAGGCTGTAGCATCTCATTTGTCTTTGAAACTATAGAATGACCTTGGCCACTTTTATTTTTACCATGTATGGAACAAGTGGCTAAGTAATATGTACCCCTATAACAAGGAAAAAAACTGACCTTGAAGGTGAGACCTTCTAGAAGATGATATTGTGGTTATCCCCCTGAAAAGAAAGATATAGCTGACCAACTACCATTCTGGGGGAAGTTTGTATACTCTTACATAAAGTATAAATGCCAGTCAGCTAATGGGCTCAGTCTCAGACCAACTTGTCTAGAGAGTGACACTGTGATTTACATCTAACAATAAAGTTAGTTTGGCTCAGAAGATTGTTCACAGTATTTTTCTTTTACAGCATAACTGATACTTATCAAGAGAAAAAAAATTATATTTATAATTCAATTCCAAAGAAGAAAGCTAAAGTTACTATCATGTTAAGACTTTCATTGACATAGCTGACCCCAAACTTCCAAAGTCACTGGAATGACAATTACTAACAGGAAACAAAATAACTTCCAAAATCAGCTAATCATAACCTAGTCTTTCTAGGACTAACTTGCTAAAATAAAGATTACCTGTAGTAAATAATTAATTAACTGGAGGGAAAAGTATGCCTCACAAATTGGGGTGATATTCTAAGAATTTTCAAAGATATTTTTTGTTAAGTGGTGGAAATTTGCCCAATGGTAACCAAATCCAAAATGTTTTTTGGTTAAGTAAAGTGAATAGACCAATTTATTGATCAAGAATACCCATCACTTCAGATTATCATAGATTATTGAATTTGGGATCACACATTTGATTTGGTATTTAATCTAACTTACATATTAAACTTAGTATTAGAAACACATTTCTAAATCTCTAAATTGATTATGGAATTATAATAGTATATTCATAATGCATAATCAGAACTATCTTTGACCATCTACTGAAGTAAAATCATCAATGCTAACAAATACCAAATAAGTCACTTAAATCTTATGAATGTTTTGATACTTGGGCTAAATTAGACTTTTATATATAAAGAAGAATGCCATAAATGGCTAGGTTTCTAAAAATCTCTCCATTCTTAAATCTCTCTTTAAGGTTAAATGACATAAATGTCTAATAAATTCAATGGTTTCTTCTCAGATCCCATTCTACATTTGCCATTGATCTCTCTTATGTACATCATGGTTTCTAAGACGCCTTTCTGATTTCTCCTATACCTAACCAATTCTTTCTATTTTGTTTGGTGATACCTCTTCTTCTTTAGCTTTAATATGTGGAACTGCCATGGCTCAATTCTTAATTCACTGCTTTTTAAAAAATTAATACTCACTATGGAGAATTTGTCTATTATCAAAACTCTATAGAGATTAAATCCCACCAAATTTTCATTTTGAGCTATGACCTATTTCTTTGATTCATTCAGATGCCTACAGAGCACATAAACTTTGAATATTCAGTACTCCACTAATTATAATACCCTCCCCACAAAACTCAGAACCTTATTCAGACGACTTCTTCTGCAACATCTCAAATTAATATCTTCATCTTCATTTCTACAGTCAACATTATTGTCCTAGTCTTCATCATTTCATATTTCTATTATTGCAACGGCTTTCCAACTAACCTCCTTACCTCCCTCTATTCTCTCTCATTCATCCAACAATTTGCTTAGTGCTTTCTTGGTAATAAGCAAGATATAAAGGTAGGCATGATGAGAGATACAAAAATAATCCTGCCCTCCAGGAGGTTACACTCTATCTAGTATGAAAGATAAGTTAAGGCATACATCCCAAAATTTTAAGTGTCTTCTGTACACTATTGTTATAACATATTCATGGAACTTTTCTTCATGATATTTTTCTCTACGATCACTTTCTACCACCTCTCTGATCAAATTTAAATTCAAATAACTCGGTATTTATAAGGGTTTCTACTAAAATAGTCCTAAAACATCAGAGAAGAATAGAATTTAGAACTAGTCTCATGGGACAAAGGACTTTGGATGTCAGTTAGTCCAATCTCCCATTCAATGCAGGAATTTAACTAATAAATTTTATCAAGTTAAATGGAAAAGATTTTTAAAAATTAAAAGACTGGGGGCAGTTGGATGGCTCAGTGGATTAAGAGTCAGGCCTAGAGACAGGAGGTCCTAGGTTCAAATCTGGCCTCAGACACTTCCCAGCTGTGTGACCCTGGGCAAGTCAGTTGACCCCCATTGCCTAGCCCTTATCACTCTTCTGCCTTGGAGCCAATACACAGTATTAACTCCAAGACAGAAGGTATGGGTTTTAAAAAAAATTAAAAGACTAACAATCTTAGCCACAAAAGGCTGAATGAAGACACAAACAGCTTTCCTTTTTTAAATACAAAAGAATACATAAATGCAGTGGCATTTCTAATTTTTTAAAAAAGGACATATGTAAAATGATTTGATTCAGTGAAAAAGTAAATGCACACCAGCACCCCTTAGCTCAAATTAGCCAAATCAATAAAGACAAGAATGTACTAAACTTAGTGAGCTTTTAACTACTCTGTTCTTCAAAAGGAAAGTACATGCAACCCTGGGCGAGCCACTTAATTCTAATTGCCTAATCCTTGCCACTCTTCTGCCTTATTCTAAGAGTGAAGGCAAGGGTTGGGGGGGCGGGGGGGGGGGCACGAAGGCACAACAATAAAGAACAGAAGTGAAATAAATACTGTATCCAGATGACCAAACAAAAATGGTTATTCCCAAATGAAAATATTTCTAAAACTAGCTTAAGTGCTAACTGTTTCTAAGGCTGGGTATAGTCACACTAAAGTAAAAGTTCCCAATTTTATCTGTTCATCAGCCTAACCTACTTTAAAAAGTTTTCAATATAAGTCAAAATTTTCATTAGACTAATGACATAAAGCACATTCATATTTACTTGTCACTTTAGCGAGATGTTGTTCTATTGTAACTGAGCCAAAAGTAACAATTTGTGTCAGAATCACCCAAAAAACAAGAAGCAGGATAACAGGACACAACTGGACTTTTCTTTTTGATCTCACCCAAAAGTCTTAAAATAAAAGAACTTAATGATACTCACAAGATCACAGAACATTAGAACCCCAAAAGAGACATCAGCCAACAACTGAATCAAAGGGCATTAATGACTTCTAACCTTTCTTGGAGTAAAATTCCTACAGAATTTCACAGAAATATTATCTAGCTCTTGCCTACCATGAAAAGAACTAAGATGACTGGAGCTTGAGCATATTTAATGGGCCTCCTGAGCATTCATTTGCCTCAAGGTAATTAATTCACAACTAATACACTGGGAAAAAATTCTTTCTAACATGGAACAGTGCTGCTAATGCAAAAGAGGCTACAAGTGAGAAAAACTGTGAACAAATAAAAACACAGTCAAACTTCCTTATGTTTTCCAAAGTTATTTTTAGCAACAAATTCATTGCAATATAAGGTAAGTAAAATATTTTTGTTGACCTTAAATGGAGCTTTGCAAAATGTCTCTAATGTGTTCTCAAAGTCTGTGCAGAGGACAACATAATGAGGTTTAACCACATTTGAAATTCCAACAAACTAGAGGGGGGAAAAGCTCATTGTACTTACTTTGTAAATAGTGCAAAACCATCAGTACAAGGCTATAGCTGTTTAACGTGCCACGACTGGCATCATTTATCTCATGATGACTTGCCCACTTCTTAACCACCAGTACTAAGGGACGAACTCGACTCTCAACTGTAAGCAAAATTAAGACTTAAAAATAGTGAAAGAAAAAAATGATGAAATTACTTTGAATGTTTATATAACTTTTAATTGCAATCTGATAGGAAATTTCATATTTCATCATGCACTGTCACTTGTACTTATAAACTGTACTTATAATATATTCTACAACTGATTCTCAAATTTAACAACATACCCTTAAACAAATCAGTCTAATAAAATAGATTTGCTTTATCTACCTAAACTTTTGAAGCATTTCAGAATAACAAACTAATATGCAAATAGTAAAATGAAAATACATGATAAAATATATCACCAAATAAATTATATTTTCCAGAATACGTATAAATCAGTATTTAGAAAAACTTTTCCTCAAGACTACTTCTTAGATTTTAAAGACTAAAGAAAAACAAATTCATAAATAGCTAGAAATAAAATGAGAAAAACTTACGATATGCATAGGTTCTGAGGAGGAATGTGTTTCTTATTCCTACAATATTGTTTACATTCAAGTCAAACTCCACACAACTAAAGGAGAAAAAAAGATAATCAAATAATACAAAATTACAACTTTAAAAATGTTAACTCCCTGGTGACTAAGTTAATACTTAACCATGTAAAAAAGTAGGAAACCAAAGTTCCTAGAGCTATAATTTTAAGATCAAAGATAAGAAAAAAATAAATAAAAATTGGACACAACAGTTTTTAAGTTTTTAACTGACATTTCTATCTTCTCTATTACAATGAAAGTAGTATGGCATAGTTGGGGGTAAGGGGGGGGGGGCATGGAACACTTCACAAAGTCCAAAGGGCACAGATTGGGTCTAGGCCTAGCACTTCCTAGCTTAGTGACTTGCGTAAAATCATTTAATTCTCTAAGCTTTAGTTTCATCTGTGAAATCAGGAAAATAATATTTGCATTATCTTCCTCACAAAGTGGTTATAAATAAGTGCTTTAAAAATCTCAGTGTTAGAAATAAGTCATCTTTATTAAAAATACAAATATTTTGTGAAAATTTTAACAGGTGAAACTCACATAAAGGAAATTGGTTTATAACACATTTTATTGCTTGACCAGAATTTGATTATATTGTTATTATTTCAATGGACTGACTAAATGGTTAAAAGATATGATCAGACCATTTTCAAAGGAAGAAACATGTTATTAATAACTTCTTTAAAAGTGCTCAGGTTAATTAATAATCAAAAAGAGAATAATTAAAACAAATCTAAAATACTCACTCATAAGACTGCCAAAAAGCAATTAAAACCAATGAAAATTAATGGTGGCAAGTTAGGGAGTAATAGGAATGTTCATTCATTATTGTTGAAATTGTAAACTGGAAGAATCTTTTTTAAAAGAATCTGATAATACAAAATCACAAGAATAATTGTACCTTGGCATTCAATCATTTTGTTGTTGGAAATATACCTTTAAAGTTATAAAAATTAAATAGGGTCAAGCTTTTCAATGATTGCCACAAAAGGATTATATACAAATACAAAAATCTGAAAACACCCTCCTAAACAGTTGTACATTAATATAATGGAATACTTATTCAAAAATCCAGAGTAACAAATATGAAGGATTGAAGGACTTACAAAACAATGCAAATAAAACATAACTAAAAGAATGATGCACGCTAACATACCACATATGAGAAATGAATAAGAATTAATGGACAAAGAACTATAATTCTTTTTTTTTAATCCTTACCTTCCACCTTACAATAAATACTGTATATGGTTCCAAGGCAGAAGACCAGTAAGAGTTAGGCAATGGGGTTAAGTGACTTGCCCAGAGTCACACAGCTAGGAACTGTCTGAGGCCAGATATGAACTTGGGACCTCTAGCTCTACCATAATGTTTTCAAGGGAGTGACTAAAAACCTATTATGATACTTTATACTTGGAATGCTTAATTTCAAAATATTTTTCTATCATGAACCCCTGTTCTCAGAATAGTATTTGTCAACTACATTTATAATAGAAATACTAAATTTCAGTTGGAGGTTCATAAGAAAAAAAGATATGTTTTCTCCCCGAACAGGTTCACAAACCCCCTGAAATCTATCCACAAACTCCTGAGAACAGGGTGTTCTATGTGTACTCTCATTTAAGAACTCCTTCTTTATGATTTGAAATTAATATTTTAAGGGCAAATATTTACTAAAACAAGTTTAATTATCTTTATTATTCAATGTCAAGTTCTTTATAAAACATTTAGTTTTTCAAATCTAAATAACTACAAAGTAGTAATTCTGAGATTTACATTTTTTATAATTAATCATTTTTAGAAGAGATAAAATGAGTTATAAATCTAGTTATTATGGGTTTTCTTTGTAACAATATTTTCTGCAATGATAAGATTTAGTTTGAATTTAAATATAAATCATCTCCAAATGAAATGTGTATCTACCGGGACATGTGGGATTATAGGTCACAACTAGAAAGCTATACTATAAAGTAGTTTTAAAATCTTGCAGTTTTTTCCCATGTAAACTAATATTAGACCAAGGATTTAATCATTTGCAAATGTATTTGATCTCTCATCAAATAATTTCTGAGCAAGCAATCTCATTGCATTTCATATACTATATACCATATGGAACTCTCAAAATATTATTTAACTACTTTAGTATTGTGGTACAACCTAATGATGATAACTTTCTTTAATTTTATTATCTTTTATTATCTAAAGCTATCTATAAACTTCATTTTCAGATAAAATACAAATGGAACTTTTATTTGCTTTGTTTTAACTCATACTTTTGTCTTTTTCCCACTCCTTACATATTTCATATATATTCATATTCAAACATATTCAGTTTGTTGACACAATACGCTGGACTCAAGTTAACCACAATCTTGAGGATTACTTTAACCCCACCCTACTCCACTGCGCCACCCCCCAAAAATCTTGATTTCTATGAAGCCAATGTAAAAAGTAATCATGGTTCATAAACTAGTTAAATTCTGCTTCCCTGGTACTACTTCATAAGTGTACTAATATTTTTAGGCCAATAGTATTAATAAATAATTATTGTGCCAGTCTATTAAATAGCGGACTGATGATATCCTAAAAATTAAGGCATAAAATATTAATGCTTTAAAGTCTGATCCAAGAAGAAACTCTTCCAATGACAGAATCTGGTCTATTAAAGCAGGGGTGTCAAACTCAAAATAGAAACCAGAAACCAATTCTGAACACTTCCATACCATTTTGGTATGGCTACTTATGAATATGATTGAAATGATTTCATTATTTCATTAAATGTATTCCTTATTATGATCCAAGATTAAATGACTAAATCCTGCCGTGTCAACAAACTGTTATATATGAAATATATAAGTAGTGGGAAAAAGACAAAAGTATGAGTTAAAACAAAGCAAATAAAAGTTCCATTTTGACATAAAGGCAGTTTTATTCCAAGATAGCTTTTTACTATTCTTAAATATTTTTATACTACATAACTATGGCTTACAATCTTTTATTTATTTTCACTTTCCAACAATTTCATCTTATACTTTGAAAGAAGATACAAAAGTATATATACAAGCTATAAAAACTGAATCAATTCCATGGTAGCAAAAAACAAAGCATAATTTCAAAAATTATAGGAGATATATATATGCGCTGCAAGATATAAAATTCAACTTTTGGCCCCCACTTAAATACTATAGATGAAAATTAATTTTTTTTCACTTTTTTCCTCCATCACTGAAAATTGTGTGTGGACGTTATGGAAGGAAAAAAAAATTTAATCAAATCATAATTCACAACAATCAACACATTATAAGCACTGAAATATTCTCCAAAAAAAAAAAACCCTGGTATCAACTAATAGACCCCCTTTTGTATATAAGAATTAAGAAGATGCTTTTGGACCTCTATTTTCATGAGTGATAATGGATTTGCAATGATCATCTTTTTTTCAGTCTTACTATATTTTATTTTGACTATAGCACTTAACCAAAGATAGAATGGGGACTAGGCTAATATATAGTACAGGGGGCAAATTCTACCTATGACTTTACCTTCTTAGTATTGTAGTCTAGCAAATCACATAAAGAGACTGCTTATTACTACACAAGGCTAAGTAATTCTAGGAAATAAAAGGTTTTTTTGGTGAATGGCATCACATAACCCAATTCAGTATATCATTCTGGATTTTCAACTTAGACCTGTATTTACAACTTATGTAACACATTCAGTTAGGAAAGCATGCTTATATTTGTAATCTAAAATTTTGCTCTTCAAATTTCTGTTCTTAATAAAAATATGCAAAGTAATGCTGGATATTTCAAAGGTTTTAGATCATTTAACAAGTCAAAATATGAATTTAGTTTATGTGGATGTTTTTTCAAATTGGTAAAAGTATCTAATTCATAAAACACTGATGAGAACACATAACATCCTAGAAACAAAAGTACTGTACTCTGTATTCAGATTGAATACATAATACATACATACATTGAATAAAAAGGAGTTTGCATGATTCAATAAAAGGAAATTCTAGGGGGCAGCTGGGTGGCTCAGTGGATTGAGAGTCATGCCTAGAGACAGGAGGTCCTAGGTTCAAATCTGGCCTCAGACACTTCCCAGCTGTGTGACCCTGGGCAAGTCACTAACCCCCATTGCCTAAGCCTTACTGCTCTTCTGCTTTGGAGCCAATGCACAGTATTGACTACAAGATGGAAGGTAAGGGTTTAAAAAAAAAATAAAAGGAAATTCTGAAAATTCATAAGACAATATTCACCAATAGTAAATAAAAATTACAATGTAGCAAGTTATCCACAAATGATTTAAAACAAATGAAAAGACAGTGTTTACTAACTACTTGCCTGACTTTATCCCTGAATTTCACAATTGGCACTTTTGCTCGAATCAGCTGAGGTCTCTCAATGTAGCCTGCTGAAGAAGTAAGAAAAAAACTGTGAATATTTTTTAAACCTTATTATAATTCTTATTGCTAGAAGTTCCTTGCACATAATTTAAGTATTTTCTAGGCTGAAACCTTATTTTCTAAATGATAAAGAATGCTGAAAATTAAGGGGACCAAACCACATATTAACAGCCTCTCCTTCCTCAGAAGTCAATTAGCACTTTGCCTGAAACTCTTATTTGTACTTTCTTTACATCAGATATGAGTACCTGTCATTCCGCTAAGCAGTTTAATTCTATGTCCAATGGTCACCCTAACATAATTAAGGAAAAACTTACTCAAGTGTATTTCATTGTGAAATGGTTTTACTCATATAATGTCCCCCCTACCATACTCACTAAGTTCTACTAACTTCATTCTAAAACAGAAGTAGTAATTATTTAAGTATTTGGCTGCCAAGGCCAGGTGATATACACGTATATCCACAATAATTGGTAAATTTCATCATATTAACTGTCAAAACTAGAAAAGGCCTGAAGAGATTTAGTCCCACACACTCATTTTACAGATCAAAGTAAAAAAGAGAGAGAGTGAACAGGTAATATGAAAGAGAGCAGAGTTTATTCAGTTTAGGGCTCTTGTCTCTGAAACAATTTTTGCCTAATCTTTCATCTATACCTTCCCCTGCTTTTCAGCTGATTTTTATGAACTATCTTCAGCCAAGAGAATGCAAGATTTTTTGAGGGCAAGGACTACCTTTTCTTTTTATCTGCATTTGCACTTTTAGAGGTTAACAGTGCTTAGCACATAATAAACATTTAATGAATGCTAGCTGAATTAACAAAAGAACCCTCATTTATTAAACAACAGGAAGTCACACCAATCACCTAGCAATCAGTAGCACTAATTCTAAGACAAGCCTATCCTGAGTCTGTATTTCAAAAGCATTTAAAAAAAAAAAAAGCACATGAATTAAATAAGTTTCACTGGATTAATGCCATTTCCAGAATAGCTAAATAAAAATTCTGCTCAGAATTAAGAACTGGGTTAAAGTAGTATTCAATTTTTTAAAAATTTAACATTAAATCTATGTTTATTCTGAAAAGAAATTATCGGGGGCAGCTGGGTTGCTCAGTGGATTGAGAGTCAGACCTAGAGACAGGAGGTCCTGGGTTCAAATCTGGCCTCAGACTTCCCAGCTATGTGATCCTGGGCAAGTCACTTGACCCCCATTGCCTAGCCCTTACCACTCTTCTGCCTTGGAGCCAATACACAGTATTGACTCCAAGATGGAAGGTAAGGGTTTAAAAAAAAAAAGAAATTTATCAACCCCCCCAAAAAACTTTCTAAACATAATGCCCAATTCTACAAAATGGGCAGTAAAAATTGACATTTTGTCAGCCTTTATTTAGTTACATTAAAACAAACAAATAGAAAACAATGACAGGTTTCAAAAAGAATATAATAAAAAACTCAAATTTCTAATTAAATTAAATATGTATTTATTAAATGTCTATTATGTGCAAGCATTACACTAGCCAACAGTTATAGAGACTATGCAAATTATCCCTGTGCTCAAGCTTACATTCTACTGGAGAGATATAGTATGTATATAAATAAGATTGGTACAAAGAAAACTGAGTAGGGAGAAAAGGCAAACTATTTTCCTATATTCAGTTTTATCCTTTAAGTTTTTTCAAATTCATTAAGGAAACTCATAGTACAGTATTTTTCACCTCCAAAATTAATTGGGCCTCAAAATTCACTTATCTGTAAAATAAAGAGGTTGAACCAAATCTATAAAAAATAAAATCAGACTAGAAGTCCTCTGAAGTTCCACCCAGCTCTTGGTCTATATTCTATTATTTTCTAACTCTAAACTTCCATGGTCTATAATGCAACAGTAGTCTAATTTCCTTACACAAAACTTACAGCCTCATGTGATGTAAATGCTTGGGCAAAAGGAGAAAAAAAGAGAATTAAATAGAAGCTAAGAACATAGAGCCAGGAGATTCTGCAGTACTAGACAAAATCCTTCACAATTTGCCTTCCCACTATTTTCTCAGGATGATTATACTTACTCCCCCCTCACAAACTCTTCATGGCTTAGTTAGTTTTGAGTATCAACTCTTTCCTTATTCCCCAGGTTTTCAGTGTCACCCTTCAAATTGTCATGCAAGTACATGCATGTGCGTGTGCATGTGTGTGTGTCCATCCTGTATTTAATCATCTGTGGCCATATTACATACCTTTAGTAGAATGTGACCTAAGGAGAGGGAACTGAAAACATTGTGTCTGAAACCTTTGCCTGAGTACTGTTTAAAAGGATACCTTTTGACTGTTCTGGTAATTTCATTGATTTCACCTGCGTGCCAGAAGAAAGATTCAGCCCAAAGATTCAACTTTGAATTTGCAAATGGGTGGCTCAGGGCACTGAGAGCATGGTCCTGGGTTAAAATCTGGCCTCAGATAATTCCCAGCTATGGGGCCCTGGACGAGTCCCTTGAAACCCATTGCCTAGCCCTTACCACTCTGCCTTCGGACAATAGGCATTTAAATGGATAAGAACCCAATGAACTTTGAAGAGACTAAAGGCTATATTCTAAGGCATTTCAGACTCCAATGGTTTATAAAAATCTCTGTATTCTATTGCATTTTTTGTTATGGTTTAACTTTGTGATTTTAAGTTCATATATTACTGGATTCAATATTATTCTGCTTTGAACTGAAGGTTGATTGAATTTATTTGGAATGTACTGAGTTTTGAAATTCTGTTGTTTTTCCCCTATAACTGTGCTGAACAAATATTATTGTGAATAAGCCTATATATGAAAAAACAGCTTTTTTTCTATTTTGCTGAGGATAGATGGACTTCAGAACTGGTTATAATTGTATTAACAACCTTTGGAAAATTTAATGTGCTAAATATCTCAAATGATTTTAAGGGTTTTTTTAAATATGATTTTTGTAATTTTTTAAAACAATCTCTGGTTATTTTTGTCTGCCCCTACCACAAGGTAAGGCCAAGAGTAGCTGAAGTGAAATACATTTTATAACCCCCAACCTTCCCGCATTTCTAAATATGTGAATGGAAGTTTGGGCAGTTAATCTCAGGGCATTTGTATCCCTATAAGCCTCCAAGAAAAAGGAGCACCCCTTTATTTATACTCTTCAGCTCACTACTTTACTTGCACCAGAATGATATCTAGATTTCTTGATTATGTTCTAAACCCAAGATGAGTTTTACTTTGTTTAAAAAATATGTTTTATTCACCAAGGTTGAAAGATTGCTATGTTTGTAAAAATTGTGACAAATGTCCATCAATTCATAGGTTTTAAAAATGCCATACAGCAACTTATGTGAAATATGAAAGTGTGTTTGTTTGCTATTGTAATTAATTGGGCTATTGAGAATTTTGGGGATATTGATATCTACATATTTGTACTACTGTATTTTTTTAAAAATGAAAAATTGTTAACCTTGTTCAATTCATTTGCCTTCTACTCACAGTGGAGCATGGCTAGATATTAAGAGGAAATGGATATCATTTTTGATGAGAAAGCCTTGCATTTTATATTTTCTTAGCTGACACAGAGTGTCAATGATTATAAGCTATATTTTTGAAATTTTTAAAGCTCTTTTATTATTATATTTTTCTTGCATGTGCAATATACTTTTTCAGTTTTTTTTATTATTTTTTCTCTCCTTTTTATATTTGAAGCACATGTCACCAGCATTAAAATTTTCTTTAACTTTCTGACTTTTCAATGCTACAAGTTTGAAATACATTTGCTAATGCATGCCCTAAAAAGCTTGTGACTATAAAAACGATGCCACTAATTATTTTAATAAATTATGGGACTTTGCTTAATGATTCTGTCTGATTCCAGGACAAGATATACACAAAAGAGCCACTGCATAGTGCCAATAGAGCATAAGGTCAAAGAGACCAACCAATCCTGGTGAAATTGATGTCACTTTGAGCCTAGACAAAGAGGACTTGAACGTGTTTGGGGTTCGAGGTTGCAGCTGTTTAACATGTGTTAAAAGCAGGTCTTCCTTGTTCCACATTCTATCAAGTACCTCAAACTTGGCTCCCGGAACCTTGGCTTATATACTCTGGTCCCCTTTTCTGCCTCTCATAGTGTGGTAACTTTCTGTAGTCCTGGCTACTGACTGGATAAATGCATCATTGCTTAGATCATTTTAATTGGGCCCTGATTCAAGGACCTGTTATAGATTTATTTTTCTTTTACTTGGAATTTTTACACATAAGACTTTGATAGTCTATATTTTCATCCAGAAATTTTTTCTTTTTTATTTGGATTTTTCTGATATCTTTTTAATATCTCTTGCCAATTGATTCGTATACCTCAGCCATGCATCCCTAAGTGATCCCAGTTTTTTAATCACCCTCTTAACGGGGGGAATGTTAAAAAAATATATCATTACTTAAATTGCAAAGTTTAAATTCCTTTTGAGAAGAATTTTAGGTAAAGAAGATGCTACCTCTCTGAATCTAGAACTGAACTGTTGGAGAAGCCACCATGAAGAAGCCTCCAGACCACAAGTTGCACAAAACTGAACTTTGGGTGTGGTTGATTGAACATTTATTTGTATCTGTACTTTCATGCCAAAGGGGACTGCCCCCTAACTGGCTTTTTGTCAATGCATTTGGCAATTATTGGGTTTGTTTTTTTCTCTTATCATCAAATTATTGTAATCTTTAAATTGATTATGTTTTCATGATCCTTTGGAAAAAAAATTATTTTTTTTGCAAACGATCAAACGGAGGAATGTAAAAATAGACTCAAATACAGGACTACAGTCCCCACAAGCCTTTGCTCCACTTCCCCAAAATGCTTTGTAATCTCACGGGAATTCTGAGGTGGGCCGAGATCGAGGAAGGATTTAAGCTGGTGGCAAAGGTTTTTGGGCTCTCTTTTGGACTTCCGTTTTGGAGCAGATGCATCTCTTCTGTGATGTGAGGTTTTCTGGCCTGGGCCTCTGGCCTAGGCACATGTTTTTTCTTATTCTGTATTTTCTTTAATCTTTAACCTTTAATAAACCTCTAAAAAATATAATACTCCTTGCAGAGAGAAACTAATTTCTACCTGCCTCAGTCTCCCCACATTCCCTAATTTTAATCTTTATAGTACAGTGTCTAAAAAATAACAGATCCTTTTTAAATGCTTGTTGATTGATGGATAAGGGGCAGAGAAGTAGAAGAACCAGCAGTGTTTAAAAAGAACAAGGTCTCTGATTGAAAGAAAAGTTCCTACAATATGAGAAACAGTAGAGTGGTGGCTGATTAAGAAAGGAAGATGATATTGTTGGGGAAATGCCCATTATACAATTAGCAAGGCAATAATTTAAAGGTTTTCCTTTACTCCAAGTTTTCCAGGGCCTGGAGTTCACTGCCCTTGGCTTTAACCTACCCATGTGGCATTATCTCATACTACTCTTCTTCATGTAAGACCATGTTCCAAACAAATGACTAATTTCCCTCTATATTTCTCCTGTCTCTATCCCTTTGGTCATGCCACCTCCTATATGTCAAATGGCTTCCTCTTTCTCCCCATTACCCTCTCTTATACATTGCATTCCCTCATGCCCTTCTTGAGATCCAACTCTCACATTATCTCATCCATGAAAAATCTCATTCCCACCCACTAACAAAAAAGTATTTCTCCTTTCTAAAAATTTCTTTTTTTTCATATTTCATATTTCACATTCTTGTCTTATTTATTATAAGTGCTTGTATTCTTCCCATTTGAATAAACATTTGTGATAATCTATGGTGTGTCAATCAAAAAGCATTTAATTAAACATGTAATGGGTGCTAGACATCATTTTAGTTATTGGAGATGCAAATATGAAATATTAAACAATCCCTACTCACATAGAACTTAAATTCTTCTGAAGAAAATACCCATGACTATATCACTGCACCTACACCTTACAGAAAACAGGTACTGAATGAAAGATTTAGAACTGAAAAAATTCTTAGAAGTACATAGGCATTTAATAAATGTTTACTGATTTATCAGACTAGTTCAACCCTTTCATTTAACCCCTTCATTCAAGGAAAATGAGGCCAGAAAGTTTAAATGATTTTTTGTTGTTTAGTTGTTTTAAGTGTGACCAACTCTTTATGAACCCATCTGGGGTTTTCTTGGTAGAGATACTGGAATGTGGTTTGCCATTTCCTTCTCCAGCTTCCTTTACAAATGAGGAAGTGAGGCAAACAGAGTTAAATGACTTGCCTAGGGTCACAGAGTAAATGTCTGAGGCCAGATTTGAACCCAAAAGATGAGTTTTCCTAAATTCAGGCCTGGGAACTCTATACCTTTTGCCATCTAGCTACCCTTGCCACCCAGCTGCCACTGTCACCCAAGTAAGTGGATGAAATTATATGAACCCCAATAATGACTCTAAGTCCAGCCCTCCTTCTACTGTAGGAGTCAGTAAACTACTGCCCCGTGGATGAAATGCAGCCACTGCCTGATTCTTACAACCCCATTCTTGTACAGTGTTTTTTAAATTTTAAATACAAATCAAATGCTACCTTCTCAATCAATCAAAGAAGAAACACTTATAAAGTCATCTGCTACATTCCAGGCACTATGCAAGGCTCTAGGGACACAAAACAGAAACTAAAATAGACTCTGACCCCATGGAATGTAAACTCTAATGAGCAAAACACATACCTATCACAAGGTAATTTTAAAGAGGAAAGGCAGCTCAGGAGATCAGGAAAGGTTTCGATAAGAAATCTGCACTTGCAATAAGTTTTGAGAGAGACTAAGTAAGAGGCAAGGAAAGAGTAGAATCCAGGTATGGGGAAAAGCCAGGGCATAGGAACAGAATGTAAAGTGCAGAAAAAAGCAAGAAAGACAATCCGTTTGGATTAAAGAGTAGTACTTTATAATTGGGCTGGAAAAGCAGCTGAGGCCAGCTTCTAAAATGCCAAACAGGAATTTCTATCTTATCCTAAAAGGAAGATGGAGCCACCAGAGTTTAATAAGGATGGACAATGACCCAGTCAAATCCATGGTTTAGGAAAATCACTATGTGGAGAATGGAAAGGCTTATAGGAGAGAACTGAGGCAAGGTGACCAATTAGGAAGCTACTGCAATAATCAAGGTGAAAAGTGATGAGGGATAGAACGAGGTGGATGGCTGTGTAAGAGAGAAACTGAATAAAAGAGCTGCTGTGGAAGTAGGATCAAGAAGTCTTGGCAATTAAATGAGACCATGGACTGGGAGAGAGTAAAGAGTTGTGGAGAGTAATGCCACAAACACAAATAGGGGAAGATGGGAAGCAAATAGGTTTTAAGGCAAAGGTAAATTCTATTTCAAACATGATAAGACATGTTTCTGACATGTCGAGTTAGAAACTTCAGACATCCAGATCAAAATGTCCAATGGGCAGTCAGTGATATGGAACTAGACTTCAGGAGGGAGATTAGCTGAACTGAAAAATCACAAAGTAATCTGCACAGAGGCAATTAAACCCATAGATGTTATGGTCACGACTTGAAAGTAAGAGAAGACAGTCCTTCCCAAGATAAAGCCTTGGGTCTTTCTTAATCAACCAAGGCAGGATTACAGTTATGTGTTTGTACCATGTAAGCTACTATATCTGTGTACCATAAGAGATATATTGTGACCTATTTTTTATAGCTCTTCATGTACATATTACCTCCTCTAGTAGACAATATAGTAGCTGTCAAATGAGAAACATGTAGTGTATATATATAGAGACTGTATTACAAAATTTAAAGTGCCCTATTAATGTGAGTTATTATTATTATGGTAAACATCAGAAAAATAAATATATATTGGTATATGCCCCATAGTACAATGAGTTAAATACTTATATTAAATGTATCATCACTTTTCACGTATAAAATTATTTTGGAATTCAATGAAAAAATAGAATTAGCTTTACTGGAATACATATTATTTACATTAGGGTAATATTAGGCATTACATATGAATTCAAAGCATCTGGGACTTACAAAGTCTAGTACAGAAATGTTTTTGGACTAAGCTGAGTATATGCCTTGCTTCAGTCTTCTGATTTACCTGAAACAAATATTAAAAAATTGTAAATACATTTTTCTATACCCTTTCATTCTCCATACCTACTCTTTAAAGGGAGCATCATTTTCAAAGAAAAAATGTAACAGAAGTGAGTTTTTATTTTTTCAAGTTTTTATAAATCCTAAATCCAATAAATCTGAAAATTTTCTAGATCACATCTTAAATTTTTTATCTGAATTTGCTGGTGTATCTGAAAAACAATCATATAGTTCCTTTCACCTAATAAAATTGTGAAAGGTAACCATATCTCTACAAAATAGAATACTACTCTATATTTTATAAGTTATTCATAGTTTAATGACCATAAAATTCAATGAGAAATATTAATGAATAACAAGTTAAAGCTTAAAGAGTAAATAACAGTTTTTAATGCCTCAAGGAAATAAAAATCACAATCTATTGCAGCTAGAGAATACATCTTTAATACACAATTCTAGTCAACAGAGTTATACTATGGCTTACCAATTTTCAAGGAAAAAATACAATTAAACCATATTGAATTTAATGCAATTCTTATTTGGTGATAAAGGAAAAAATCTCAGATTCTTATAGTGCAGTGATGATAAAACTTTTAAAGATAGACTGTTAGGCTCTGTCCCCACTCCACTCCCCCCAAGACTGAGTGCTGTGCCCAAGCCCCCCCCCCATTATTTCACATGGGGAGGGAGGAAGTTCTCCCATTGGGTTGCTAGACAGAGGGGTGGTGTGTGTGTGAAAAAATGTCAACAGGTTTGTGGAAAGGAGGAAGGGAGCAGTTCTGCCCAAGTCCGTCTGTCTTTCTAGTAACAAACTCTGGGGGGCAGTGGGTGTGGGGAAGTGGGCAAATGCCCACAGAGAACATTCAGCATGCTATCTTTGGCACCTATTCCATTGATTCGCCATCACTGTTAATAGTGCCTCTGGGTTATCATTAAAAATTCAATTGGGGGGCAGCTGGGTAACTCAGTGGATTGAGAGTCAGGCCTAGAGATGGGAAGTCCTAGGTTCAAATCTGGCCTCAGACACTTCCCAGCTGTGTGACCCTGGGCAAGTCACTTGACCCCCATTGCCTAGCCCTTACCATTCTTCTGCCTTGGAGCCAATACACAGTATTGACTCCAAGATGGAAGGTAAGGGTTTAAAAAAAAAAATTTCAATTGGAGGCAACTGGGTGGTTCAGTGGATTGAGAGCCAGGCCCAACAATGGGAGGTCCTGGGTTCAAATGAGACCTCAGACACTTCCCAGCTGTGTGACCCTGGGCAAGTCATTTAACCCCCATTGCCTAACCCTTACCTTCTCCCTTGGAACTGATTCTAAGATGGAAGGTCAGGGTTTTTAAAAAAAGAACATCAATTATCATTGCATTGTAGATCATCAAGCATATCTGTTAAGAGAATGTTCTACTTAAAAGGATGCCTGATAAGCTAGTCTGATGCACAAAGAAAATAGAGAATAACTTATGGCAAAACTTACAAGGAAAAACATGTCAGTTTTTTATTAGAGAAGTAGGTTAGCAGGGAGCAGAGAGCTAGGTGGCTCAATTGATAGAGAGCCAAGCCAAGAGATTCAAAGATTCACTTAACCCCAATTACCTAGCCCCTACCTCAGTGGAACCAATACATAATATCAATTCTAAGATAAGAAAGTATGGGTTAACAACAAAAATCAAGGGGAAACCTTAAATTGTAATTCTTTTTTTTTTTAACCCATACTGTTCTGTCTTAGAATCACCAAAGTAGAAAAGTGGTAAGGGCTGGACAATTGGAGTTAAGGGACTTGCTCAGGATCACAACTATAAAGTATCTGAGGTCACATTTGAACCCAGAACCTCCTGCCTCTAAGCCTGACTCTCAATCCACTGAGCCACCTAGCTGCTCCCTTGTAATACATTCTTTTTTATGTTTTGTAAATCTTTACCTTCCATCTTAGAATCAATACTGTGTGTTGATTCCAAGGTAGAACAGTAAGAGTTAGGCAATGAGGTTTAAGTGACTTGCCCAGGTTGGTAATGCAGTCTTAACTGAGCTTTCTCTGCAAATCTCTTGTTTTTAAACAATCCAAAGGTATTTTCTCACTTTTTACATGATTCTAAATATTCAAGATATATCAGTTTTTTTCTGAAACAAGTCATTTTTCCAACTTGCAGTTATTAGAAGTCACTGTTGTCAGATGAATTATGGAAATTATGAAAGAAAATTCTTATTATTCAAATGTTTTTTATTCCCCCCAAATAATGAAAAAGTATTTTTGAGTGTCAAAGAAAATAAATATTTATAATATGCAATAACTCAAAAATCTAAATTTGGAGGAAAAAGCACATTTTTTTACCTAATAATCTTTTCTTTTCTATAAACTATAGCACTGTTCAATGACCTTCCAAAACAGAAGCTGTCTCAGGAAAATGCGCAAAAGTAACTACCATTTTCTGACCCTAAAATCTTATATTGATAGTTCTATAACTCCTGATATATTCCTCCTAAATGTGCCTTAAGAGAGACAGCATTATTGCAACTCTCTTAAGTTACATACAAGCAAGAAAATAAGTTATTAATGAGATCATCATTGCATAAATTAATTAATATTTATATTTTTGTATGACTGACCTTGATACAGAAATTTTTAAAAAAAAATTTAGTTACTTACTGGCTCCTCCTTAACAACCAGGCACAAATCACCATCACTACTCCTTGTACCAAATCCATTTAATGAGGATCCAACCAAGAAGAGTCTGCTATCTAAAATTAAAAAAAAAAAAGCCATGAAATTATAAAATAATTTAATTATCAAATAGTATTAAAATTTGAAATATATACTTGATTAAGGATACATAAAAGAAAACATACGTGGAAATATCAGTTGGATTTCTCTCTGCAATTGTGTTCGACAGAGTTCTTTCTTCTTCAAATCACAGGATTGCTGCTGACACACTTGAAATAAGTCCAATACCTGCTGACTCAACTTTACACCCCCCCAAAAAAAACTTTATAAATCAGTAGTTTCAGAAATTAAAAAAAAAACTCCTCATCAAAAATTTGACAATTTATTATTTAGCAAATTTTGTTTATAGAATTTTAGTTGCCTTCATCTTACTATTCTCAAAAAGTCTATTTAGTATTCTTAAAACCCAAAGGAAGGTATATATATATATATATGTATATATTTTTATCTCTATAACCATTCTCAGTTGCATGAATAGAATGGGCCCCTTTACAGACTATAATTCCTTCCTTAAACGGGGGAGTAAAAGGGGAAGGTAAAAGGTTGAGACAAGACTGTAAATGTTAACATAAATTTGCTAGTAAAGTATATGTCACTTTTTCAGTATGTAATCAACAAAAAGTTCATAATTCAATTCAATTGAACAGATATTTATTAAGCACCTATGAGTACTAAGCTAGGTGCTGAGAATACAAATATAAAAGCTAAATAGTTCCTGTCTTCAAGAAGCTTACTTCTCCTAGATGGAAATATTTACACAGGAAAGTAAATATAAAATATAGGCAAAGTAAATATGAAGTCATTTAGGAAGGACAAATATATCAATAATTTAAGATTAAGTTGTCCTCCAATTCTAACATCTTGAGAATCAATAGCCAAAGTTAATAATACACAAGTACATATTACTAACAATAGCCAAGTAAGAATTCAGATCCTGCTTCCACTGACTAAGAATAAATTCTAATCATTCTGGACACATATAGAATTATGTATACAGCCTACTACAACCTGATCTCTACTTTCATACTGAGCCATCCACTGCAAAGACATCCCTGCTATACACTAATATCTCTTCCTGTCCCAATTTTACTTATAATATTCCTTTATCTTTAAATCAAGAAGCAGGATCTCTGATAAACATCTCTTAAAAAGTAGGGAGAAGTTAGTGAAAATATTTTGAAAATACATCAAAAACTACTCTAATAGTTAAGAAGAGCAATTAGCATTAATAAGGACCTCAATTAGAATTCTGGCACAACAATAAAATATGGATTATTTGAGAAAAGGTTGGAATACTAAAGAAGATGAAGAATACAACCCAATACAAAGGACAAATGGAAGGAAAAAGAAGGCTGAAATGAAAGCTTAAAGAAAAGCAGGTTACATAAGATGTCAATTACTTGTTCTTTATCTCTGAGGATATAGAAAGAAATGGACTTCAATGACAGCTTCAGTAATTGGAGAAATGCAAGGAAGAATGTCTTGACTGCGTTAAGTTTTTTAAAATGAAATTTATATAATTTTTAAATAATTTAAATGGTACATCTGGTTCTGGTTCACCTTACTTTAACATTATTTCCCATCACTACATCTCTATATTTTCAACTGGACTACTCCATTCAGTTTCAAATTATCTGTCAATCAGTCAACAAACATTTCTTAAGAAATTACTACGTATCTCTGATAATCAGAGAGATGCAAATCAAAACAACTCTGAGGTATCACCTCACACCAGCAGACTGGCTAACATGACAGCAAAGAAAAGTAATGAATGCTGGAGGGGATGTGGCAAAGTAGGGACATTAATGCATTGCTGGTGGAGTGTGAATTGATCCAACCATTCTGGAGGGCAATTTGGAACTATGCCCAAAGGGCACTAAAAGTGACTGTCCTCCACTTCTGGAATGTTCTGCCTCCTCATCCCCACCTCTTAGTTTCCTTTGCTTCCTTTAAGAATCAGATCATTCCCTTATGTATAAGGTCGCAAAGGAAACTAAGAGGTGGGGATGAGGAGGCAGAACATTCCAGAAGTGGAGGACAGCCAGTACAAAGGGAAAAACGGGATGAGATGTACTATTCAAGAACTGCTATTAGGCTAGGGTAGCTTGGTCATAGAGTAAATGAATGGGAGCAAAAAGAAATAAGATTGGAAAGGTATAAAGAACTGTAATTGGCAAACAATTTATACATGATCCTGGAGGCAATAAGGAGCTTATTGAATAGGAATCAGGCTTGCTTCTTTAGGAAAATTACCTTGTCAGATAAGCAGAGGATGGACTAGAGTCAGATTTGAGACAGGAAGACCAGTTAGAAAATTATAGCAAAAGCCTAGACAAGAGGTGGTTGTATCATATGAGATGTTATGAAGGTAGAAATGGCAAGATTCTACCACAGACTACATGAGATAAAGTAGAATGAGTGGTCAAAGGTAACACCAACTTGGGTAATAGGCAGTTCAGAAGAGATTAGGGTTGAATAAATATAGATCTGACCATCATCTTCATAGAGATGAAAATTAAACCCATGGTACCAATAAGATCATCAAATGAAATAGTATAGAGCATTTATCTCCCAAGGTTGTTGTGAGGCTCAAATAAGATAATATAAAAATAAGTGAGCTAATTTGTAAAGTATTTAGCACAATAGGTGGGTAATAATAGGCATTACCTAAATGTTAGCTATTATTGTTGTTATTGTTATTGAATAATGTTATTATTAATAATATTAAAGGAAGAAAAGAGGACTGAGGTCAGAATTTTAGGGGATATTCACATTAGTGGATGTGACATGGATAAAGAACCAGGAAAGGAGACTGAGGAGAAGGGCTAAATAGACAGGAAAAGAAGCAGAAGAGAGCAATATTACAAACACCTGGAGAAGGGAGAATATACAAGAGGTGATCGATTATGTCAAACACTAATAAAAATAAAGAAGGATGAGCTCAAACTGTTCCCTGAACTCAATATTCCAGTCTGTGTACCTGCATCACCTATTTCTCAAATGGATTCCTTCAGGTTCTCTTTCTTCTTTAAGGCTCACTTCAATTTCAACATCTTCCCTGAAGCTTTCTTTGATTCACTCATTAATGTTCTCTCCCTCCTCAGTTTTCCATGTACTATATAAAGAGTTGTGTAGATATTATCTCTCTCCCTGAGCAAGTAATTGAAGACAAAAATGGCTCTGCTTTTGTATTTGTACCCCCAGCCACTGATTACTGTGGTTTCAACATAGCAGGTTCTCAATGCTTGTTGAATTAAACTGGATTTGTCTAATCCTAGAAATTTAAGCTCAGACCAGAAAAAGCCCCTGGAGTCCTGTCATCATCAATCTGTTATCATATTGTCAAATAGAGTTGTATACTTATTTTATAAATTATAATGTTACAAAAAAGGAAATTAAAAGATGAGATAAATCCTAAAGTCAACATAGTCAATAGTTTAATGAGTAAAGAGTGACATGGTCAGATCTATGCTCTAGAAAATCATTTCAGCACTGATGTGGAAGATGGATTGGAGAGGAATAAACCTGAAATCAAGGAAATCAGGAAAATAGTCCAAGTAAAGGTAAGAGGAACTGAGACGCTGAACTAGGGTGAAGAGACCCTGTATGAAGAGCAATGGATTATGTTGTGGAGGTAGAAATGGCAAGACTTGGTAACTGACTGGATATGGGGACTGGGGCGTAGGCCAAGGGAAAGTGAGGAGTCAAGTGTAATACCTAGGTTGTAAACCTGGGTGACTAGAAAGTTAGAAGTGCTACAGACAGAAATAAGAAGTCTGTTTAGAGGTAGAGGTAATCAAATAGAAATCCATCCATGCCTGCTAATGCCTGCACTGTTCAATCTTTACTCCCAAATGGTAAGGGGCTTGTGGCCTTACTTACCAATCAATTCACACAAACTGCCACCCCACCACTCCCCCGCAAAACAACAACAACAACAAAACTCTCTGCCTCTTAGCACAAAGCTTGTTTCTGTGGTAATGAGAGGGAAAGGGTTCTGAATATGGGTAAACTGGAGGAGAAAGGTTAAGAAGTTTTTTTCTTTGCAGCTACTGAGAAAGCCTGGTTCTGGTAAGGTAATAACCCCACTGAGAGGCTCTCACCAGTTAAGCCACATGGGAGGTCAGTTGTAGGAGAGGGAAGAGGGTGACATGAAGATGAAAGTATAAGAGACAAATCAAAGAATGACCACAGTTAATAGTAATAATAACCAACATCTATATAGCACTTCCTATGTGCCAGACACTCACAAAGCTCTTTACCATTATCTCATTTGATCTTCAAATAACCCTGGTGGTAGGTGCCAATTATACAGATAAGGAAACTTATGGCAAACAGAGATGAAGTGATTTGTCTGAGGCATGTCTCAGGGGACAAAGGATGTGAAATGTGACCCATCTTCCTATCCTTTCATGAGTATCATATTCCCCTAAAATCAACCCTTTGCCCCTAACTTTGGAGATCACTGTTTTGGACCATGAATTACTTGGAGCTGGGATAATAATTAATCTCATACCTGCAAAGGGCTCAAGGGTTGAAGCTCAAGTTATTAGAATTGTATGTAAAATAAGAAAGAATAGGCTCCTGGGCTTTAAAAGCAAAAGAAATGTGCATGGTGGCTTAAGAGATCAATCAATCATTCAATAATCATTTATTAAGCTGCTTATTATGTGCTAGGCAATATAGAGAGGTAAAAACAATTCCTGCTCTCAAGGAGCTCACATTCAAATGTAGGAAGTAGCACAAGCATTTCTAGTCAACATTCTAGTGATTTTGTAAACAAATTGAATAATATTTACAACAACTTCTCTTTTGAACTCATTAAATATCTTCGGCTTGTCATTCATCTCCTCCTGAATAATCCACAGGCATCTCAAACTCACCTTACTCCCCAAAAAGAATTATCTTTCTCACTAAGCCTACCCTACTTACAAACTCACTGGAGTGGCAGCAACTTGTATCCCGAAGTTACCTCAGAGTTGTCCTTTACCCTTCCCTTTCCATCAATCTCTACATTCTATCAGTTGCCTAGTATCAGTTCTCTCTCCATAATACTGCTCAAATCCATCCTCTTCCTGTCACTCATACAGCAACTACATTCAATTTCAAGCCTTCATCATCACTTACTTGGACTACTATAATAGCTTTCTAATTTATATCCTTGCTTTTAGACTCTCTTCTCTCCAATGCATCTTCCACAAAGTTCTCAAATTAATGTTCCCAAGGCACAGTGGCTCTCCATTTTTACTCACATGAAATACAAATAACTAAGTCTGAAATTTAAGGCTTCCAACAGTTTCTCTTACCAATTTTCTGGTCATATTTCACAATAATCTATATTCCAGTCAAACAAAATTAATTCTTTTCTAACTCAAATACACCATCTCCTAACTCCATGAATTTACACAAGCTTTTGCATGCTTTCCCAATTCCTCTCCCATACTGCCCCCCCACCTGAAATGTACTCTATCTTTATCCTTGCTGCTTAGAATCTTTTACCTTCTCTTCAAGGCTCCATTCAGGTACCACATCCTCTAGAGACATTTCCAGGATATTCTCAGTATTTATTAAATTTGTTTGTTTGTTTAAACTTTTACTTTCCATCTTAACTGCAAGTTAAGGGCTTGGCAATTGGAGTTAAGTGACTTGCCTAGGGTCATATCGCTGGGAATATGTAGAAGCCTAGATTTAAATACAGGTTCTCCCAACTCCAGACCTGGCTTTCTATCCACTGAGCCACTTAACTGCTCCCAATTATTAATTTTTTCTATACCCTTTATTTACCTTGTTTTATATTTTTCTATGTACAGGTTAGTAAAATAAAAACTTTATGTGAGCTAAGGCTGTTCCATTTTTGTCCTTGTATCTCCCAGTGTGCCTAGTAGGTGCTTAATAAATATTTATTTAAGATTAAATTGTCATTTTGGGATTCTAAATTTCTACCTTGGCTTGCCTCCTTTTTCTATCTTGTCACTATGAATAAGAATCATTCTCCCCTCCCAAAAAGTGCTAACAGGAATTACTTGCAAGAAAAGAGAAGCTTCTTCAGTAGCTAGCTGTTCACTTAGGAATTCTCATTGTTTTTGTTAGGCTTAGAGCTTTATTTATTCTTTGTTATCAAGCAAACATGGAAAGTCATAAGTTATGATGGGATAAAATTCAGACAGATGCACATGTTCTTGCCAGATGCAGAGAAATATTTCAAGAAATAGCTCAAAGTTCATATTTCTAGTAAATGAATGATATGAACTCCAAAGTGAACAAGTAGTGTTAGGTGCTTAGGTGATAGAGATTATACTTATCCATGTAGGTATCAAAGTTTTTCCAAAGAAAAATTTAATTGCTGATGATTTAGGTAGATATGTTTTTTGTTTCTAAGCATTATTTTTATTTCTAAAAATTTCTCGATTTTTTCCATGTACAAAAAGGATTATACAGAACACCTTTTTTGGCTCTCATCAAAGTCTAATTACCTTTATCACTTAAAATTAATTATAGGAGCAAGTAATTTTGCATGCAGTTGAGCTACTTATGCCCACAATGAGAAATTGCATTTAAAAAGAAAATTTGGAAAATTAAAAATTGATTTTTCATCTAAGTATACACTGTCCAACTTCTAAATAACATTATAATCTATTCCCAAAGTCATTTAAAAATAAAATTTGCAATAAAGCTACTGCTAGAGCAAGTACATTTCATTGTAAGGAACAGTGAATATATTTTAAGGCTTCTACTTTTTTGCATTCTTCTGGAAAATCTGTGAATATCTTGACAAGTGTAAAGCTGAAGGGGATAACTTTTACATGCTGTTCTCAGTACACATTCTCCATCTGTCAGCTGTAAGATGGTTTCCTGAGTAAAATAGATTTGGGGGAAGGGGTAGGGAAAGAGGTGTTTTTCAGATGAGAATGCCAAACAAGATCTGAAACTATATGAAAAATGGTAGCAGTTTTCTACAGAATGTTACCTGCTAGCTTTAAAGGTACAGATGTGAGCCATGCAAATTAGCACTGTTGTAGAAAGAGCACAGGATTGGAAGTTCAATTAGAGAGTTAGAATTGTTGATCTCTAACATATTGCATCTTTAAGATTCTATAAATCCAGCAAGGAGCCACAAATCCAAACTAGGAATAAGAGAAATTGGAATTCAAGAAACTGGTTTTCTAAGTCAATTATGAGTTTCAAAATAAATTGGCATTTATTCCAGTTTTCTCACTGCTATCAGATTCAATGTACATATGGGAAATACTGATTAAAAATTTCCAAGAAAACAAAACCTTTTGAGAATTAACTTGTTTCTTTCTCATATAAGCAAACTGTAAATTAACAGGCTAAGATAGTACTGATGTCTGAAATAATATAATACTCTCTGTAGAAAATGATGTTTAATTTTTCCATTTTATCAAAATATAAGAAAATGTTGCTCATTTGGCCTACTTTAGACAATAGGCTTTTAGTTTTTTCTTATACTCTTCTTGTATTCCCTCCCACTTCTCCTTTTGCCCTCTTTCAATCACTACTTTAAAATTCAATAGTCATTTCCTCCATGAATCTGCCCTTGGACCTAACACTGCACTTGATGTGCTTTAATACATATGCTATACATTAGCATGTATCATAATTATTTTTGTGTCTTAGAGCTTACAACTAATATCCTTTTATGAATAAATTCTCAGTTCGAAAAGAAAAGAGAATATCTATCCAATAAATAATTTATCATCTCTGGTACCTAACACAGAGTTCTGCACATGGGGTACTTACTAAATATTGGATAGACTAAGTATATATTTAAATAAATGAAATTTTATTACTTTAAAATGTATAACAAGCTATGTCAACAATGATTTCCTCTTTAGGAGGGGAATCTATTTTAATAAAAGCAATTACTTGTAATTATTGTATTGATAATTAGCATTATAAATGGGTCCCTATAATCCCTGATAATAACTATAAAATATCTGTTCATTTTAGAAGTTTGAAAAATCTTCCTACAACCTCACATCATTAATGAAAGCCATTTTTATAGACCATGCAACTGTAAATCTCTTTTTAATTTCAGAATAAAAATGTCTTAATTAATGAGGTTTTATTATGTCAATGCAAATAACATTTTTGATAAGGTAAAAATAAGTCAAATTATCTTCTATTACTAGAAGTATGATTTAACAAAGTGATAACAGGACATTTTTTTCAAGAGACATGACAGATGTAGTACCATTAAAGAATGTCCACTATACTTCTATAGTTATAATTCTATTGACCAGAAAATCACATATTTATCCACAATCCAAGAAGAAGAAAAAAACAATCAATCACAATATAGTGGACTGAAAACATAGGAAAATATAAATTTATGGAATTAAAGAACTCTTGGGCCCAGAAATAACAAGCAGGAAGAGTTCTACCTGGATGGCATTTAAGAAAGAGGGCAGTGAATTCAATGATTCCAAACTGATTACTAATCCAACAACCTTTGTCTAACATTAATTTCCCATTTACTTTATATGGCCATAAATACCAAAATACTATAATCTCAGAGGAATTAAAATGACAAACAAGCCAAAGATCAAAGAAAAGCTATGTGGGAAGTGCAAAAACTTTACAGAAGACGTGTGATCAGAAAAGTGTATGGCCCACTCATGTAGAGAATGAGAATGGTATATTGGCATACAAGGTACGTCTTCAATGAAGGATTTATAGTTCATATATTTAGAACTAAACGAGACCTTGGAAATCATTGAGAACCACCCTCTCTCATTTTATAGTTGAGGAAAAAAGTTAAGTGACCTACTCAAGGTGTGGTGGAGTCATAATCTATTATTTTGGAAACAGTGCACACATCAGTGAAAAAATTAGTCCATCAAAGTATTGAAGTAATCTCCATTTTGCAAACGAGAATAAGTATTTACTAATATAGTGCTATATTGAAATAAAAAGTTTTATAATCAAGAAATAAATTCAAAGATATCAGAGATATCTATCTTAGAACTTATCCTTTTTAAAGTTATTTTTATAGACAAAATGGATCCTAATAGTGGTAAAAAAAATTATGTTTCTATTGGTGTCACATATTACAAAATAAATCTCATTGTTTTTGATTCTCAGATTATCAGGTACATTGATAATAAAGGACAGAGAAAAATTGTGCTATCCCATTTCCTACTCTTTTTCAGTGATAAACATCTCGATCTCTTAATGTCTAGGGTATAGGAGAATTTTCTTCTATGCTAGAAAGTCAAAGAAAAGCTACTAGAGCATATAAGTAATTAATATCAATTATTTGTTCTTAATTTTAGGGTCAATACAAAAAATGTTTACTTTTGGATATATAACTAGGGCTCATAAATAACAATTATATATTAGAAACCTTATACAAAAAATTCAAATCAATTTTATATAATAAAAATGCATTTAGAGTTACACCTAGACAATATACTCCACAACAACTTAACATCCACCAAAGCAAAAAATTAGTTTATGCAATGTACCAACTTCTTTATTACCATTCAAAATCTTTCCCTTAAAAAGAGGAGGAGACATCAAGAAGGAAGAACAAAGGAAGTCCTTTCGGACTATCCCAAATTTGTTATTTCTAATTTAAGTGTTTCTTTCTCATTGCTTTTTGTTCTATTTTTTTCCTGGCAAGCAGAGAGGGAAGAGGATACAATTCCAAGAATCTCAGTTTAAGAACTGGGGCACATTCAAAACTATATGAAAATTAAATGTAAGTCCACAACAGGCCAAGAAATAAAGAAACTTATATAATGAATTTTCTTCCTGGTTGCTTGGGATTTTTAAAGTTTAACTGAATATGGAATATGTACATATGCTTCTAAATTTGGATGCTTAAAAAAATAACACATTCCTCCATGCTGATAGAGATATTTTCCAAGAATACTAATTTAAATAATTCCATTTTATCTAAAATGTTATTTGGCAAATAACATTTTAAATAAATCCCATTTGTTTCCTAATTCGTTTTGTCACTTAGAATGAGTCCTTTGATAAAATAATTGCATTGCATCCAAAGTAGGTAACTTTAGAGATAGCTAGGTAGCTTAGTAGATTGAGAGGCAGGTCTGGAGTCCAGAGGTCCTGAGTTCAAATCTGCCCTCTGACACTTCCTACCTGTATGATACTGAACAAGTCCCAGAACACCCTTATTGTCTATCCCTTACCACTCTTCTGACTTGGAACCAATACTAGATAACGTCATAAAAAAATTTTTTTTCAAACCCTTACCTTCCATCTTAGAATCAATACTGAGCATTGATTCCAAGGCAGAAGAAGAGTGGTAAGGGCTAGGTCGGTGTTGGCAAAGACATGACATGAGTGCCCCTTCATGCTGGAGGGGGCTGTTTTATTCCCCCTCTCCACAGCACCTGGGGACAATGTTTATGTGCCCCACCCCTTTACCAGCAGCTCAATGTAAGAACTTCCTCCCTTAGTTATGTGGGATAAATTGGGGCTCAAGGTGGCTTGAAGATGCAGTTTGGGCACATGATCTCTAAAAGGTTTGCCAATGCTGGGCTAGGCAACTGGAGTCAAGTGACTTGCCCAGGGTCACACAGCTAATTGAAGGCCACATATGAACCCAGGATCACTTATCTCCAGACTTGGCTCTCATTCAACTGAGCCTCCTAGCTGCCCCTAACTTTATATTACAAAAATCAATTCAAGCCACTTTAAAATTCTCTTAGGTCTAAAACCTAAGATTCAAGCTCAATGAATTAAAAACAGAATAGGGAATGACCTACTCTGAGTTCTAATCTATTTATGAACCTCAAGAAAATTATAAGATATAAAGACATTCAGAGTAGAATAGCTAACAAAAATTATAAAACCTGTTTCTATAAGGTACATAAAGACTTTAAGAAATGGCAAAAAATACATTTACTTGTCATAGAACAGTAATTGACTTTTCTGATACCATGAAGATTTCTTCTAATACATTATTAACAATTCAATGGATATTTATTAAACACTTACTAAATGTAATGTTTTATTCAAGGAAAGGTTCAAAGAAAAAATTGCTAAAAGACAAAACTGAAATGCTCATCCATATTACCTTATCTTTGGCCACTGGAAGTGTAATTTCTCTAGGTTCCAAAAATGGTGCCTCTCGAAAGGGTGGAACAGATCTGACTAAATCTGGTGCATAATTCACATGCAACAATGGTGGAGTAACTGATCCTGGTGCTGAGTATCTTCTTTCATCTGGTAAAGGCACTGTTTGGTTAGCTACTGTTGATTCGTGATAAGGTGAATGAAACCGCTGCCTTTTAACGTCAAGGGGAACATTTTGTTCATTGCTTAATCTCCTGCAAAAAAATTTTTCTCATTAAGATCCACCATGCTGATATCTAATAATAAACTGCTTAAAGACTAAAGAATAAAGCCGTACTAATATCAATGCAATGATCCAGGACAATTCTGTGGGACTTATGAGAAAGAATGCTATCCACATCTAGAGAAAGAATTGTGGGAGTAGAAATGCAGAAGAAAACATGATTTATCACTTGTTTATATGGGTATGTGATTTGGTGTTTTGGTTTTAAAGGATTACTCTTTTACAAAAATGAATAATTTGGAAATGGGTTCAAGTGATTATATATGTACAACCCAGTGGAACTGCTTGTCAACTTCAGGAAAGGGAAGGGATAAGGGGAGAAAAAAAAACATGAATCATGGAAAATTTTTTAAAATAAGATTAAAATAAAAAATGTAAGAGAAAAAATAAAACAAAATAAAGCCTAAAGTCCAACTGTTAATACTTTCAGTATAGTTATTATATTATATATGGAGTCAAATCCCAAATGAAAAAGAGGTAAGAAGCGTACACTTTCATTTGCAATAGAGAACAACACTATTCCAGTTAAAGATAATGAGTATTAATAATGAACATAGAAAAATTACATAAGAAATGGAGAAAAGCATAATTATCCACATAGGAACATAACAAATCTATAGGAGTTAAATAATAATAATCTTGTTAAAGTACCAGCCATGACCTTTATTAAAAAAATCTGATATACTGTCCAATAAAAGAATATTTTCATAATACATTGGAGTTTATATAGACATATATTTACATGTTCACATATGTACATATAACTGTGTGGGTATCTGTGTAATAATTCATTCTCAAGAGAAAAATATGATAAAACTGAGAAGCTTGGAAAAAACCTTTGCCATAAAAGCCATTCAATATTTAACATTTTCTGCTTAAATTAAATTATAGCTAACTTTTCATCAATAATTGTTATATTTTTTTATCAACTGGTTACATAAATTTCATGCCTTACTTTCAAATGATCAAACAATTTATATGAGGAATAATCAGATGAACAAGAAATATCTAATTTAGAAAAAAGATAAAATTGACAAGATTACTTTAAAGATTCGTATAACTATAATTTCAATATATTATTAATTTCTTTTAAAAATCATTTTCTTTTTCTAGTCTCCCAAATTATATGAACCAAAATCACTAATTTATAATGTGATCTTCAACTAGAAACTTAGCCTTTCTGGGCCTGTTTTCATTTGCAAAATGAAGTGATTATACTAGATTGATGATGGCAAACCTTTTAGGGACTACATGTCATGTCCCCCTCCCTTTACTCCACACAGGAGAGGGAGAAAGTGTTCCCATTGGGCTGCTGTGCAAAGGGGCAGGAGATGTGAAAAAAATGTCATCAGGCACTGGGGGTTTGGGGAAGGAGAGGGATTACGACAGCTTTATTTGAGTCCTCCTACATTTCAAGGAACAAACTGAAAGGAGGGGGAAGGCTGCTGCATGCCCTCAGAGCACTCTATGTGCCATCTTTGGCATGCATGCCATAGGTTCACCATAACTGCACTAGATAGTCTCTAGAATTTGTTTTAGAAATAGAAGAAATATTAAATTCTCAGGTATGTAACACAATTACTACAATATATCTTCCTTTTGACAACAGGAGGAATTTAATTCTACAAAAATTATAATAAAGCAAAAAATTAGAACTATACTTATGTCTCAAGGACTACTAGTTAAGTGTAATATCAAAAAATTTAAAAAGCAGCATGATATAGTGGCAAAACATTGGACCAAGAGTTAGGTTCTAGTTCTAGTTATGCAACTAATTGTGGAACTTCAGGCAAAACCCAATTTCTCTGGGTCTCAGTTTCCTTAGCTGCAAAAAATTGAGGAGGTAGAAAGCGGAAAAGAGATAGGCTAAAGAACATCTAAGGTCTATGACCCTTCCTCTCAACATAAAAATTCTAAGTTTCTAAGCAAAGCCAAAGTATTAGGTATAATAAAATGCTACTCTTTCTCTATCCAGCCCATTTACCATTCTAAGCCAATATTTTCATCTAATCCTCTGACTCTAAGCCCAGTGTTCTACACCACGGTACCAATGTAATCTATACCATTTTATCTCCTATATCCTTATCCAATTAACTTGTTCAGATGCCTGTTGCCAATGCAAAATTTAGCCCCCAACTCACTGACAGACTCAGAAAATAATTAGAAATACCACTATCCATGATTGGTCTTTATTAACTTTCGGAAGAATTATTTTTAAAAGTGCTTACTTCCTTCCTCGGAATACTGGAGAAGTTGATGTTGATGTTCGTATTGGACTTCCATTTCCATAAGATAATGACTGTGTTGGGATAGGTGAAAGGTTCCCACTTAAGAGAGTTCTTGGTAGACTATTTAAAAGAAATAAATGTTCACAGGATAATGATGAATAATATATTCTTTTTTTTTTTTAACCCTTATCTTCTGCCTTAGAATCAATACATTGATTCTAAGGCAGAAGAGTGGTAAGGGCTAGGCAATGAGGGTGAAATAACTTGCCCAGGGTCCCACAGCTAGGAATTGTCTGAGACCAAGTTTGAACTTACGACCTCTCATCTCTAGGCCTGGCTCTCAATCCACAGAGATACCCAGCCAGCTGCCCCCATATATTCCTTTTAAAGAAAAAAATTCAGGGGAACAATAGACATTCCAAAGGAAAAAATAAACCTATTGCTTAATTTAATGGAACCTCAAAATTAAACAGGATATCAGAGGTCATGTAGTGCAACTTATAATAATTAAACAAGAATCTTCTCTACAACATACCCAAAAAGTGGTCTTCCAATCTTTAATAATGAAAGCTCTCTAATAAGAAGGGCCTTATTCCCAACAAAAGTAGATCATTCTACTTGCAGACTGTTGGAAGTTTTGCCCTTATATCTAGCCTAAATCTGTTTCTTTTTAACTTTCACCCATGGCTTCTTCAAATACTGGAAGTTCTCTTTCTCTCAACTCTTTCTTCTTCAGATTAAATATCCCCAATTCCTTCAAAGGATCCTCATATGATCTTAACCCAGATTGCTTTCTTCTAGATTTCTTTAACTTACTGATATTAACTCATTGACTTTGGCAAAAATGTTGCTTCCCAGAACTAAACATACAGCTCCAAATATGGTCTGACTAGGGCAAAATAAGGGAACACTTTTTAACAACGCTATAGCCCAAAAGACTTTGGGGTCAAAATCAAAAAGCCATTATACTTACTCTACATTTTGACAGTTGAACTGGGCATCAACAATCTGCTGGTGAGAAAGAGTTGGGGATAGGTTGAGGGGAAGTTTGAAGAAGTTACTGGGCTGTTGAAACTTTGGATGGAAGGGTGGACGACCCAAGTTTGAGGAATTTGGGAACATGCTCTTGTTCACTTTACGTGAACATGTATTTTGTTACCTAGATTAATACAAAAAGAAAATATTATAATTTTCTCTTCTTGTCCACTAGTAAGATTTAAAAAATATATTATTATATAATACATAAACCTTATGGTACATAGTCCTGATATAGACAATTACTAAATGTCTAATGTCTTCCAAATATAATTTGTATGCTTTAGTTATTATTGATTAATGGGTTTCAACCCTAAGTTACCAAGTTACATCAAAAAAGGAGGTAGGCCAGAGATGTAGAAGGTAAGGGAAAACAGAATAATTACTATGCTGCCCACAGAACATAAAAAGCATAAAGGCACATCTCTAACATACTGGCCAAAATCCTTAGTGAAGGATTTAACAGTAATATAAATAGGCATTGCATATATTAGGTGTAGCTATGATCTGAACCATTGTAGTGAACCCACTATGAGACCAGAAGTTCATTTTAGTATTAAAATACTGATCTAGATGAATCACATACCAAAATAAGACATTAAATAAACAGATTTTAAATTGTATGATATAATCATTAGCTCAAATTATGAGAAAACTTAATTTTATCATATAAAATCTAGAATAAAAAATTGAAATATTAATATTTTACCTTTATTCAATCTATTTTTTATGTCTATCTCTAATGTAAATTATAATCTTATAGAATCTATGAAACCAAGGAGGGATTCAGTATGGTATGGGTTGTGAAAATGAGAAGCTCCCCTCAATATCTTAATAATGCATATAAACTTTATCTTTCTTCCTTCAATATTCCATTATATGAAACTATGTTATCAGGCATAGTTCACAGTTCTTTGTAATATCCTACTGTAAGGAATTCAATGTCTCATCCTCATCATATCCCAGTTATCTGAGCCACTTTCATTGCGGAAAGGAAGCATCCTAACTCCAAAAAAGGAGTTAATTACCTAGCTTAGTCAAGAGAAGTAAGGCCGAGAAGCCTGGCTTCTTACTCTAAGTCGGGATTCAGCACACTCACCTCTGCTGACTCTTGAGCCCTAGAATTTGTGTGCCCTGCTGCATCAGCAAAGAATGGATAGGTGGTGCAAACTAGATGAAATTCCAAGAGATTCTGGCTACAGGTACACCCTTACAACTTCCTTGCAAGTCACTGTTATCCATTATCAGTACTGAGCTTACATATGTCCCATAAAATACTTCTGGTTGATGGTAAACAATCAGAAAAGATTCCGGATAGTGAAAGACGCATCACAGCCAATTCTGTTGCCACAAATGCACTCCATCTATCTAGAAATGCTATCAGATTTGAATTCAGAAAGCCTTTTAATTTCTCTCCACTAAATTTATACACATATCTTAGATATAACTATATATGATATGCTTTGTTTTTTCTTCTGAACCCATGTCAGCAATCACAAAATACTCTAAAGTCCCATATAAACCTACAGCAAAGTCTTACATCATCAGATTTACAGCTAGAAGAGCCTCAACATTAGTCAGTGTTGGAGCTGAGCTGACCTAACTACCAAGTTCAAACATGCCTCATCCCTCTGTAACAATCCTGGTTCCAATACACAGCTCCCCGCCCCCAAGTCTTGTCCTGACTAGCTAGGCAGCATCAGGAATTGAGCTCTATCCCCAAATCCTATCCCATTCTCTCATCCTCCAGTTCTTTCTCGGCAATTGATATAAACAAATCATCTTCAGCATTTTTCCCATGAAGTTAATGACTATAATCTATTCAATGGCTCTACTTAAAATAGATTGAATGTAAGATTCCTAGGCACAAGCTTCCTTCCTTAATCACCACTCCCTTGTCCCTGTCCATTCTCAACCCCATCCCATTCTTCTCTATCCTTCCATACACTCTGAAATTCCTTTTATTGTTTAACACAGTGCCTTTCTCATTAGACCTGCACCCTCTCTTCTCCAAAGAAATTACTTTCTAGATTTTATTTACATGTTTATATGTTATTCTCCCCTCTTGTTTCCTGAGGTAAAAGAACTTGGCACAGTACCTGGCATAGTAAATTTAAATAAATGTAATATAATTTCCTCATTTGAAAGATAGGCCAGAAAAGTGGAATCCAGGCCCTCTGACTCCAAAGTCTTTCTTCTGTACCATACCACCTGACCCAAACTTCATCTTACCTCTCCTCAAACCAGTCCAGGAGTTCAAACCTGAACAGGGTTCAAGAGATATTATGTTACTGAAGTTATACTAAAAGAATTAATTGCCCAGTTACAGACAATCCCAAGTACAAGAAAGTTGGTTAATTCCATTGCCACAGTTGCATTTTGCCAAAGGCATTATCATTAGTGCAGCCCATCAGAAAACACTGGAAAACTTTGGAAAAACCCCTAAGGTATCATCAGTTTTTCCAAACCAGAGAGAAGCTCTCTGATCCTCCAGACAAGCTTTGGGAAACAAATGAAGCATCATGTCCAGGACAATAGGGCAATAATATCCACTAACTCCACTAGTAAGTAACTTCAGAAAAAGCATCTCTAGCTAATAATAACAAAAGAACTTAAAAACAATCCACAAATTCCAACTCCATTTTTTCTTTTAGAGTATTTAGGAAAAGCGCGTTGAGGGGAAAGCAAAATGACAGATGAAATTTTTTAACTAAATCCATAACAAGAATTTGTTTTCCTGTTTTAAGTCTAATACTTGGAAAATGTGGTTTCACAATATTAAGAGCAAGGGTATTACACTGGGATTTTAAAGTTTCGATTTCCTTCATTCTGCTGAGTAAAAGAACCCTTTAGTCACACTTCATACTCAATATGCCTCAAAAGTACTGAGTCATTTTATACTCAATACTCTAACCCATAACACTCAAAAACAAAGAAAGGGATGGAAGCGAATGGGGTTGGGTGGGAGGGAGAGTAAATTAAGGGAGTAAAACAATTAAACACAAGCTCCAGCCTTCTAGTAAAGGGACCAAAAGAGAAGAGCTGACCAACAGGGCTAGGACAAGAATCCCATTTCTCTAGCTTAGTTAGATAAGTGGGAGGGCCGCATCCTTAATTAGTTACCAGGCGTCAGCCTAGCGCGAGAGATAATAACAGTTGGGCTAAATCTTGCACAGAAACACAAAATAAAAAGTGCAAGCTAGCCCTCCACCTTTCCCTCAATTTTAATGTGCAACTCTCCACACCGAGCATTGATTGCCTCAATCTTCAATGTCTCTACGCTCGCACTTGCTTTCTAACCCCACAGAAGGAGAAGGAGGAGAAAGAGATGGCGAAGAAGCTCTGGCCAACGGTGCCCGACAAGCCAGACAGGAGGACGGAAAGTCCCTGAAGCCGTAGGATCCCACGAGACCGGCCCGGGATACAGCGCGGCCGGGCCCGGGCCCGCCCTTCCCGGACACTCACAGTAGTCCTCAGGGAAGTGAACTGTCACCGTCACCAATGGCCCCGGGACCCTCGAAGGCCGAGGCCGAGACGACGGCGGCAGGGGAGGCGGCAGCGGAGGTGGAATAAGATGAGACTTAGGTGACTGTTGCGGCGGAGGACGAGGCGGCGGGCGGGGTCCCAGGTCCACCCGGGGCAATAGAGCCGCGGTGCCAGCCCCTGAGGTTTGCTTGCTCTGCCGGGGGGTCAGTGGAGAGCGCCAATCCTTCTTGTTCCGAGATGTAACGAGGTTCGAGAAGAAAGAAGTGGGAAAGGAGAAAGAAGGAGACACACAAAAGGAGGGGGTGGAGGTCCGAGAAGAGGCCGCGGACTGGTGGAACGGAAAACTACGGTGACGGAGACAGGCCTTGTGAGACACACTCGGAAGCAGGCTGCGACCCGGAAGAGAACACCCGGGAAAAAGGGAAGACCCGGAAAGCCGCGGTAGTTCGCGCTTCGGTTCCCTTCTTGCCAGCCAAATCGTACTACAGTCTGCGCATGTGTAGGAGGAACAGCAGCCCCTGCAGATTGTCTTGGACTCACTGCGAGCTCCTCGCGCCTTCTCTGACTGCACGGAAGAAACGGAGGACAGTTCCGGGACTGGGGAAGGGACTGGAGGGGAAGGCAAAGGAGGGGAGTCTAGGACAGTGTCGGCTACCCTAGCTCCCAGGAAAGGAATTTTTCGGGCCCAGCACTGCTTTTGGTCTCCTCGCAAATTGATTTTTGAGACAGTTATCCCTTCCAGCGGGACTTGGAGAGGCTTCCCGACACCCATCTCCTTGGACACTGCCTAGCTCCTGCCCTTGGGCCCAAGCGTCACCAATGTGGCTTTGTGGCCTTTGACCTCGGGGTGGGGAGCCTTTGCAGCTACCAAAAGTACGTGCCTCCTTCCCTCCCTCCCCCACCCCCACCTATACACCAGCTGCATATTTTGTGGATGGCTGACTAGTGGATAGGGTGCTGTTTTATTTACTTTTCTCTTGCCATGAAAACTGCCACCCATCTTCCTTGATATGACCCGCTTTTAAATTCCCTACTTCTCTGACCAGGCAGCCAAACACTTTCTCTGAGGAGAGATATATTAACAAAAAGCATGTAATGCTGTTTATCCTCCCCACTCGCCCCCCTTTTTTTTCTTTAAAATAAGCATTTATTAAGCATCCACAATGGTGCCAGGCACCAGGGTAAGCACTTGCAAAAGACAGTCAACTTGAAGTATGGAGACCCAAAGTTTTCCCCTGTCCCATGAGAATTCGGCTGGAGGGACGTCTCAGACTTAGCCATTTCAGCCTGAATAATAGACCTTAAAGCAGAGGTCCCCAAACTACAGCCCTCCAGCCACATGTGGCCCCCTGAAGCCATTGATCAGGTCCCCACCCCACTTCCAGAAGGGGCACCTGTTTCTGTGCTCCTGGAGTACTGTATATGGCAATGCTCATGTACAGTACTACTTCCGGTGACATAATCCTTTGCGTGGTGCCTTGTTCTGAGAGTAACTGAATGAGAACGAGGCACCATGCAAAGGATTATGTGGCTGCACAATGGAAGCCAGCAGCTTGGTGAGAGGTGATCTGGGGGAGGGGATTCTGCGCTGGGTATACTGCTGCCCTACTTATAGTGGTGGTGATGGGCCTGTGCAAGGTGTGACAGGCCCATTACAGCCAGCACTACTATCCCAGACAGTGGTATACAGTGTCACAGGCCCAGCACTGCCTCCAGCACTATATATAGGCAACAGATAGTGGTGATCTGGCCTGTGACATCAGCAGTGGGCCTCTACTATGGGAATCCCACCACTGCCACTGGATGTTTTATAAGACACCCCCTTTGGGGGGGGGGGTCAAATTAATATAAGACAGTGTCTTATTTTCGGGGAAACATGGTAATACTCCCCTAGATGCACAACATATTGGCCCCTGTTATAGGAGCCATTATGTTAGCAGTTTGTTGATTTAAATTTACTTGTTCTTTATTTTAAATTCTGTATTCCCATTTTGTTTTTTTTTTTTACTTTAAAATAAGATATGTGCTGTGTGCATAGGGATTTGTTCATAGTTGTTGTTGTTGTTTTAATAGTCCGGACCTCCAACGGTCTGAGGGACAGTTTACTGACTAGCCCCCTGTGTAAAAAGTTTGGGGACCCCTGCCTTAAAGTAATGGATAATTCTAGCTTATAGGTGGGGCTGGCAGACTTAATCAAATGTTTAGTCTCAGAAGTTTCCTCTTTTGTATCAGAGATCCCTTCCCAAAAAGACCAACACCTGGGCAGGGACCATCTTTTTAATATCTATTGTAAGTAGGCCATTCCCTGACACCCCAGCCTTTGACTGAGCTTTGTAATTCTTCATTCCAGAGATCCTGAGGATAGACAGGTTGTGGTGCAATCTGTAGAAGGAAGATTAACTGGGGGACCTTTCAAAGATTTTGAGGTCAATCATCAGTTTAGAGGAGACCTTTCTTTGTTCTCTCCCAGCCAGTTGCTAGTAAATCGTGACCTCACAGACACAAATTATCATGTATTTACTTTGCTTGCAATTTGAGGGGCAGGGGTGTCTATAGTCATACAAATTGTTCCCCCAGTAGCATGTAATGCCTAGCCTAGTGATGGCAAACCTATGGCACTAGTGCCAAAGATGGCTCGCCCTCCTCTCCCCACCCAGAGTTTGTTACTAGAAAGGCAGAGGAACGTGGGCAGAGCTGCTTCCCACCCCCTCTCCACCATGCCTGCTGACATTTTTTCACATCTCCCACCCCTCTGCCCAGCAGCCAGTGGGCACACATAGTGGATAAGGTGGGCAATTCACAGGTGGCAGAGCTGGAGGGTAGCAAAGCACTCGGGCCACTCCTCTCCCCATCTTTGTACTATATGAAGATGTTCCTCACTTCACCCAGCAGCCCAATGAGAGCACTTCCTCCCTCCCTATGGCATAAGGGGGTGCCGGGGGATGGGGGAAACATGGCCCATGATCTCTAGGGGAAGGGCACAGCACTCAGTCTGGGGGATGGAATGAGGGGGCAGAGCCTGGCGCTCAGATCTCCATTTTACACATCTCTGAAAAGTTCCCCATCACTGTCCTAGCCCTTAATAGGCCTTTAAAAAATACTTGTCAAGAGTCAGGCAACTAAGAACCTACTATATATATTGAACACAGTGCTGAGCACTAGATATTCAAAGAAAGACCTACCTCAAAAACAAAACTTAGTTCCTACTGTCAGGGAACTCACACTGATAGGAAAGACAATACAAACAACTCTATATAAAGGAGATATGTACTGGGTAAACTGAAGATAATCTCAGAGCTGAATTAGCACTACTAATAAGGCATGGGAAAGGCTTCTTGAAAAGGTGGAAATAGCTAAGGTGTGAAGGAATATTTAAGGCAGAGGTGTGAAGAGGAAGAATTCCAGGAATGGGAAACAACCAGTGAAAATGTCCTGAGTTGGAAGAAGTATCCTATATGAGGAATAGCAAGAAGGCTAGCTAGTGTCAATAGATCTTAGAATACATGGAGAGTGATAAGATGTAAGAAAACCGAAAAGATATCAAGGAACTGGGTTATACAGAGCTTTAAAAAACAAATAGGGTTTTATATTTAGTCCTGAGGGGGGGAAAGGACTATAGAGTTGATCTGATAGGGTCAGACCTGCATCAGATAGTAAGCATTAAGTGCCTACTATGTGCCGGGCATCATGCTAAGCAATAACAGGAAAAAAGGAGGAAAAGACAATTCCTGCTCTCAATCCAATGAGGAAGACAACATGAAAACAACTATGTACTGACAAATTTTATAAAACCCAAAATTTACCTTTGTACCACAGGAACTTGCCTTCAAGGAACCCCCAAACTGACCCTGGTCCCAGACTGAACAATAAGCTATCAAGCACCCTAAACAGGAGTGATAGAGATACTTCAGGACCCTTTTTGGTTTCTTGGTTTCTCTTATTGTATTTGAGCCTCTCCCAGATACTCAAGTCTCAAGCTACAATTTCTTTCCCAAGCCCCTATGTAACTAGTCAGTTGTTTCTCTGGCTATATTTCATACAGTATAAATAACACCCCTAAATTGCTTAGTTTTAATGGGAAAATTCTCATGAAGGACATTCCCATTCATGATGCATTTTCCTGGAGACATTATACCCAGAGTCCCAGAACTTGATTCAGAGTGGTGGTCATAAGAACTCTATCTCCCTCATCCTAATGAAAGACTTGTTCTTTTTAATATTTTAGTGGTTCTGTGTTTTTCCAGGTTGACAGTACAAATAAGGCATATGCATGATAAACTGGAAATAATCAACAGAAGAGGAAACTAGTTATGGAAGGAAAAGCTTCTTATAAAAGGAAATATTTCAACTGGGGCTTGAAGGAAGCCAGTGTAACAGTTAGTTTCTAGTAATAGAAATATTATATTTTATGAGGTTTATTAAGATTGTTAGAAATCAAGGATACAAAATAATAAAACCACTTGCCTAGGGCTGATTAGCCCATTCACATTTTACTACATCTTGCCATGTCCAAGTATAGGAGGAAGAGGTCGAAGTAGGTATTGCAGTCAGTTTAAATACAAATTGTGGTCTCACCTAGGTGGGGACTCAGGTGAGATTATAGGGAATTCTGGAAAGTACCAAGGACTTCTGGGGATTGAAGTCTGGGGTTCAAATCTCCATTTATACCAGGAAGTGGAGATGAGGAGGGAGGACCTTCAAAACATGCAAGAAAACCAATACAAATGTCCAAAGTTGGAAGATGAAGTATCTTGTTCAAGAAACAATAAGGAGGCTACTGTCACTGGAGGTAGAAGACTATTGTTAGTCCAACTGACAGGGATTCAACCCTTGAAACAAATGAGATCAGAGTGAGGTGTTATATCAAAGTCTTATTGAAAGAAAGGGGCAACAAGGGGAGTCCTGGTACTAGTAGAGGTGGCAGTGAAGTTGGGGTAGGAAGGAAAGGCAAGAAGGAGATTGATGCCAATAAAGATGAGTGGATATGGGTTTAGCCTCTTATAGGATAGGAGGAAATGGGGCAGCTCATAGGTGGCAAAGCACTCAGGCCACTCCTTTCCCCATCTCTACACTCCATGAGGCTATTCCTCACTTCTCCCACCCCTCCTCCAAGCAGCCTAAGGGTAGCACTTCTTCTTCCCTCCCCTGTGGGCCCCTCCCTGTGTGTGTTGGGGGGGGGGAGGCACATGCTGGAGGTGTGGGTGAATTTACTGAAATTTGGATTAGAAGGGATAACCAAAGTCCCAGATGCTTGGGAAAAATGCATTAGCTAATAGTCCCAGATGCTTGGGTCATTGAGATGTACTTGAAAGTTGATTAATTATTTAAGAGCACTTTTTGTTTTTATTTTTTTGTTACAATAATCATTTTATTTCCCTCCCTCCCCTCTACCCACCCTTTCTGCAGCCCACAAGCAATTTCATTGGGTATTACTTGTGTCCTTGATCAGAACCCATTTCCTTGATGTTGTTTGCACTAGGATGTTCATTTAGAGTCTACATCCCCAACCAGATCCCTTCCATCCATGTATTTAAGGAGTTGTTTTCCTTTGGTGTTTTTATTCCCACGTTGTTTTCTCTGGATCTGGATAGTGATTTTTCTCGTAGATTCCTCCAAGTTGTTCAGGGACATTACACCGCCACTAATGGAGAAGTCCATTACATTCAATTGTACCACAGTGTATCTGTCTCTGTGTACAGTGTTCCCCTGGTTCTGCTCCTCTCACTCTGCATCACTTCCTGGAGGTTGTTCCAGTCTCCATGGAATTCCTCCACTTTATTATTCCTTTTTGCACAATAATATTCCATCACCAACATATACCACAGTTTGTTCAGCCACTCCCCAATTGATGGGCATCCCCTCGTTTTCCAGTTTTTGGCCACCACAAAGAGCGCAGCTATGAATATTCTTGTACAAGTCTTTTTCCTTATTATCTCTTTGGGGTACAAACCCAGCAGTGCTATGGCTGGATCAAAGGGCAGACAGTCTTTTAATACCCTTTGGACATAGTTCCAAATTACCCTCCATTGTACCCCAAAGAGATAATTAGGAAAAAGACTTGTACAAGAATATTCATAGCTGCCCTCTTTGTGGTGGCCAAAAATTGGAAAATGAGGGGATGCCCTTCAATTGGGGAATGGCTGAACAAACTATGGTATATGTGGGTGATGGAATACTATTGTGCTAAAAGGAATAATAAAGTGGAGGAGTTCCATGGAGACTGGAACAACCTCCAGCAAGTGATGCAGAGTGAGAGGAGCAGAACCAGGAGAACACTGTACACAGAGACTGAAACACTGTGGTTCAATCGAAGGTAATGGACTTCTCCATTAATGGCAATACAATGTCCCTGAACAATCTGCAGGGATCTATGAGAAAAAAAACTATACTCAAGCAGAGGACAAACTGGGAGTAAAAACACCGAGGAAAAGCAACTGTTTGACTACAGGGGTTGAGGGGATATGATTGAGGAGAGAAGCTAAATGAGCACCCTAATGTAAATACCAACAACAAGGAAATGTGTTCAGAGCAAGGACACATGTGATGCCCAATGGAATCGCCTATTGGCTAGGGGAGGGGTGGTGGGAGGAGGGCAGGGAGGAAAAGAAAATGATCTCTGTTTCCAATGAATAATGTATGAAAATGACCAAATAAAATAATGTTAAAAAAAAAAAGACCAAATTGCCCTCCAGAATGGTTGGATCAGTTCACAACTCCACCAGCAATGCATTAATGTCCCAACTTTGCCACATCCCCTCCAACATTGATTACTTTCCCTTGCTGTCATCTTAGCCAATCTGCTAGGTGTGAGGTGATACCTCAGAGCTGCTTTGATTTGCATTTCTCTGATTATAAGAGATTTAGAGCACTTTTTCATGTGCTTATTAATAATTTTGATTTCTTTAACTGAAAATTGCCTGTTCATGTCCCTTGCCCATTTATCAATTGGAGAATGGCTTGATTTTTTTGTACAATTGGTTTAGCTCTATAAATTGAGTAATTAGATCTTTGTCAGAGGTTTTTGTAATGATTGTTTCCCAATTTGTTGCTTCCCTTCTAATTTTGGATGCATTCTTTTTTTTGTACAAAATCTTTTTAATTTGATATAATTAAAATTATTGATTTTACATTTTGTGATTTTTTTTCTAGTTCTTGCTTGGTTTCAAAGTCTTTCTTTTCCCAAAGATTTGACAAGTATACTATTCTGTTTTCTCCTAATTTGCTTATAGTTTCCTTCTTTATATTCAGGTCATTCACCCATTCTGAGTTTATCTGAAACCTAATCTCTGCCATACTGTCTTCCAATTTTCCCAGCAGTTTTTATCAAATAGTGGGTTTTGGTCCCCAAAACTGGGATCTTTGGGCTTATTATAGACTGTCCTGCTGAGGTCATTTACCCCTAGTCTATTCTACTGATCCTCCTTTCTGTCTCTTAGCCAGTACCAAATTGTTTTGATGACCATGGCTTTATAGTATAATTTGAGATCTGGGACAATAAGTCCTCCTTCCTTTGCATTTTTTTCATTATTTCCCTGGATATCCTTGATCTTTTGTTCTTCCAAATGAACTTTGTTATGGGTTTTTTAGTTGTTTTATAGTTTATAGAGTGTTTTATATATATATATATATACATATATATATATATATGTATATATATATATACATATATGTATATATATATATATATAGAGAGAGAGAGAGAGAGAGAGAGAGAAAGAGAGAGTGTTTTATAGTTGTGTTCATATAGTTCCTGTGTTTGTCTCGGCAGATAGATTCCTAAGTATTTTATATTTTCTAGGGAGATTTTAAATGGAATTTCTCTTTCTAATTCTTGCTGCTGAAATGGGTTGGAGATATATAGAAATGCTGATGACTTATGTGGATTTATTTTGTAACCTGCAACTTTGCTAAAGTTGATTATTTTGACTAACTTTTTGGTTGATTCTCTAGGATTCTTTAAGTAGACCATCATATCATCCTCAAAGAGTGATAGCTTGGTCTCCTCGTTGCCAATTTTAATACCTTCAATTTCTTTTTCTTCTCTAATTGCTATTGCTAGCATTTCTAGAACAATGTTAAATAGTAGAGGTGATAATGGGCATCCTTGTTTCACTCCTGAACTTATTGGGAAGGCTTCTAGTTTATCCCCATTGCAGATGATGTTTGCTGATGGTTTTAGGTATATACTGTTTATTATTTTTAGGAAATGCCCTTCTATTCCTATACTTTCTAGTGTTTCCAATAGGAATGGGTGTTGGGTTACAGTTACTTAAAGGTTTATTGTCTTCTTTAAACTCAGACCTTGGGGAAAAAAGTAAACCAAAATCTTTGTCTTGTTTTAATTTTCTGTGAACAATCTGGGAAACGAGTCAATCTGGAGAATTTTTTAAGACAATGTCACCAGCAACAAATTGAGAATGGGGCATGAGAATAAGGAGGCCTAGATGACAACTAGTTTGCATACCTGGGGGAAAGGAAGAAGAAGTTTTGGGTGCCTTTGACAGTAACAGGGAGTTTTAGGAAGAATGATGTTGGAGGAAAGATAAGTTAAATTTTGGAGATGTAATTCTGAAGGTGAAAAGTCAAATTGGAGCTGGATAAGTAGATCTGAGAATCATCTGCATAAAGGTGATAGTTGAATCCATGGAGATAAATGAGATCACCAAGTGAAATAACACAGAGGAAGAGAAGAGAGCCCCGGACAGAACCTTAAGGGACTCCCATGGATAGGAAGCATTACCAGAGTGAAAATCAAGCAAAAGAGGCTGAGAAGGAGCATTCAGGCAGATAATAAGAGAATTTTATCACAAGAACCTAGAGAGAAAAAAATGTAAAAAAAAAAAGAATGTGATTGACAGTATCAAAGGCTAAAGAGAAGACAAGGATGAGGTGTGAGAAAAGCTTATTAATTTTGGCACTTAAGAGGATCATTGATAATTTTGGCAAGAGCAGTTTCTTTTTGTGGTATGAACTACTCTCTCACTTAGGCTATGGCTTTCTTTATAACCACTTCCATAGCTCCTCTTCCCCCTCTGTTGTAGGTGGTTTCCTTTTGAACAAGGGCTAGGGTAGTGGTGAATGCCTGATTCATTGAGCCAGTTAACATCTCACATTGTTCCTGACTCTTGATGCCCAGAGAAAATACTGTAAATGTATTCTCTCTACTCTAGAATCTGTCAAAATAAATCAGTAACTATCTCCTTTAACTCCAGATTCTCAGCCAGAAATCTCACTTCAGCAGATACAACAATTTTATATGTCTCCCTTATACTCTTATTCTCCTTCCCTTATACTCCTCCCTTAATGCTGCATTAAAACCATAGCACAGGCCAGTTAGCAATTTGATTGGTTGATAGCCTTATCTATCATGTGCTTAAATTTATGAAACAAAATAAACTTTTAAACATACAAGGGGTAAGAACCTACAAGCATCAGGTCCCAAGTGAATATATGTACCCCTTAAAAGGTTGGGGGAGAAGGGAAAGAAAAAATATCAGATTTTAGCACTGTAGATCTCATCTCAAACAACAAATTGTGCATGCTTCTGCCACAGCACCCTGGCTTCAGAAGTTCCAGCTGCTGGCAAATTTTTGTCCATTCCTTATGGCAGCAGCTTCCCAGCTCTTGCTTCAGCTTCTGGCTCTAGAAGTCCAAAAAGGTGAATGGACCCAGCTTTCGGGACCAAAAACTCCTATCTCTTCAATCATTATTCCTGGAGGAATTGCTTAGAGAAAAAAAAAAGACTTTTTTCTTAGTGATAATTTTTCTATTTCAGAATTTAAGGTTAATACATTTGATTTACACATTTGTTCTTTGTATCTTATCTGCCCTAAGTTTCTACCCTGGTTGTCTTTTCTTACACTTAACCCTCATGCAGACAAGATTGTATCAGAATATTGCTAACCAGATGGCTACTTCTAATCTTCCCCAGGAAAATGTAAAGTAGATCTTGAAACTAGCAAGGACACCCACAAGTAAGCAGTTTGCTGAGAGGCTAAAACCAATCAACCTACAATGTAGCAAGCTATCTTACAAAATGATATCAGGCTCTCACTTCAAGGTAGCAAAAAATAGAAATATAATTTCATGTAAATTAATGAGAAATTTTTAAAGTTCCACTCAAAAACAAAAATTATATCTGTTTCTGTATTTTATTGTTCTGTAATATCAGAAACCTTAACAAAAATGGCATTTTAATTCAAGGCAGCACATCAACATTTTAACACAAGGCAACAAAAAATATGAATTTCCATTCCCATGGAAATAGAGAGCTCACATTTACTAAAGACTCATAAAGATCCATATCTGTGAATTTTATATTCCACATTGCCCTGAGAATTTTCTATTGTATCAAGAAAGCAATAAACATTTATTAAGTGTCATCTTTGTGACAGGGATTATACTAAACTCTAGGGGATACAAAGACAAAAAAGGGGAACACTCCTAGCCCTCAATGAGCATACATTATAACAGGCAAAAAACATGCAAAAATAAATACTATCAGCAAGGGGGAACCAGAAGGGCTTTATACAGAAGGCAACCATCCCTTAGGCTGTCTTGAAGAAAACCAGGGATTTCAAGAGGTGGGGCAAAGACGGGGAGATTGTCAGTGCAAAGACAGGGTGTGATGGAGATGCAAGCATATCAATTGGAATGTTCTGTAGATTATGTAGAGGAAAGTGTTACAAGAAAAATATTCCCACAGAGTTACAGATAAATTGCTGTTATATTATCACCACGCAGATTCTTTAGCACAAGTTCAGAGCTCAGAAAAGCAGCTACACTGATTGGGATTCTATCAAGGCTTATATAATTTTTAATGACAGTAGGCCCACTCCTTCCTTATTGACAGTTTTTCTTTCCATGGTCTCAATTACCCATGGTCAACCACAAATTCCAGGGGAAGAAGGGAGGCAGAAAGGGGGCTGCTGCTGGAGGAGGGAAGGAGCTGTCACACTATTCAAGGACAGTGATCACACTGATTGAGGACAGATGGAAGACAGACATGGGGTAGGCAGCTGATTGAGTAGAGTGAGGCAAAAGTCTCTTTTCAGAGGTCCTCCCTTGGAAGGGCAGAGTTCTCTCCACATATCAGTTCTGTTTTCACTTGAAGAGATTTTTTTAAGGATTTTGTTGCTATTGTTGTTGGGGAGGTAGACAGCAAGGAGACCACACTCCACTAAACCAAAGGACATACATGAGAGAGGACAGTATTTGTTTTAAAACCCTTTCCATCTTAGACTCAATACTTTGTATTAGTTCTAAGACAAAAGAGCAATAAGGACTAGGCAATGGGAGCAGGGTTGAACAGCTAGGAAGTGTCTGAGGCTAGATTTGAACCCAGGACCTCTGGTTCAGCAAGCCAAGCTGAAGGGAGATTCTTGAGTGTGGTCACTTTGTCCTAGACTGGAGTTTTCTACACTGGGGAGCCTTGCTGGGTGAGTGACTGGAGCTGAAGGAAGAGACTTTTGTTTTTTGAACTCCTGGCTGAAGATGCCACCAGGACTTCCATGTGGAAATCAGGATTTGAGGGAGCCCCTGCTAGGGGCTGAGCTGGACGGGGGCAACATTTAGGGTGGTAGGCTAGACAAAGCTCTGTCTCTTTCCCACATTTCCCACTTTCAATCTCTACCTTGTTGTAAATAAAAGCTGCTAACAGTCATTTTGACTTAGTGGTTAATATTTTATAAATGGTGACTACAATCTCTCACTTTTATAACTCATCTTGAGTCAAACCTAATTTAATTCTTCCTTGAGTAAATGCTTTATGTCCTTCCAGAGGGGAGAAGTATAAATGGAAGGGTACAGCCTGATCCAGTGGAATGATGTTATATTTTGGCTTTTGCTATATATTTTAAGTAAATATCCCTATGAAACAAATAATTGATAATGATTGCTAAATGGGAAGATGTTGATTAAATGATATTAGGTAGTTTTCATTTATGATTGATTTGTGGGCATACACATCAGAATGGGGATAGAGCTGATAGCCTTAGAAAGAATCATCTAATCTTTTGAGTTTGACCTGTGATCCCTGGGTGAAAGATGTAGCCACTTCTAAGGTAAGGGACTGCCAATAGGAATGGGGTAAGGACTAGGGTTCATATAAGCCACAGCTGGAAAGAAAGGATAGAACCAGTTTGTGAAGAAGTTTGAATGAGAAGCAAAAGAGTTTGTTTTTGATCCTAGAGATAAGAGGGAGTCACTATAGTTTATTGAATGTATTTGTATGTGTGAAGGAGGCAATAAAGTGATTCAATGGATAGAGCTCTGGTCTTAGAGTCAGGAAGACCTGTGTTTAACTCTGACCCCAGACATACTAACTGTAAGACCCTAGAGAAGTCACTTAACCTCTCTTTGCCTTAATGGCAAACCATTCCGCTGTCTTTGCCAAGAAAACTCCATAGAGAGTATTGATGTGATTTTTTTCCACAGGTCACCTAGAGTGGGAAATGAACAATAACAAAATATGTGTGTAAGTATGTGTACGTGTGTGTGTGTGTGTGTGTGTGTGTGTGTGTGTGTGTGTGTCAGACTTGCATTTTAGGAAAATCATTGTGGCAGCTATGTGCATAATGGATTGGAGTAAGAACAGACTTGATAGAGGAAAGCCAATTAGGAGGCTTTAGTACTAGTCCAGATCTGAGATAATGAGGTCCTGAACTAAGGTGGTCATTGTATGAGTGGAGAGGGATTGTATGGAAGTCATAATAATTCATTAGCTATGTGAGAGTGAGGAGACAAAAGATGACTGCAAGGATATAAACCTGGATTACTGGAAGGATGGTAGTGACTAAATAGAAAGAAAGGAGATGGGAGAAAGTGGTGAGATTGGAGGAAAAGTGAGGTTGAGATAGGGGATAGGGACTTGAGCTGTGATTCACTGATATAAGGACCTTCCAGATGAGTAAACTTACCTACCAATGCAGATCAGCATCTTCTATACAACTCATATATATACTTAAGAGAGTTTCCTAGAGCACTGAGAAATTAAATGTTTTGCCATAGTTGTATAACAAGTATGTGTCAGATGTGGGACTTGAACCCAGGAACTTACTGAGTTCAAAGCCAGCTCTCTACCTCCTATATAATAACACTAACTAGTTTAACCCAGGTTTACCTTGGCATGCCCAGTTCACTTGATATGGAGGTACCTTTGGAGCCTGTCCAAGATGGCCCAACATAGAGGCCAACAAATATTATACAAATATACCAGAACATTATGCTATAAGAAATGATGAAAGGGATAGAGAGAGAGAAACTTGAGAGGAACTGTATGATCTGATGCAAAGTAAAGTGAGTAGAACCAGCAATATACAGAGTGACCATCATAAAGCAAAACAGCTTTGAAAGATTTAAGGACTCAGATCAAGGCAGTAAACTCACCACTCACTGATGATGAAACATATTACCTATCTCCTGACTTAGGTGACAAAGTAGAGGTGAAGAATGCGATATATGTTTTCAGACATTGCTGTTGTGTGTATTTCTTTGCTAGGCTGCTCATTTGTTATATATGGGAAGATTTTTTTTTAATTCATGGGGAGGAGGTTTTGAGAAAAGAGCATTATTAATAGTGATTCCAAAAAAAGGATAAAAGAATGTCATAGAAATATAGAAGAGAACAGAAAGAAGTTCATAGACAAGCAAGACAACTTTGAAATTAACATATACTTAAAAATGTATCTCCAATTACATGTAAAAACAATCTACATGTTTTTTAAATTTTGAATTCCAAATTCTCTCCTTCCTTTCCTTTCCCTCTCATTGAGAAGGCAAGTAATTTGATATAGTTATACTTCCACAGTCAAGCAAAAGATATTTCCATATTATTCACATTATGAAAGAAAACAGACAAAATTCTTTCTGTAGAGGGAGGTGGTGTTTTTCATCATAAGTACTTTGGAATTGGTTTTGGATTGCTATATTGCTGAGGATAGCTAAGCTATTCACAGCTGATCATTATACAATATTACTATTAATATGTACAATGTTCTCCTGGTTCTGCTCACTTCACTTTGCATTAGTTCATGTGTCTCTCCAGGTGTTCCTAAAGGTATCCTATTTCTTAAAGTCACAATAGTATTCCATCACAATCATATACCATAACTTGTCCCTAGCAAGGATAACAACTTAATTGTTTTTGTTGTTATTGGATCATTTTTCAGTTGTGTCCAACTTTTTGTGACTCTATTTGGAATTTTCTTAGCAAAGATGCTGGAGTGGTTTGACATTATCTTCTCTGGTTCTTTCTACAGAATAGGCAAACAGGGCTAAATGACTTGCCCAGGTCACACAGCCAGTAACTTTCTGAGGCCAGATTTGAATTCAGGAAGATGAGTCTTCCTGACTTCAGGCCCACCATGATGCCTCCTAGCTGCCTAGTGATGGGATGTTAGCTCCCATTGTAAAGCTAATTAAGGTTTTCTTAAGTGCTCAACTATATAGCACAAATACTTAAATAATAGGACAAAATAAAAGGCAGCAATTTTACTACACAGCTAATTAGTAGCAGGTGGTAGCATTTAATCTGCCCTTTAAAGATTAGTGTATTCTGAGTAAACATTAGACTCCTGTGGGAAGGTATGTACATTTAGTGGGCAATGGGTTTGACAGTCAAACAAATACACCCCATTTACCTTGGACCTGCTCTGTCTGAGCAGTTCATGGCAATGGCAGGGTTAACGAGGATCAACTCTCTTGGCTTTCTCATAACATGCCTTTAGTGTTTCAGCTGCAGGGCAATCTTCTGGTAAAGATCCTCTTGTTTCTTTAATAAGCCAAATCCCAGCCACCAGCTTTCAGTTGGTAAGGAAGTCAAAAGCTCAGAGGTGGGTTCACTTCCCCTTTGCTAACATGCAGATATGCCTAAGAGATAAAGACTTTCATGTGAGGATTTTTACTTGCAAGCTGCCAGGGGTAAATCAGCTTCATAATGATATGATGCAATAATTGCTAGACCCACATTCACTCCAGCCTTCCTCCTCCCAAGTGGAAACATGGACTCACAGTGTGTCTCTGATACATGAGCTTTTGCCTTATCTGACCCAGAACCATATTTTCACCTCCTTTTCAGGTCACCAGCCCCAAATCATGCCATCACTTAGGCATGGATCCTCCCTAGCCCACTTCACCCCAACTTTGGACTTCTCCTTTCTGTGTCAGGGTTATACTGGCAATCATGCTGTAGGACATGTAGGACAATTAGGTTTTATTCTGGGGAACCAATAGCCTAGGATAGTGATGGCAAACCTTTTTGAGACTGCATTCTGTGTCCCAGCCAACCGAGACCACATGCTGTGCCCCACCCCCCAGAGACTGAATGCTGTGCCTTGGCCCCCCCATAAGTGCCTGGCACACCTCACCCACCCCCCTTACCCCACACAGAGGAGGAGAGTACCTGCTCCCATTGGGCAGCTGGGCGGAGGGGCAGGTGATGTAAAAAAATGTCAGGCACAGTGGAGAGGGGGAGAGGAGCAGCTCTGCCAGAGTCCCTCTGCCTTTCTAGTAATGAATTTGGGGGTTAAGGAGGGGGCAGGGAAGAACTGCTATGTGGCCACAGAGAGCACTCTGCATGCCATCTTTGGTACCCATGCCATAAGTTCACCATCACTGTCCATAGATGGTATGCAGGCTAACTCCTGACTATCTTTAGCCTAGATAAGACCATCCAGCAGGTGTGCTAGAAAGGGCTCAAAAGGCCAATGTTACAAATCAATAAATGAACAATTTAGAAATCAGCAAATGCTTGGTTTATTGGTTTTTGGTTGTTAGACATAAGAACATGAGGGAGAAATATCAGTAAAGCAGATTAAGCTTAAATACATGTCCTGTAATTCTATGGGACTTGTGAAAAAGAATGCTATCTGCATAGAAATGCAATTGAAAATGTATAATTTATAATTTTTCACTTGTTGATTTAGCTATATGATTTGATGTTTTGGTTTTATAAGATTTTCTCTTATAAAAATGAATAATATGAAAATGTTTCAGGTGATAATGCATGTGTAACCTAGTGAAATTGTTTGTCAACTCTGGAAGGGGAAGAGAAGAGGAGACGGAGACAACATAAATCATGTAACTTTGGAAAACTTATGTGTAAATTTGTTATTGGAATAAAAGATAAAAAAATGTTTTAAGAGTGTCTTGAGTGCAGTGTGTGGGTGGGTGGGTGTGAGTGTGGGTGTGGGTGTGGGTGGAGTCAGTTGCTGAAAATTTACTAGCACACTTCTCTGTGTACTTGACTAAACTCCACAGCTCCACTCCCACCTTCTACACTGGGCTGCCACCCCCGCAAAGTCTCCTTTCCATGATTCATCCTTCCCAGGACCCAACTTCTCCCCCATTCCCAGAGAGGTCAATGTCAGGCTGCCCCCTTTTCAAGTCACGATTTGAACAGTATAACTGAATTGCCACAGGAAGCTAATGATTGAAAGCTTAAAAATAAGTGATAGTAAAAAGATGTGAAAGTGTTGAAGGTCACCCTGAAATTCTGCCCATTCAGTAGCTCTTGTGTTTTCCATAGGGATGCTTCTTATGGATCCTGAACATATTTTTCAAAGGTTCCATCAGAATCCTCATGAAGGAGATTATAGTCTTTGATTTTTCAATTCAGTAATGTGAAATTCAGATTACTCCACCTTACTTAGATCTTACTTTATGGTGAAGATAAAATTGTAATCTCCTGATTGAACAATGAAGGTACTTAGTTCTTACTTTATAGTGAATCTAGAACTTTAAGCTGTCTATTTTTAGATCTTACTACAAAAAGGTATTAAGTAACTATAATGGCTAAATTAATCACAAAAAGATTAAGTAACTAACAAAAGATGAACTTAACAAAGAAGTGTTAAGTAACTCAAAAGATATAATCTAATCAAAGAAGATGAGAACTAAGGAATGGGCAATCCTGGAGAAAAGCCTCTGATATGATTGGTAGACATGAAAATTTAGAGGAGGGGACACAAGAGTAAAAGGTCTATATATTTGGTGTCACTTCCTCTCTCTGGGATCTTTTGTGGTGGAGAGGTAGCTGGTGGCAGCATGCTGAAGCTTTCAGCATCTTGGTGTAGCTACAGCTATTGTTCTGTTCAGTGGTGAGTTTCTGACTGAGTTTTTCCTCCTTTACTTCCCAAACTTTATCCTCTTAGAAACCTCTAATCTCCTTCAGAGACCTAGTGGCAGAGATCTTGAACTCCTCCTGGCACAGGCCAGGCGGGAGAAATCCTATACCCTCTTCCCTATTTCTCCTTCAAATCCTTCCCTCTATATTAATTAAAATTACCATAAATTTCCAGACTGACTTGGGTATTTTATTTGGGATTTTTCCGTGGTGACCAATTAATATAGATTTTTAAGTCACAACCCTAAAATTATCTTTACAGTCAAGCTATCCAAAATGACCTCCATTTGATATTTCCTGATTTCTATTATTTCAAGTTTACGAAAAAGGAACTGAGGGAATACATGTTTCATTGACTCTTTTCTAAAAAGATATTCTTTTACTTTAAAAATATTTACAACTAATGTCTGAAATGTCCAACCCAGTATTTAAATAAGTCCAATACTAAAGACCTCTATAGCTGCTATAAATCAGAGGTCATCAAACTATGGCCAGAAGGCCTACCATCTATTTGCATAAATGAGAGCTAAGAATGGTTTTTATATTTTTTTCTTTTTTAAATGAAATTTTATTAATATGTTGTTTTTTGTCACTAGAATTTCTCCCAGCTTCTTTGCCTTTCTCCAAGTGATAAATCATCTATTTTCTTCTGCATTTATACTCCAACAGTTCTTTCTCTAGATGCAGATACAATTCTTTTCATAAGTCCCTCAGAATTGTCCTGGATCATTGTGTTGCTGTTAGTAGCAAAGTCTAGCATATATTTTATGGTGATGGAATACTATTGTACTATTAGGAATGATGAACTGGATGATTTCAGAAAGAACTGGAAAGACCTACATGAACTGATGTGGAGGAAAATAAGCAGAACCAGTAGACCATTATACACAGTAATTGGAACATTGTGGGATGATTGAATGATATTTTTAAAGAAAAATAAGTGGAAAAAATTAGTAAAACTAATATTATATTGAAAAAGTCTGAAAATAGATACAATATTCCACATCTATTGACCTTTCATCTCTGCAAAGGAGTGAAGTGGGAGTATCTCCTCATGTCTTCTTTGGAGCCATGCTTATTCTTGGTAATTTTGTAACATTGACTTCTTTATAATGATTTTTGTCCAGATTAAATGCCAATATAATTTTTTAATATCTGTTTTCTGATACTTTGCAATCCATGTTCGCTTTATCCCTTTCACCTGAGAAGGCAGTAAATATACATGTTTCCATGTTCTTCATGCTGTGATAAAAGGCACATATTGCTTATACAACCTCAAAATTCATGGAGGAAATAAAGAATGGTATGTTTCAATCTGCATTCAGATTTTTTCTGTTACTTCTTTGGTGATGGATATCCCTTTTTTTTTTTTGTCATGAATCTCTTGGAGTTCTCCAGGATCTTTTTCCTGTAGATAATAGTTAAATCATTCATAGTTGATAGTCATACATTATTGTTGCTACTTTGTATACAATGTTTCAATTCACTTTGCATCACTTCATATAATTATGCCCAGGATTTTTGTAATCATCTTGTTTGTGTCATATCTTGTAACACAATAGTATTCCATTACAAGCATAAACCATGCCTTGTTCAGCTATTCCCCAATTAATAGATATCTCTTCAATTTCCAGTTCTTTGCTACTACAAAAAGAGCTGCTATAAAGATTTTTGTACATATTGATTCATTTTCCTATCTTTAATCTCTTTGGGATACAGACCTAATAGTGGTATTGCCGGGTCAAAATTTGATGACCCTTTGTGCTTGGTTCTAGATTGCTCTCCAGAATTTGGTTTATCAGTTTGCAGCTCCACCAGCAATACGTCAGTTTCTCAATTTTTCTACTTCCCCTCCAATATTCATGATTTTCTTTTTTTGTCATGTTAGCCACTCTGATTGGTGTGAAGTGGTTGTTTTTATTTGCATTTTTCTAACCAGTAGTGATTTGGAGCATTTTTTCATATGACTAAAGATAGTTTTAATTTCTTCAGCTGAGAATCGTCTGTTCATATTCTTTAGTCATTTGTCATTTGGAAAAATGCAATGTATTTGAGAAATTCAGTCTTTGTCAGAGAAACTTGCAACAAATATTTTCCCCCAATTTGTTGTTTGCCTTTTAATCTTAGTTGTATTTATTTTGTTTGTGCAGAAACTTTTTAATTTAAGATAGTCAAAGTTATCTATTTTATGGTTCATAATGTTCTCTCTGGCTTGCTTTGACCTAAATTCTTTCCTTATCCATAGATCTGACAGGTATACTATTTTGAATTCCTCTAAAATGTTTACGACATCCTCTTTATTTCTAAATTATATATATATTGACTTTACCTTGGGATATGGTGTGAGGTATTGGTTTATATTTACTTTCTATCAAACTGTTTTCCAATTTCCCCAGAAGTTTTTATCAAATTATGAGTTCTTCCAAAAGATTGGATCTTTGGATCCATCAAACACGTTGGCAATAATACCATTGAATGTTGAGTACTTAATCCCATGATGGCAAACCTATGGCACAAGTGCCAAAGATGGCATGCAGAAAGCTCTCTGTAGGCATGTATGTCATGCTCACCCCCTACCCCAGAGCTCATTACTAGAAAGGCAGAGGGACTCAAGCAGAGCTTCTCCTTTCCCCCTCTACACTGTGCCTGATGACATTTTTTCACATCACCTGCCCCTCTATTCAGCGGCCCAATGGGATCACTTTTCCCCTCTTTTGTGTGGGATAAGGTGGGGTGGCCAGAGAGCACCCTGCACACAGTGGTGGGGGGAGGGACATGGCACTCAGTCTCTAAAAGGTTCACCATCACTGACATCTATTCCATTGGTCTTCCATTCTATTTCTTAGCTAGTACAAGATTTTTTTGATAGCTTCTGCTTTATAATATAGTCTTGAGTCAGGTACAGCTAAGCCACCTTCCTTCATACCTTTTTTCATTAATTCCCTTGTTATTCTAGATCTTTTATTCTTCCAGGTAAATTTTGTTATTATTTTTCTAGATCTATGAGATAATTTTAGGGTAGTTTTACTGGTTTGGCACTGAATAAGTAAGTTAGCTTAAGAATAATTGTTATTTTTATTATATTGTCTCAGGCCAGCCATGAGCAATTAATGTTTTTCCAATCATTTAGATATCATTATATTTGTGTGAAAATTGTTTTTGTAGTTGTAATCATATATTTCCCAAGTTTTTCTTTCACTCCCAGGTGTTTTATATTGTTTACAGTTATTTTAAGTGGGATTTCTTTTTCTATATCTTGCCATTGGCTTTGTTGAAAGTATAGAGAAAATGCTAGTGATTTTTGTGGGTTGTGATTGAAGAAAATTGGGCACAGACAGGAAGACATGATCATCTGTGAAGAAACCCTTCATTAAGTCGGTTTTTACATTTTTAAATAAAATAAAACCTATAGTAGTTTGCTGAACCATGCTAAAAATCATCAAAATAACTTTTCCTCCCAAACAAGCACTGAAATATATAAAATAAACATATAATATTTGTGTGTATATATGCTTATATGTCTATAATCTCTCTATATATATATGTATTTGTATACATACAGAGAAAAAAAGTTGGTACAAAAAATCCCCCTCACACTGGGTGCACACTCTCTCACAAAGAGTTCCTGTGGCAAATGGGGTAACTGAAAAAAAAAAAGGAAGTCCTTTTCTTCCCTCCATGGTATATTCAGGAAGTTCTCCTTAAGTACGATATAGCTTTCTGCCAGCTCCTTGTAGTATCCTGAAGGTGCTTTTTTTTTCAGTATAATTAGTTCATTCCTGATTTCTGATGCTGGCACTGCTGGCAACCACTGCTTTTCTGTGGAAATTTCTAGGAAGTCATAAGAAAACCTTTTGAAGTTTGAAAAGTCTTCTGGTCAAGAGAGATTGCTGGAAGGGAAGAGACAGTTTCTTCCTACTACCATCACACTTAAGTCATTCCCTTTAGGGGTTTGGCTGGACTGATCTCTTCTAGCTCACCAGACCCTAGAAATCTGGGCTCTGCAATGGCTTTGCTATTTGATATAAAGCCTACAGGGTATGACAGAATCTTCTCAGCAAATCCTGATATACTTTCTTTATAATATTCTTTAATTTAATACAAGCATTCTTTATTCTTCACTTGTTTCAGTCATTTCTGACTCTTGTTGATCCTATTTGGTGTTTTCTTGGCAAAGATTCAAGAATGGTTTGCTATTTTCTTCTCCGAATCATTTTGTAGATGAGGAAACTGAGGCAAACAGGGTTAAGTGACTTGCCCAGGGTCACACAATTAGTGTCTGAGGCCAGATTTGAACTTCAGTCTTTCTGATTCCAGGCTCTATGCTCTGCAGTCTAGTTCTTCCCAAATGGTTAACTATATTGTTTGCCCTTATTTCAATGCCCTTGATGAACTGATTAATTCAATATAGATATTTTCACCTGACAAAGGTATCAAGGCTAGAACATTTTGTTAGCTATTTCAAGTAGAGTGGGATGCAACTGACCACATACTCCTCCCATACCAGGCTTAGTATCATTTTTATTCAGTGATTACCACAAAGGGATCCATACACAGTCACTAGTCAGTCCTGTCTAGAATGAGATCTGTTTTGGTTTGGACCACCTCCATCAACCACCATACCTGAATTAGTGCATGTTCCGGATCCCCAGAAAGCAGATTAACCAAATCTATGTTGGCTAACAACAGAGAACCCAAAGCCTGTATGAGGAAAGCATTATAGTGACTGACTTTTATGCCTGAGCGATTCCTTTTGTGAACTTGGAAATTACTCCACCCTAACTAGACATACTTTAGGGAAGATAAAGTTGTAAACTCCTGATTGAACAATGAAGGTACTTAACTCATACCTTATAGTGAAGCTAAAACTTAAGCTAAGTCTATTTTTAGATCTAATACAAAAAGGTGTTAAGTACCTATAAAGGTTAAATTAATCACAAAAAGGTCAAGTAACTCACAAAAGGTAAGCTTAACAAAGTGTGAAGTACCTCAGAGATATAATCTAACTAGAGAAGGTGAGAACTAAAGAGTGGATAGTCCTGGAGAAAATCTAATCAAAGAAGGTGAGAACTCAAGAATAGGCAGTCCTGGGAAAAGCATCTACTGTGATTGGTAGACGTGAAAATTTAGGGGAGGTGACATAAGAGAAAATTTCTTTAAAAGGAGGCTAAAAAAGTCAGTTCAGGCAATTGAATTCAGTTCGGAGTGCAATTGGATTCAGAGTTCATTTCAGGACTAGAACTCAGCCTGGAGGTTCTCACTCAGACAGCTTCCTTGGAGACGGTCTCATGGTGAGTGATAAGACTGACTCCCCTTTTCTTGGGCTCAGGGAGGCCACTTTGGCCAAGGTCTTTAACTACTGCAGCCTGAGCCAGGGCAATTTAATTCTTTCTCTCTCTCTCTCTTTTTTCCTTAATTCCTTCTCTCTATATTAATTAAACCACCATAATTTCCAGGTGACTTGGGTATTTTATTATTTGGCAATTTTCCCTGGTGACCAATTATTTAGATTTCAAGTCACAAAGCTAAAATTATCCTTTACACTTTCAAGGTTTTGTCTTATTTCCCTTTATTTCCCTACTTTTAGATCTATGATCTTAAACCTATAGACATCACATTTGGTTAAGGGGAGTGGAAAGGGGGCTGGCCTAGCTTGTGGTGAGTCTTGCTAATTATCATAAATAATACTTGTATCTGTTGGACACACAAACAAACTTGCAAGAGTGTTTTCTATATAAATGTGTAAACATAGTTTTCAAGCCTAGAGAATTTTACAAGCTCCTGCTTAGGTATGACTCTGAATTGATGGAGAGAATGCTGAGTAAAACTTGTTAGGTAGGAGAGAATTGGTGTGAGAGCTTCAAAAATGAGATACTACTATTCTTTGAGAAGACATGTGATGCCAACTATTTTGAAGACTGACTCCAGATGAATGGAGAGACAGAGTCAAACTTTATAAGATACAAATATAGAAAGAAACCAGTTCCTCAACAGATCCCTGATTTCCAATTTGTCTCTATAGCGATTTCAGGGAATATCCTGAGTGAGAGTAGGATATCTCACTTGGTTTAATCTTGCCATTCACTATTTGTGGTGCTCTTTTGTGTAACTAGTATTTGGTAGGAAGGGACAAATAGGTAGTGTCAACTTGGAATCTAGAGACCACAAGTTTATAGCAACTTGAGACCTGGAGACACCCAAGTTTGATGATGTTGCATGAGAGTTTCTCCCTGGAGGAAGGTTAGTCTCAGACTCAGAGTTTCAGACTAACAATAAACCTTAAAGTCCTTGGTGGTCCCAGGTAGGTGGGGCTAGCAGATTTCATCAAATGCTAAGTACCTTTTTTGGTCCCAGTAGTTTCCCCCTTCCTGTCAAAGTCCTTTGCTAAGGTAGCCCAGCCCTTGGCTGGATCTTTCCCTTGTGTATCTATTGCAAAGCATCAGCCTCCTCCTGATAATCCTGTCTTGAACTTCTCATTTCTTTGTAGCCATTGGAAAGCCAATCAATCATAATCACCTGTCCCAAGTTCCCCAAGAGGTATCTAAGTTCCCCAAATTCTATGGTGCTTCGGAGCCATCATTTAGAATAGTGATACTCTCAGGGATACATCCCCAGAGTCCCAGAATATAGGCCCTGTAAAGTTCTTGGCACTGGGCTCTGTGTAGCAGCCAAATATTGAGCCTATCTCTTTCCTGATTAAAGACTTGGTTTTTCTGACTACTTAAGTAGTTCTGTGTTTTTTTTTTTTCCAAGTTAACAGTAGATTGTCCTAACCTTAAATCTTCTGGCTTGAAGTATGATAGTTAGGCTTGTGATCAACAATTTAGGGGTGCCTCTTTTGGAGGGAAAGGAAATAATGAGATTATCATGGAAATAACTCCTACCATCTATATAAGGGCATTTCTTCAATATTTCCCATTTAAGTCCCCTATCTGTAAAATGGAGGAGCTGAACTGATAAGTTCCTTCTAACTTGAAATTTATGAAACTGCTCTTATCAGTCTACTTGGGATTGATTCAAAATTCAGACATGCCACTCAGAGTGCACCATTAGGCAGCCTGCCCATAACTCAACAGTAGCAAGTGCCCAATTGGTTCAGTGCCCATTGAACATTTTGACAAATCTCTTTAGAACTTCCAGCTCTAAAAACTGTTCATACACAGTAGACCACATAGTCATCAAAATAATCAAAGACAAATATCAACAGGGCAAGTTAAAGTAAAGTACAGCTAAAATAAGTCTAGATGATTAAATCAATAAAGTAAATCCTCCTTTTACACACAGGACTCTATGTTGTACAGGTTACAAAAATGCCGATATATTATCCACTCTGCCTTCAAATTCCTAGGAAAGAATCAGAAATTTTCTAGTTGGGACAGCTTGGTATTCAAATAAAATAAAATGATAAATTGTAGGTTATTCAATGATAAATAAAAGGAGGTTTACTTAGCCCTAATTTCCCTGTTATTTTCAAGGACACCATTATCTTTTCTATCACCCCACCTAGCAACCAGGTGTCATCTTTAACTTATCACTCTAGTGCTGTCCATCCTACCTTCATAATACCTCTTCTCTATGCTCCCTTCTCTTCACTGTCACACTGGTATAGGACTCCTTCACTTAATCCCTAGACTATTAAAATAGTCTGCTGGTTGGTTTCCCAGCAATTTCTCTTCACTCCAGTCCATTCTCTATTTAGCTTTCCAAATGACCTTCCTAAAACACAGATTTGAGGATCAAACATAAAATCTCTGACTTTTAAAGTCCTTCAAACTTAGACTTTCCTACTGTTCTAGTCATCTTACATTTTACTTCCCTCCAATGGATTCAATGATCCAACTATACTGGTCTCCCTGTTTTTCCTCATTCATGATATTCTATCTCCCAACTCTTGTCCTTTTCATTGGTTATCTCTCATGCCAGCAATGTTTTCCCTTTTTACCTTTGTCTTCTGGCTTCTCTAGCTTCCTTCAAGACTCAGCAAGACTGCAAAAAGTAGGTTGGTATTTCCCTGGTTTACCTTGTATATATCTTATATGTGCATAGATTTTAAAATGTTGTCTCACCTTCTCCCCCACCCCCCAATTAGAATGTGAATTTCTTGGGATCAAGAAGTATTTTTTCCACATCTTTGTATCCCCCCCTACTTGGCTCAGGTCTTAACACTGTCTACCCAGAAAAAAATAGAAACACTAAAAGTAGTGAAGTAGCCCCAAAAAGACCAAAGATGGAAAAATTACCCCTGTCCGCATTTTTAGGGGACAGACCTGGTTTTTCCTTCCCTCTAGGAGGACAAGATGTTTTGGGCAAATAACAAAATGCTTTCTGCTTAGTTTGGGTGGCAAAGAGGAATTTTAGGAATATCAAAGGGCCAGTGAACTAACATTTGGCTAAGTGAAGATAAACACTCCTTGGATAACAGCCCCATCATAAATCTAAAAATTGTCCCCCCATCTTGGACCCCACATTCCTGTGTTAAGGTTTGTTTGTTAGATAAGAACTCTGCAATGTATATTATTTGATCTTTAATGTCAAACCAACGCAATTTCCATTAGGGAATTCTGCTCCAGCTGGTAGATTCTTTATTTCTCTCTTTTATTAATAAATCATGGTTCCAATAATCAATATTCTAGGTGTTTGAACTCATTTGTGAAGTGTCCCACTTCAGTAGTTACAAAGAACAAGTCTTTAATCAGGACATGGGAGAAAGAGTTCTTATGGCCACCACATAGAGTCATAAATATAGGCCACACAGAGTCAAAATCTGGAACTCTGAGAAAATGCACTACAAATGAGAATGTCCATCACGGGAATTTCCTTGTATCCCAAAGAACTGAAGAACTTGGGGTTTTATATGCACTTTGGGAAATAAAGGAAAGGAAGGACAACTTATTCACTTACTGGAGGCAAGGGAAGGAGGATTTTAGCCAGGGACTAGACTACCTGGGAGAATGGAAGAAACTTCTAAGACCTTTGTCTTACTTAAGTTTAGGTTATATCTGTTACCTCTATCTAGGATGAGATCACTGGGTACTTGAAGGTTTATATTCAGTCTAGGACAGTGAAAACCAGCATACCAGTCCACTGGGCTGGGTGCTGTGTCTAACCCTCCCCATAGACTGAGTGGCACTCCCCCACCTTATCCCAGACAGGGGTGGGAGAAAGGGAAGGAGTGACCCAAGTGCTCCACTCAGGGGAGGGAGTAAGCACTTCCTTTGAGTCACTGGGCTTAGGGGTAGAAGAAGAGAGGTGCTGGTGGAGAGGGGGAAGGGAGTGGCCCAAGCACTCCAATCAGATGGGCTGCTTGGGGATGGGGAGGCACCCCTAGGGAGAGGGAAGGGAGCAGCTCTGCCCCAGTCCCTCTGCCTTTCTAGTAACTAACACTGGTAGGTGACAATGCACATGCCTACAGTCTCTGCATGCCATCTTTGACATGCATGCCATAGCTTCATCATCATGGGTCTAGTACAAGGGTGGGTCTGAGAGTTCCTTGAAGGTAAGTTCCCAAGGAACAAAGGTAAATTTGGAGGTTTTATAAAACAAAGTTGTCAACACATAGTACTTAATGTTTAGTGACTAACATCCTTAATTTAATTTAATTTAATTTTTTATTTTTTGAAAATTGTATTTAGTCAATTTAGAACATTATTCCTTGGTTACAAGAATCATATTCTTTCCTTCCCTCCACTTCCCCCACCCCTTCCTGTAGCCCACGAGCAATTCCACTGGGTTTTACATGTGTCCTTGATCAGAACCTATTTCCATAACATCCTTAATTTAAAGGCAATCAATAAGTGGGAAAGTCTTCTAGGCCTAAAACAACAACTCTAGGCCCACAAAACAACAAAGTATAGAAATAATTCTTCATGTAAAGAACAAGTAGATAAAACATGATTGTTTATTTTGCTATAATAGTTCAGGATTTGTAAGGCACTTTACATGTATCATCTTGTCTGCTCTAAAATCACAGCTCACTCAGTCTTCACAAAAGCCCTAAGAAGTAGGCATTATTTGAAGGAAAAGGCCCAAGATACCAAGTGACCTCTCTGTGATCCCACAATTAGCAAACATCAAAGTATAAAGTCTCTCCCAGTTTAGATATTTTTAAGTTAAAACTAAAATTCAAAAAATATATTTTTTCTTAATGTCATCAAATTAAAGACTTTTTTGTTACTTTATGGTTACTGTTCCATAAAAAAGAACTTGGTTGGATACAATTACAAGTAGCATTTACTATCCTTAAATCAAAAAACAAAATAACTTGTCAGTTGTTCCCTTAAGAGAACTTGCCAGACAATATGCCATGTACCAATGACTGGCATCAGTTATTTTATTGGAAACCTATTCCACTAAATTTTTTAATGCTTTATGCTCTTTAAAACATGCCATTGTGACCTTCTCTCCGCTAATAGAACTCTTCCCTTGTTAAAAATAAGCAAAACTAACCAATACAGTGGTCATCTATGAAAATGTATGCCTCTGCCTCTTTCTGCAAATGTGATCCTACTACCTCTGACCCAAGACAGTAAGCATAGTACACTGTGTTGTAGGAGAACTTGAAATTATCTGGTTCAAGAGGGAACCCTCTTAAACGATTACCTGGCTCTGATGAATCTTTAAAAATGAGGAATTTATTGAGTGAATGGCCAGGAGGCAGGTACAGGTGAAATCTGACTCCCTGAAGAGAAGGGGTTCAGGATTTTTATGCCTTAAAGGAACAGATATTACATGACCCAGAATGGAAGGTGGGGAAGTGGACAAACAAAGAGGCTTAGGTGACATTCCCATGTGAAGTGTCTTGGTGTCTGGTGTAGAAGCACAGGTATACATTGTTTATGACATATTAAGCCCTGATCACAAAGGAGGGTGAGTTGCATATCTCAGAGAATCTAGTGATGTTTAACATGCAAAGAGAAGGTATATATTTGTGCTAATCCTTATCAGAAGACTAGGGGAAATGTACCTAAAACAGAAGGAAATGTATCTCTCAGAGAACCCTTTATTTATGCAATTTGTCTCCATAGTTGCATCAAAGCTGACTTTCTTTATCAACAGCACTCCTGGATTGAGAAATTCCTCACAGTACTCTTTTGGTCTGGAATTCCTGTGGAGCAGTGATAGTGAACCTTTTAGAAACCAGAGTGTTGTGCCTCACACCTCCAAAGACTTTATGCCATGCCCTGCCCTCCAGACCCTGTGTTGCAACTGTTCACTACCCTCCTCCTTTACCCCAGACAGGGAAGGAAGCACTCCTATTGGGCTGCTGGGCAGAGGGGAGTGAAGGGAGGACATTTTTGGAGAGGGAGAAGGGAGTGGCCTGAACTCTCCTCTCCCCTCCCAGCTCTGCCACATGTGAAACACTCCCTTTGGACTGCTGGGTGGAGGGGCAGGTGAAATGAAAAAGTGTCCACAGCATAGTGAAGATGGGGAAGAGAGCAGCTCCCCCAAGTCCTTCTGACTTTCTAGTAATGAACTCTGGCAGTTGATGGCTTATGTGCCCACAGAGAGGGTTCTATGTGCCTTTTTTGGCATATGTGCCATAGGTTCATCATCACAGCTCTAGAAATTTGGAGTGTCCAGGGGATGCTACACCCTCATACCAACTATGTCTTCTAAAGTAACAGCTGTTTGCTATATTGATTAGAGTTTCAAAGGCTTTCAATGCCATTTTCCTTTACATTATGATAATTGATTTATAAATTATGCTTCTCATTCCAATTACTTCTCTTTGAATCGATTCATAATAGTCTTCCCTAGTTTTTCTAAATTTTATAGCCATCATTTTTTACAGAACAATAGTATTTCATTGTACTTTCATATACTAAGTCTGGCACATAGTAAATACAATAAATTTTGTTGATTGATATGCCACAATTTGTTCAGCCATCCCCCATTCAAGAGGTGCTTGAGCATTCTCCTTCTAATTCTTTACTACCACAAAAAGGGCTGCTATAAATATTTTTATGCATGTGAGACCTTTTCCTTTCTTTGATCTCCTTAATAATTGTATCGTGGAGTCAAGGAGCATGTACATCTCTTGAAAATTAACAAATGGACATTTTGCTTTAAAAAATGAGCCTTACATTTGTTTCATTTGCGTGGATCAATTCTTCAGAACCTGACAACATTTATATAAACTTCCCAAGTATATAAAGCTGAAAACAAGACTTGGAGTCCATGGTAGATACCATGTGAGGAAGCCCTGTCAGAGCAGCCAATCAAGGAGTCTCTCCCTTGTTCTAAACCTGACCTTTTAATTGTGGCAACAATTTCACACTTCTAACAGAGAAAAGAAATGATCATTTTTGTATCTTCTATAGAAAGCTTACCATTTATTGTTTTGTTCCCATTTTTTGGAACATCATTGAAAAGGGGTTGTTTGCGTCAATACTTTTTTTGTTAACCAATTTAAATATAGTTGCATTCACAGCCTACTCTTTGGATTTGGCCATATTTAGATTTCCTATCCACTTTGCAGGGTTTATTTAGTTCTTTCAATATTATACTCATTCACTGTACTTTATGAAGTTTTAGTTTCCATTAGCTTCTGCATTTACATTAAAGCTCAGAATTTATTTCAAAGGAAAATTGTTTGGACTCCTTGAAGAAAATAGATTTCTTTGTAATGCTAATAGCCTAGACAGTAGGATTACAGAATTTAAGAGTTGTAAGGGGCCTTGGAGATCATATAATCCAGTCCTCCTCATTTTTTAGATGAGGAAACTAAGGTCCAGAGTGGTTAACACATGGATCACTTAGGTAGTAACAGAGCAGTTGCTAACCAGGGACCTCTGACCTGAAATTTGGAGCTTTGCCTACCATCCCATGCTAGATTCAGAAATATAATTGAATTCAAGCCATGAATGATTGTAATTTACTTCAAATATTGTATTTTGATGATGAAAATTATACTTATTTATATAGCACTTCAACATTTATGGAGCTCTTTCATTATACCAATCCTTTTAGGTAGGTTAATCAATAAACATTTATTTTAATGCCTAATGTGTGCCAAGCAGAGCTAAGTTCTAAAGATGCAAAGAAAAGCAAAAGATAGCCCCTGTTTTGAGGAGTTCACAATCTAATGGGAGAGACAACATGCAAAAAACAAACAAACAAAAAAAAACACAGACCAACAAACTGTATACAGTATAGATAGGAAATACTCAACATAGGGAAGGAACTAGAATTAAGAGGATTGGGAAAAGCTCTTGTGCAGAAGGTGGGTTTTTAAATGGAATTTGAAGGAAATAAAAAAAGCTAGGAAGTGGATATGAGGAGGAAAAATGTTCCAGACCTGGGAGATAACCAGAGAAAATACCTAGAAGTGAGTCTTGTTGAAGAACAGTAAGGATGCCAGCATCACTGAATCAGAGTATGTGGAAAGCTATAAGGTATTGATATTTTCTTTTTATTGACAAAGACGACCAATGATATCATAAGAGTGATGTCCTGACTTGTGTGTCAATTGGATTTAAATGAGGCAAAGTTGTACAAAATCATCACCCTCACTATTCCAGAGACATTGAAGTCTAGGGGTAAGACAAAAGTCAGGACAATGTAGGATGATGCAGTGGATGACCTTGGAGTCATCAATGTCTGACCAAGCTCTAAGCACTCCACAGCATCAGGCATTGGTTCTCATTAGCTGATCCCCTGAGGGCAGTCTTCACATGCTTGGAGTAAATACTGCTCTAACTCACCAATGGGATTGTAGTCTATTCCTTACCCTCAACCTGGTTTAGCCCATTTGCTGAGATGGTTTACTAGGGTGTGGCTGCTATGCAGGCTACAGCTTCTTGGAGCCACAGGTGAGAGTTAAGTGAAAAATAGACACCAAAGGTGGATGAGCAGCCCTGAAAAGGGCTCTCACACCAGTGCAGAAGTTCTTCCTTGAACACCCCGTATACTCCAGAAGGGAATAAGTAGACTAGAAAGGTAGTAAGGAGCAAGGTTAGGAAGAGCTTTGAATGCATAACCAGCAATCAGAGAAAATTTATATGGCAAGTGGACAATGTCCTAGAGTCACCTCCTTCTTGATATCTTTAAAACTCAGGGTTTCACAGCAACTGTTATTTGGGCTCAGTCTTTCTCCAGTCTAGTCTTTACCACAACACTGGTCCATTCCTGTTGGTCTAGCCCTACTCCTAGATTCTGACTTTAGTTCTTTGCTACAGTTGCCACAGTTCTTCAGGATTCATTCTAGGACATTTGTCACTATACCTAGTTTGGGTAGCAGTGGTAGTAATGGTAGGGGCCATGGCCATGACCACAAGTACCTAGTAGTTACTGCCCCCTTCCCAGCAATAGTTTTGTTTTCAGAAAACTCTCTTCTTCTATTAATGGGTAAGGAATAGCATAGAATGGCCAGCCAGAAATCTCTTCAAGAACAAAGAAGAGGAATCTAGAGGATTTTTAGGACTGTCACCTGCTTATAACTTCTTCCTTCCTTTGGCATTTCACTGGTATTTCTAGTCAATACTTCAAGGAAGGGAAGGGATCATTAGGAATATACTGCAACATGGGGAAGAGTGTTTTGTAAAACCCAGAAGGTCCCTAAGAATGAGTGTTATTGTTGAGTAGATTACCAGTAAACAAACATTGAAGAATTATCATGACTGTACTTACTACTTCTAGTGGAAATTCAGTAAAGAGTTCAAATTTCAAAAAGATGTTAGAAGAAATTAACAAATATTCTTGAGAATTCTAGGAGAATTATTCTAAGGAACCCTGGGGGAAATATGGGTTGAAAAACTCATGATGTCATTTTTATAGTATGACAAGAAGTATGTAATGGCAGATTACATAAGAAAGGTGAGTGAGATAAGAGGAACTTAGAAAAAGTTTCTAAATTGATTGTAAAGTATATAAGAAATTTTAAATGCCACCTAATATACATAATAAAAAGAATACATTTGAAAATAATAGCTTTGAACACCCTCTAGTGGTTTTCTCTGGCCTTCCAGCAGTGTCAAATATTTATTATCTTTTTTCAGTGATGCCCCTGTACACTATTTCCCTAAAAGGTATAAATACCAAAAGTCCTACAATGACACCCAGGTAGACTGTTGATGTCAGCACACAATTTCTTCCTTAGTTTTTATGTAATGTCACTAATTGTTCTGACAACACATTTCAAAAAGCTTTTTTTTTCCCTTGATCATTACACATTCCTAAGATAAGTGTTCCAGGAAACTCTTTTAAGCTTTTAAGTAGAGAAAAGGTGCTGACCTGCATTGGTAGGAAGAATTTCTTTATTTCTATCCTAAGATATAAAAACTGGACTTGAAAATAAATTACTTCATACATGCCTGAGTTTATTTGTTAAAAAGAAAAAATTCAGTGTTAAATATTTGTAGTTCTTTTTAAAAAATCCTTACTTTCTGTCTTGTAATCAATACTGAAGATTGATTCCAAGGCAGAAGAGCAATACAGGCTAGGGCTAGGCAATGGGGGGTTAAGTGACTTGCCCAGGATCACACAACTAGGAAGTGTCTGAGGTCATATTTGAACGGAAGACCTCCCATCTCTAGGCTTGGCACTCAATCCAATAAGCCACCTAGCCACCCCCTAATATTTGTAGTTCATATAAGGTCTTGGGCTCCTTATCCTAATTCCTACTCACATAGAGAGTCCACAGAGTAGGGCTAGATCTCCCCTTGAGGGTTCTGAAGAGTCAAGGATATTTCTGTAATGCTATTGGCTCAAGCTCACATTTTGGTGTATTCTTTTCAATATTAATCACCAATTAGCCATTCCATTTCCAGTATCACTTAACCAATTAATACCAATTTCCCTTTATATAGGAATATTGATTGGGAAAGAATAACAAAAGAATATATATGTACATATATATATATATTTTCCCCTCCCAACACCAGTATGAACATTTTCCTCCGTGTTACCTCAGTCCTCGGGGACAGTGGATTCAGATTTAAAACAATTTCTACAAAGTCACCCACCAAGTTCACTTTCAAATGCAACATAGCTAACAAAAAAAGTAACTCTTAAAAACAAATTAAATATTGCCTGTTTGATCCGATTTGCTGCAGGTCTGGGTCCCTCTGGTTATTCCTCAGGTTATATTTATTCCACTGGCAGATCTCAAAATCTAATAGCTCAGGCCAGACCTGTGGTAACTCACACTCTGAACCTTTTATTAATCACAAAGTTGGGGGCAGATAGGTGGCTCAATGGATGGAGAGCCAGACTTAGAGATGGGAGGTCTTGGGTTCAAAATCTGACCTCAGACACTTCCTAGCTGTGTGACTCTGGGCAAGCCACTTAAACCCCATTACCTGGCCCTTATAGCTCTTCTACCTTGAAACTGATACTTAGCAATGATTATGACAGAAGGTAAGAGTTAAAAAAAAAAAAGACATAGCCTATCCAACCTACGATCTGTGATTCTAGCCCTTTGCCTTAGAAACATTGATTCTAAAACAGAATGTAAGGAGTTGTTGTTTTGTTTTTTTTTTTTATCGCTAGGTCATAGCTGTCTCCAATACTCTGTCACTTAAAACCAGGAATGAGAAGATGCAATGAAGAAAAGAACAGAGGAGGTCAATATTCAGAGATTCGGGTAGGGAGGGCCCAAGAAGCCTCATTCAGAGGCATAGATTCCCCACTCAAATTAGCCAGATGGAAAGAGGAAACACCTTGACCAGTTAGTGACTTCTGAATGGACTGTCAATTCTACTTAGCGGCTAATTAAAAGGCTCCTCTTCAACACCCTGAGAATAATATCTGTAAGTACTCTAAAGCAGAGAGGCAGAAGCCCTCATTTGACATCATCAGGTTCTTCCAAAATTCAGGAGTCATTGGCTAGGTCAAGACAGAGGAGAAGATTGGGAAAAAGGTGAAAAATATTTGTTAATCTCATAGGTGTATCCACTAAATAAGGGGGGGGGGGAGAAAGCATTTATTAAGCATCTACTATTTGCCAGCTACAGTGTTAAACATTTTATAAATATTATCTCATTTCTCCTCACAACAACCCTGAGTAGTAGGTGCTACCGTTATACCCATTTTATAGTTTTGGCACTGAGCCAGACAGAAGTGAAGTGATTTACTCTGGTCATAGAACTAGTGTTTGAGGCCAGATTTAAACTCAAGTCTTCTTGACTCCAGGTCCAGCATTCTGTTTATCCATATTATGCATTTCAGGGAACTATTATTGACTAATAAGTGCCTTAGTTCTCTTATTTAAAAAGAGGAGGGGCTGTGGGAGAGGTGGTGGGAGGGAGGGAGGAAAATAAAATGATCTTTGTTTCCAATGAATAATGTTTGGAAATGACCAAATAAAAATTAAAAAAAAAAGAGGAGGAAAAAAATTCCTGCTACTATTGGAAATGATACGATGTGTCATCAAAACTAGTGAGTAGAATGTTTGTAAAGAACATTACCCTATTTGGAACACGTGTTACGTAAATATTGACTTTAATGTTCTTATTGACTGGCTATGAGGACACTCTGAAGTGTATTTCATTTCATTTTTGCAATAGACTATAAATTCTCTCAGCAGGAAAAACAATAGCATACACAAAACTATGAAACATCACTTTTTCTCCTAAAGGGGGAATATTTTTTAAAAAGACAAGCTTAATTTTATGTTTAAACTTCATTTAGAGAGTTTAGGAGGCATGTCCATCAACTGAGGAATGGCTGAACAAATCGTGGTTGGTGGAATACAATTATGCTATAAGAAATGATGAGCAGAATGACTTCAGAAAAAGCTGGAAAGACCTACATGAAATGATGCATAGAGAAACAAGCAGAACTGGGAGAATGTTGTCTACAATAACAGCAATAATGAATGATCAACTGTGAAAGACTTCACTATTCTTAATAATACAGTGACCCCAGAAAGTTTGAAGGACTTATGACAGAAAGCAATCCACCTCCAGAGAAAGAACTGTTGGAGCTGGAATGCTGATCAAAACACAATTTTTCACACTAGTTTATTTATATTTTTATTTTGGGGGTTTGGTCTTATATTAACATTCTTTTATAATAATGACCAGTATTGAAGTATGTTTTGCATAATACATGAATAACTCAGATCAGATTGCTTACCGTCTATGGAAGGGGTGGGGGACGGAAACAATTTGTATCTTATAATTTTGAAGATGTATGTTAAAATTGTAATTTTTAATTACATTAATTAATTATTCAATTCAATTAATTTAATTTTAATTATTTAATTAAATAAATTTAATTAAATTAATTAATAAATTGGTAAAATAAAATATCTTAAAAAAACATTTTTAAAAAAGGTTTAGGGGGGGCAACTGGGTGACTCAGTGGATTAGACCTAGAGATGGGAGGTCCTGGATTCAAATTTGGCCTCAGACATTTCCTAGCTGTATGTCCCTGGGCAAATCACTTTACCTCCATTGCCTAGCTCTTACCACTCTTCTGCCTTAGAACCAGTACACAGTATTGATTCTAAGGCTGAAGGTAAGGGTTTAAAAAAAATTAAAGGAATCAAAATATTTAAATTACAAACAGTAAATGTCACTTTTCTACTTTTTAGCATTTGAATGAATGAATAAATATTGTTATTCAAGAATGCTTTTCATGTTCATATTATGTTTGTGTCTTTCTGTTCTATAATAGCATTAGGATACTTTTGATAAACTTTTTTTCCATTCCTTCCTCTCTGTTCATCTGGTTTCCATCTCTTCTCTGTACCTTCAGCCTCCATATTTTAGTGAATTTTTTAATGCCCAAACTGACTTGTTTTATGTGTGACTTTTCTTATGCCATCAATATGAATATTAGCTGTTTTTTTCTAGAAATAATACTAATACTATAAATCATAATAATTACATGGATGTAGTATTTACTATGTGCCAGGCTAAGTACACCACATCTATTATATCATTTGATCCTCTCAGGAACTCTGGGAGATAGAAGCTATTATTATCCCCATTTTACAGTTATAACTCAGTCAAAAAGAGGGCTAGGAACTTACCTAAGGTCATACAGCTAGTAACTGAGACTGGATTTGAAGTCAGGTCTTCCTGACCCCAGATTCAGTGCTCTATCTGCTGCTCAACCTAGCTGTCTACAATAAAAAAAATTTGCTATATAGACATTAATAACCTTTTCTAAATCAAACCCTATCGTATTCTCTTATTCTTTAAAAACAAATATACTTGTATTTCTATTTGCCTTAATTGATGCCCATCACTTTTATACATTTTCAGTATATTGCAATATATATCTATATTAGTTAAATAAAAGACAAAATCATCTTTTAGGCACACATAAACTTGAAAGTAATTTGGAAAGGCTTTACTTTCTAAAAAATTGAAGCAAATTATTTTTATTTTTATTTTTTGCTGTTTGAAGCACCTAAAGCTTATGTATTAACATAAGGTGAAGGACCATTGATTTAAAGATTTGATTTATCCTTTGAGCTAATTTTTTTTTTCCAGAACATGAGGAAAGTACTCAGCAGTGACATCCTCATCCCTCTAACAACTAATTCTACTTATCCCAGGGGGGCTTAGGCCCCTGCTCCCACTAAAGGTTTTCAGCTCCAGGTTCTAATAAGCCAATGTTAGCCCTGGCAGAGCCTGGAGTCTGAAGAGAGGGGTCAGACTCTCTTTTTCTCTGTCTCTTTTATCTGCTACCCCAGAGTCTTGGGGGAAAAAAATCACCTTTCAGCTTAGGTTTGGATTATATATAGGGCCTTCTCAAAGGGGATCAGAAAGGTATTCATTGTACAAGGCAGTTTAAGTATAGGACAGCTATTTATATCCACAGAAAAGAAATGTTTAAAATGTGAGACTCATAAGTGTGCATTAATGAAAACTTACATACATGTAAGGAGAGTGTGGACCCCATTTACATAGTGAGGCCCATCTGTGATGAGAGGGCTATCCTTGAATATAGTTCAAAGGGAGACAAACTAGACATCTTAGCTTCCCTTCTATCTTTCTCTAAAGGAGACTTTTATTCCTACTAGGAAGAGAAGCAGGAGGTTGGAATGGGAGATTTTTGTTCTCCTTAGAGAGAGGGGGTATTATGCTAAAAATATATCTGTCTGCTTCTTTAAATATTATTCAGCTAAGGAATAAGATTTAGTTCTATCTAATTTCTGATTGCTTTGTCATTTTAGGGGGACTCCAAACTATATACAAGGCTTGACCCCTTTCCCACCCAATAATACTAACTCTTATCAAAATCGATAGCAAAACAAATCAGAGAAGATACATATAGGAGAATATATGCCAGAAAATACAGAATGAAGGAGGTCTCCCATTGGGAATGAAACAACAGCTCAATTGAGAGAGAGAGAGAGAGAAATAGAGAGAGAGAGAGAGAGAGAGAGAGAGAGAGAGAGAGAGAGAGAGAGAGAGAGAGAGAGAGAGACTTGGAATTCACCCTAGGAGAAAACTCCCTGAAGTCTCCAGAGTAGTAAGCTAAGGAATAGGAATATGATAGGGACTACCATCTCATCCACAGGGGTTAAAATTATATGGTTTGACTAAATATAAGAGAATGTGGTTGCTGATATTGTAACTCATCAAAATGACCTTTTTAAGCAGTTTTTATTTACAAAATAGAGGAAAAGGGTAAAATAGAGAAATGTGAAAGAGGGCAGAGTAAGCAGTCTAGCTTGTCACTCTAAATGTTTCTCCTGTGCCTGATTCTACTCAGGCAGGACCTATTAATCCTCCACCAGAGGACCCTCAGTCAGAGGGCCATTTAGCTGGAGGACCCCAGTGGTGAATAACTATGCAGCCTACTCCAGAAACTAATCTCTCCAGAAGCCAGGAAAGGAGTCAGCTTTTTCTCTCACCCACATTGTAGTTCAAAGAGCAGTCTTACCAAATGCTAGAGTTCCAGGTCAATGCTGAAGAAGGTCCTCTACCAGTTTCCAAAGCCTTGAAAGAACTCTTAAAACCTCATGATAGGAAGTTTTGGCCACTTTTAAAGACCCTTCTTTACATCACTTCCACTTTAGTGTAGTCTTTAAATTAGAACTGCCCAAAGGGAAGTCAGTTGCTTCTGGAGGTGCAAACCCTTTTAGTAAGTAGTTTGTGGACTTCCCCTACTTTCCAGTTAAGTAGGGGTATATTCAAGCTTTTTGTTGATAAAATTTAAAAGTAGGCAAGGGGAGAACTATTCCCATCTTCACACCTCTCATGTCTTCTTAGAGCAGTGACTGTGATCTTTTTAGATACCTTAGAGACGAAGTTCCTAAACTGCAATCCCCACTCCACATGTGAGCCCCCCACCTTACCCCAGACAGAGGAGGAAAGAAGCTCTCCCATTGGGCTGCTGAGCAGAGGGGCAAGTCATGTAAGAAATGTCCTTAGGCATGTGTGGAGATGGGGAAGGAAGCATCCTCCTCTGGTACACTCCAGCACACATATCATAGGTTCACTAACATGGTCTTAGAGTCTTTTTCTTTAGCATCCTGACTCACTTGAAAAAGACTTGAAGCCTGATAAATCCCCAGATGGGACTGGTCCTGAAAAGTGCCAAAGGGGGACCAGAAAAGACTTTATCATCTCTTATCAACTCTGCCATACCTCTCCACGAGACAGAAATGTCATCTTTACCAATAAGGAGAGAATCTCATAATAAAAAGGATTTGGGACAGGAATTACACATGAATTAGTAACCTCCAACAAGAGGGTAATGATTGAAACTTGAGCCATTTAGAACTGTTAAGCAATTATTTTACTTTCCCAATAATTTCCTCAAGGTTCAGATCTTCTGGCAAATCTGTACTTAGGTTGGGCTCATTTTCCTGGCCATGATTATCTTATCCAAAAAGAATGTAGTTGCAGAAAACTGTTCCCACTGTTAGCTCTGCTTGAAGAACCCAGGAACCCCTTAATTCTCAAATTCCTAAGGCTGCCCCTGAGGCTAGAAATGCCATCCATGATCAGTAAAAGAAGCACCAAACAGGAAAGGTTGTCAGAGGCCTGAGGATGCTTAAGGTGACCTAAGCAGCACAGGTGCTAACTGCCACATGTGAGGACCAGAAGTCCAAGAAAAATCCCAGAAAAGCCCTCATGCATTTGGCAGATGGGAAGAGAGGGCACTGTCATTATTTTGATGTCTTCTGAGTAGACATTCTTCCTGGTCCAGTGGACAATCCTCTTTGATAGGACTAGTCTTGGTTCAGGGAAGGTATGTGGTGTTGCACATATAGTTTAGCAAAGAAGCAAAACAGCTTCTCTTCCCTGTGAGGCCAAGTACGTAATCCAGTGAGATTGCCTCTATTTCTTCCTTTCTTCCCTCCTTCCTTCTTTCCTTCCTTCCTTCTTTCCTTCCTTCCTTCCTTCCTTCCTTCCTTCCTTCCTTCCTTCCTTCCTTCCTTCCTTCCTTCCTTCCTTCCTTCCTTCCTTCTTCTAAAGAAATACAAATATGTAGGCATAATCCTATACCTTTCAAACTAATTCTCAACACAATCAATTACTATTAACATAACTCTTGTATTCTTTCATACTTGAACATATTTAACTCACTGTACTTAAAGTCAGATGTTTTCTAGAATTTAGGCTCTGGCTATAATACTTGAGAGTTTCAAGGAAATTGTGCCTCTAAAAGCTTTTGAAGATGACTTCCACTCAATTTTTTCATACATGTGATTTTATGCATAACATATTTCTATATTAGCCATGTTGCACAAAAAAAGCAAGGAAAATGAAGAAAGTTTAAAAAGTAGGTTTCGATTTGGACTCAGAATTCATCAGTTTTCTCTCTGGAAGTGAATAGCATTTTTCATCATGGGCCATTTGGAATTGTCTTGGATCATTGTCTTGATTAAAGTAGCTAAGTCTTTCACAGTTGATCATCATTACAATATTGCTATTATTATATTCAATGTTCCCCTGGTTTTGCTCACTTCACTTCACTGAAATCATCCTGCTCCTCATTTCTCATAGCACCAAAGCATTCCATCACAAGCATATAGTACAATTTGTTCAGTCATTTTCCAATTATTGGGCATTCCCTCAATTTCCAATTTTTTTGTCACCACAAAAAGAACTTCCATAAATACTTTTGTATAGATAGTCCCCTTTCCCTTCTGTTTGACTTTTTTGGGGACAAAGACCTAGCAGTGGTATTACTAGATCAAAAAAGTATGCACAATTTTAAAGCCCTTTGGGTATAGTTCCAAATTGCTCTCCAGAATGATTAGACCAGTTAACAACTCCACAAAGAGGGCATTAGTGTCTTTGTTTTTCCATAGTCTCTCCAGCATTTCTCATTTTCTTTTTTTCTCATGTTAGCCAATCTCATTGGTGTAAGTTGGTACCTCAGAATCGTTTTAATTTGCATGTTTGTAATCAACAGTGATTTAGAGCATTTTTTCAGGTTACTTTTTTCTTCTGAAACCTGCCTGTTCATATCCTTTGACTATTAGTTGGGGAATGGCTCTTGTTTTTTATAAATTTGCCTCAGTTCCCTGTACATTTGAGAAATGAGGCCTTTATGAGAGAAATTTACTAAACTCCCCCCCCCCCCAACCGTCTTTCCATCTAATTCTGGATGCATTATTTTTTATTTGGACAAAAAGTTTTAAATATCATATTATCAAAGTTATCCCTCTTACTTCCCATGATCCAATCTCTTATTTGGTCACAAAATCGTTCCTTGTCCATAGATCTGAGAAACAACTTTTTCCCATGCTTCCCTAATTTATTTATTTATTTATATTACCCTTTGTGTCTAAATCATTTAAGCATTTTGACCTTAATTTGGTATATAGTGTGAATTGTTGGTCTATGCCTAGTTTTTGCCAAACTGCTTTCCAATTTTCCCATCAATTTTTTTCAGATGGTGAATTCTTCCCCCCAAATGATTAGTTCTTTGAGTTATCAAACACTAGGTTACTACGGTTATTTATTATGTATTATGTGCCTAATCTATCCGTCACTGTTTCTGAGCCAATACTAGATTGTTTTGATGATTATCACTTTGCAATATAGTTGGAAATCTGGTACAATTAGGCTACTTTCACATCTTTTTCACTGATTTCCTAGATATGCTTTAAGTTTTGTTCTTCCAGATGCATTTCATTATTTTTCTGGCTCTGAAAAATAATTCTTTGATATTTTGATTGATACGGCACTAAATAAGTAACATCAATTTAGATAGAATTGTCATTTTTATTCTATTGGCTTAATCATGAACAATTAATATCTTTCCAATTGCTTATATCTGACTTTTTTGTATGAAAATGTTTATATAGTCCCTAGATTGTCACTCACTTTATTTGATGACAAACTATCAGTTTTCCTTATAAGCTCCTCTTACTTTTCTTTCTCTCTTTAGTTTGTTGAACTTTTTTTTCTTCTTTTCCTCTATTCCATTTCTGTGGTCTGTGCTGTAGATCTGCCGGTACATCTTTGGACACTGCTCTATCCATTTAATGTCTAGAACTGTCTCGGGTTTAGTATGCTTCATTGAAGACACTGAAGACAACTCATTAATTTCTGGTCTGGAAAAGCACATCTCATCCCAAACCAATTTGTGAGATTCTTCTTCTACATCCTTGATTCTATGGTACAACCTCTCTTCTCTACCTCTCTTGACACACTTTTCCTGCTGGTTCTTTATCAGAGATGAACCTCCTAAAGGTGGCACTTCTGCTAGCCTTGGCTATAGACTGTGAGCTCCCTTGAGAGCAGGGACTATCTTTTGCCTTTCTTTGTTTCACCTGAACTTAGAATAGTGTTTGGCACACAGTAGGCACTGAATAAATAATTTTTTTGCTCATTATCCCCCCCCAGGACTAAAATGATCACCCTCCTCTTAGTTTTCCTTGTTTCTTTCACTATTCAGCTCATATTCCACCTTCTGCTGAAAGTCTTTCCTGGGCCCCCAGCTACTAAATGCCTTTCTTTCTGAGATTACTCTCCATCTACTCTGAATATAACATTTAAGTATCTAGTATTTACATACTATTTCCCTAACTACTTATTTATTATCAGTTACATGTTATAACAAATTTCCATCCAAGTTTTCCTAAGTTATATGATCGAAGTTATCTTTCTCCTTTCCTTCCTCTTGGTTCTGGCAGGCAATTCAATCTGGGTTATACATTAAAAAAAATTGTTTCCCTCACTCTGATGTGAGCTTCTAGAGAGCAAGGTCTGCCTTTTGCCTTTCCTTGTCTCCCCAGCACAGGATCTGGCACATAGTAAATGCTTAATAAATGTTTGTTGACTGACTGATTAACGTTTGCATTAAAACTTCAAATAGATAACTGTCCCTTTATGGATTTGTTTATTCTTTGCTTGGGGAGAGAGAGAGAGAGGGAGAGAGAGAGAGAGAGAGAGAGAGAGAGAGAGAGAGAGAGAGAGAGGGAGGGGAGAAAGGTAAGAAAGAGTAAAAGAAAGAAAAGGGAATGAGAGGGAAAGAAGAGAAGAGAAAAAGAAAAGAGAAGAAAGAACTTCCCTTGGTGACCTGTTCTAATGTTACTCTGAAACAAGAAGCTCTTCCACTTGTTCAACTAAAATCTCTTCCGCCTCAATTCCACTCCTTAAACTTTCTAGGGATATAAGGAACAATACCTGATATCTTCCTCCTAAACACCAGATGACAATGAGAACTTCCTACTTAGTATAACACTTTGGGACCCAGCACCATGCCCTACACACAATAGGTACAAAATAAGTATTTGTTGATTTTTAAAAGATTTATTTTTATTTTTTATTCTCTTAAATTAAGATTCCTAAAATGGACATTCTGCCCTCTCATTTCCACCTGTATATTCAGGAATATATGAGAAATCTTGGCCTCAGAGCAGTCTAAAGAACCTTGGACTAAGGAAAATATGCCCTATCCTCAAGAGTTTCAATTACTCATATTGTACATAATCAATAGTATGGTAGCCACTACTGAATAGTGTACTAGAGATAGCTTCAGTTAGGCTTTACACACACACATATACACATACACATACACATACACAAACACAAATATATTTATACGAAGATAAATAGAGGTCAAAAACATGTTATCTGGGACGTCGCCAAATGAAAACTTTTAGAAACAAGAATTTCGTATATTTCTTCCTTGTTGCCAGTTATACTCAGAGAGGAACACTGAGCCTGGAGTCTGGAAGACCTGAGTGAGTTTGAATCTTACTCTAGGTACTTGCTAGCTATGTGACCACAGGAAAGTCCCTTCACCTCTTCTGCCCCAGTTTCCTCAACTGCAAAACGAGGATAATAATAGCCCCTCCCTCTTAGAGTTGTCATGAGGAACAAGTCAGATATTTATTAAGCACTTAGCAGAGTTCATGATACAGAGCAGGTATTTAAATGATTATTTCCATGTTTTGCATGATTTTATATACATATATATGTGTATATATATACATATATATATATGTATATATATATATATATATATATATATATCCCAGATAGAATTGCTTGCCAACTCTGGGAAGGGGGAGGAAAGGGAGGGGCATAGAAAATTTGGATCACATAATTTAGAAAAACTTATGTGGAAATCTATTACATGTAATTGATGAAATAAAATATTAAAATGCGATTATTTTCTTCCTCCCTTTCCTTTTTAAAAATCTGTATTTCAGAAATCAGAATTGATGTCAAAGCTAATGGTGAGTGAGAAGTTGTTCATCACCTACATATTGTTTTTCTCAGTAAAACTAGACAAGAACTGAAAAGGAGGGACTTGGTGTGAGATTCAGTAAAAAGAGAACAATAGCATCCTGTCCCAGCTAAACAGCTAGCCAGGATTTTGTCTTTAATAAATAAAGGTGGGTGGGGCAGTGAAAGCAAATTAGAATAACTTTACAGCACTTCAAGTTTTGTAAAATGCTTAATTTTTTTTCTTTGCCTCTTTACGACTTTATGAGGGAGGAGCTGTTATTACTCAAGTTTTAAAATGAGGAACCTGAGACTAAGGGATGTAAAATGCCTTGCCCAGATGGTAAGTATATGAAACAGGATTGGAACTCTTGTTTTCTTGACTTTAGTCCAATATTCTATCCTCTACACCATCTGTCTCTAAATGAAACTCATTACCCTAATATATTTGGGTAATGAGTGTAGTACATATGTGTGTATATATACACATACATATATATTATGTATATATGCATGTGTACATATATTTCTGTTATGTATATATATGCTGTATACACATATATGTATGTATATACACACATATATAATAAATTTCTAGATTGTTTATCTTCAGAACACAGTGCCTAGCATAATGTGTTTTCACTTTTTTTATAGTAGTATTTGGCATCTAGATAGAGGGCATGAATGCTCAAACCTATTTCGACAAGCTTGTACATTGTAAAAAATATTTCAAAGTCTCTTGTTCCAGGTCCACTTTTACTTATGTTAGTAATGACACGAAATTTTAAATGCCTTAAATTTTAGTCCTCTTTGGACAAATTAGCCTTTCCGTCATTAGCAACTTTAAAATAATCTTTGAGGTACAAATTGATAAATGATAAAAAGAATATAACAGGCAGTTTTCAAAGGAAAGAATCCAAGCTTTGAGTAACCATATAATAATTTTCCAAATCATCATAATAATTAAAGAAATCTAAAGTCATCACATAAATGCACATTAAAGTTGCTTTGAGGTTTTTTTCTCATACCCACCCAATTGGCAAAGTTGGCAAACAAAAGGAAGATGACAAATGTTGGAAAGATTTCAGGAGGAGTAGCATATTAATACACTGTTGGTGGAGCTGTGTACTGGTCTAGCCATTCTGGAAATCAATATGGAACTACGCCCCTACAGATATTAAGTTGTGCATAACTTTTAATCCAGAAATACTGTTATAAGGCCTATAGCCCAAGACATCAAGGAAAGAGAAAAAGAATTCATATGTACAAAGATATCTAGAAACTAACAGGGGATCATCAGTTGGATAACAGATGAACAAATTAAGATGTATGTCAACAAGTCAAGTCAACAAGCATTCCTTAAGGACTTAGCACTCATGCACTGGTAATACAAATACAAGCAAAAATAAAGGTAGTCCCTACTCTTAAGGAGTATACATTCTAATGGGGGATGATGACTCAGAAAAAAAGAAGCCAGAGAGATAGAAGAGAAACATGATGGTTTGGGTTCTTTCTTAAAATGGAAGTTTCCAAAAGAACTAATCAATTTGAGGAAGAGGTTGCAGAAGCAAAATAACCTTCCAGGGTGAGAAAGCTGCTGGAAATGGTGACAGAAGGGTTTTCTGGTGGGGTTTCAGAGATGAGGATGATCATTTGGGGACACATCCAGCTGCCTGAACCACTCCCCCAAGGCAATGCAGGAAAATGCATCATAGTCCTTATGAATCCCACTCTCCTTCAATTTCATTTTACTAGCCAAGGTCCTGCTTCAGCACTAACTCAAACTACCTCCTCTTCCCCATACCATATCAATCCACATTGAGGGTGTGGATGTGTGTGCTTCCATTGGCTTCTGGTGCTTTCCTCTTATTGGAGCTTTCTAGTAAGAAGGCACTAGTGCCTCTTGGAAGACTATTATCCAGGACTCCTTATTTCCTAAGCCCTCCTATTACTTTTCTGCCTGAGCTTAAATGAATGTGATGGAAAATTATCATGCCTTAGGAAATGATAGAAGAGAAATCTAGGAAGACGTGTATAAATTGATACAGAATGAAATTAGCAGAAAAAAGAATAATTAATTCAAGAAAAGCGACATTGTAAAAATAATTTTGAAGGGTATAAAAAAAATTCTGACACAATGACCAATCATGATTTCAAAGGACCAAAAATGAAACATGCTTCCTCTTCCTGACAGAGAGGTGATAGACTTAAAATGAAGAATGAGCAATATTTTTGGACGTGACCAGTGTGTGATTCTGTTTTATTTATATATATTTGTTACATTTTTTTCTTTTCCTTTTTCCAAAGAGATTGGGGTGGAAATGGAAAAAAATATTTGTTTGAAAGAATTAAAAATTTTAAATCCCAATTGTCCACATAGTAGAGAAGAGTTGGTTGTCAATTTATATTCTATTAAAGAGAATCAACAGGTATGTTGAAAATTAGATGCAAAATATATACAAGGTAATTTCCTGAAGGAGAATAAATGTCTATTACATAGGACAGTTTCTTACTAATAGAATGAGCACTTGAGAGGGCATAGTGGAATGGTAGAATACAATAGAGGGAGAGGAAAAAAGGGACTTAAATAAAGGGGTATAAGGTTGAAGAAGGGCAAGAGTGATTATAGAAGGGTAAGAGAGTAACCACCTAGCTGTCAATATTGACAATGCAGACTTTTTTTTAATCCATAGAAATGACATGAACAAATCATTCCTGAATATGGAAGCCAAACAAAACTTAAGATAGACATAATTTAATGCAATTAAAAAAATAGGTTCTTAAGCTATATCAGGAATCATTTTAAGTTAAGCTTATTTTTGATGATTTGTAAAACCCTGAATAAGAATATGAAATGTTTCTTTCATATATTTATGCTAACTACATAACATTGTTCTATATATAAACATTCTCTCTCTCTCTCTCTCTCTCTCTCTCTCTCTCTCTCTCTCTCTCTCTCTCTCTCTCTCTCTCTCTCTCTACCTCATGAGGGCAGGGACATTTAATCTACCTTCTTTTGGATTCCTAAATTATGGAAACAGCTGCCATTCCTTTATCTTTGTTACATAATTTCTATTTCAATGAGGTTTGAACAGTTAAGAGGATCAGGAAAAAAGTCTAGTTGTCCATCTTGTTTTTCTCGTGATCTAAAGTCCCAGGAACATTTAATCTAAACTTTGTCAGTAGGTCACTCATAGCTTAGTTCTCATCTCAGCATGTAATGAGTACTTGATGATAGTATAGTAGATAAAATCACTGGTACTAGATTTAGAGAACCAGGACTCCCAGTCTGCTATCGATCCTTACTAATCCTGTCTCCTTGGGCATGTCATTTATCATGCTTGGGCCTCAGTTTCTTTATCTGTAAAATGAGAAGTTTAGACTAGAGAGTTTCTAAAGTCCTGTACAATTCCAAAGCTATGATTCTATGGTTAATGTCCATTATGTGAAAAAATAAATGATACTACTATTCAAGTAGCCAAGCTTCTTGATTCTTTCCTTTTTTAAAAAAAATTTTAAGGGACAGCTATAATTTTATTCATCCCCACTTATACATAAGAGACCGCCAAGGAGAAGCCAGCATGCTAAAAGGAGCTTACTGACAAGGTAATAACATAAGGAACTTCACAATAAATCCATTCTCAGAAGCCCAGCAGGGGATGCATTGGACTCAGAATTTCCCAAGTACCAATATTCTGAGGTTTTTTCCTCTGGTGTGATAGTACAAAGACTGCTGAAGAAGGTTAAGGTTTCAGACAACCACAGGCATGTTAATAGAATGAGTCTATTAAAGCTCTATCAATTTCTTTTCTTTTGTAAAGGGGGGGGGGACTGCTATGAAGATTCCTGAGATCTAATATAGATTAAAGCTATATTTCAAATAAATTATTTCATCAAAGGATGTTTCTTTCCCTCAGTGTCACCTCTTTGACATATAGCAGTTTTAAGTGGAAGCTTCTTGCTTCTTTTTTTCCTTCTTTCTTATTGGCTTATTTTTAAATGGTGTGATGCTTGGGAAAGACGAGACAAGATCATGAAGAAGTGATTATGAAGCCCTCATGGGGAAATTTCTGTTTACTTTCTCCCCCACTAAACAGTCTGAACCTTTGTTTGGCTGCACACAATCAATAGGGGTTCTTCCTCTGTTTAAATTTAAATTGACCTGCTTCAATTTATTTTCTCTCTGGGGTTCAGAGAAGTCTGCAAACGATGTAGACCTTTGATTTAAGTGAGCCTGGGTATAGCGGCAAAGGTATTGTACTGCAGCCAAGAGGACAGTTATTTGAATCCTACCTCTGATACCAGCTCTATAACCCAGGGCAAAGCTCTTACTCTCTCAGCCTCAGTTTCATCATTTCTAAAATGGGGCTAATAATGACACTAACTCACAGAATTATTCTGAAGATCAAATGAAATAATATATGTCAGAGCCATAACTAGGAATCTTTGCACACAGAGCAGGAACCATAAATCATGCCTATAGCAAGGAATGCAATTCTCAACTGAGGGATGGACACTGCCTTGTGAGGAATGGCAGATTTGAGAAACTGAGGTTACAGAGAGGGAAGATGACTTACCCAGGGTTGCAAAGGGAGATTTTTAAAAATATTAATAAATATCATTATTATAATAAAGATTTTTAAAAATAAAGATTGAAACTAAACTGAGCTGCAGTTCAATAGAATCCAAATTTGTCTGAGATCTGGGCATCAATACTGTGTATTGGTTCCAATATAGAAGAGTGGCATGGGGTAGGCATTGGGGGGTTAAGCGACTTACCCAGGATCACACAGTTAGGAAGCATCTGAGGCTATATTTAAGTTGAGGTCTTCTCATCTCTAGGCATGGCTCTCAATCTACTGAACTACCTAGCTGCCTCCTTCCCAACCCCTCTTAATTCTAGTGCCTTCCCTCAGTAAATTCTCTCCTATTTATCCAGTGTATAGTTTTATTGTTGCCATTCCATCATTTTACTCATTTCTGACTTTTTGTGATCCTATTTGAAGTTTTCTTGGTAGATACTAGAGTGGTTTGCCATCTCCTCTAGCTCATTTCGCAGCTGAGGAACTGAGACAAACAAGGTTAAGTGACTTACCCAGGGTCACACAACTAGTGTCCAAGGCCAGATTTGAACTAGGGAAGATAAATCTTCCTGACTTCAGGCCTTGGGTATAGCTTACTTTGTCTATATTTGTTGGTATGTTTCCCCTATGTAAACTCCTTGAGGGCAGTGGGGTTGGCTAGAAATAATGGTGAAATGGGAAAAATGAAAATAACTAAGATATCTTAATCAGAAAAACTGGTAAAATGTATCAGTAGCAAATTACAACTATGACATATGCTACTTGGTAACTATACAGAGTGCCTTCCCTCTGCAATCTTATCAAATGTTTGTAGACATCTTTTCTTCCATAACTGGATTCATTCCCATCTGGTGGGGAAGGTTTGTTTTAAGAATTAGCTTATAGCAAAAGCAAGAAGCAGAAGATCCCACAGGGCAAAGACTGGGTCAACATTCTGAGAGCACTGAGGAGCTGAGAGGCAGTTGAGACTGACAGTTGGCTTTCTGGGAAGAAGACAGAGAGAGAGAGAGAGAGAGAGAGAGTAGAGTTGGCTCTCTCTGAAAGGGAAAGACTTTGAAGTTGCCAGGAAATTGGACCATCTTGAAGGAGTGGTTGAGTGAGTGATTACCTCACACTGGTGGACAGTGTGTGTGTGTGTGTGTGTGTGCGCGCGCGCGTGTGTGTGTGTGTGTGTGTGTGTGTGTGTGTGTGTGTGTGTGTGTGTTAATCATCATTCCCCTCTTGATCCTGTGTGGACCTGCAGAGCTACTACTGGGACTTCTTACTGGGACTTCAGCTTGACCCAAGAGGACTCCAGTTGTGTGAGATTCTTTGGCCCTTGGTTTCTGCTCCTCCCAAACCTTATTTAATAATTTGGGAATTAGATTAGAATAGTTATAGGAAGTTATAAGGGTTTTAATCTCTGTTTTGGGTTAGAAGTTAGTTATTCCTTGATCCCTTTTCCCTCCTCCCTTTAGCTAAATAAACCTGTTAATTTTATATATATATAAAACATATTTAGTTTTGAACCCTTATTTAACCTTCCCTTATTTCAGGTTCAAATCCAATATTACATTATATAAGGGGTAAAATTTATGGTTGGACTGAATATATTTTGAGTTGGTTGCCAGGGATTTAATTACTAAATCCCAATGAATTGCTCAAGTCAGAATGGCTTTTATGATAGTTTATTTACAATAGAGGGAATGAATTAAGGAAATGAGAGAGAGATAGCTGCTCTGGCCTGGTCTGAACCAGGCAGGAATTCAGGGGTGGGGGGGGGGCAGAGGATTAAATTTAACACAGCTTTCAGCCATGAGACCTCCTCCAAGATGAGGGGTCTCTCCAGAGGCCTGTGCTTCCAGAAAGCCAAGGGAAAAGGAGTCCCAAGATGATGGGCTCCTCCAGAGGCTGGTGCCTTCAGAATAGTCAAGGAAAGGGAGTCAGCCTTTTCACTCAACACAGGGCAGTCCAAGGGGAAGCAGTATGAGATATCAAGCCCAAGCTCCTGCATGGTCAAGTTCCAAGGTGAAGACCCCCTCACAGGAAGTGACTGTGAAATATAAAGGCAGTTCTTTGCGTCACTTCCTGTGTATTAACATGTACCAATGGGAGCTTAAACTTGGCTTTGGACTGCCCAGAGGGGCAGCCAGTTGTTTATGATTTGTCACTTGCTAGCACATGTGGGTCATAGAACTTCCTCCCCCACACTTAATCCTTAAGTAGGGGTGTATACCTTCCTGGTGGTTAAAATTCTAAAGAATAAGTAGGGTGGAGTAAATCTCAATTTCACAATTAATTAGAAGGGTCAATAATTTAGTTTTGATCATTATCAACCATTCAATGAGAATCTGCTATATTTAATGTATAGACTAGATACTGGGGACATAAACAAGTATTTTTGTTGTTTAATCATTTTGGTCATATCGGACTCTTCATGACCTCATTTGGGGTTTTCTTGGCAGAGATACTTGGGTAGTTTTTCATTTCCTTCTCCAGCTCATTTTTCAGATGAGGAAAATGAGGGAGACAGAGTGAAGTAACTTGCCCAGAGTTACACAGCTAGTGTTTGAGGCTGGATTTGAATTCAAGTCTTCTTGACTCTATGCCTGGTGCTGTATCCACTATGGCAACCTCACTGTAATACAAATAAGTATAACTCAATTGAATGAAAAATATAGTGGGTGCTTACTATGTGTAAGGAGTACAATTTGGAAGATGTGAAAAATATATTAAAAAGATAAATAACAATCCAAACTAATATGTTACAAAACCACATGAGTTATAAAAATACCATTGATAGTATGGTGACCTCAGGGAGAGCACACATTTATATTTGCTAAAGAAGTTTTCTTGTCACTTATTTTGTCATGCTATTTGATTATTTAACTAGTCTTTTGTTCTGTGCTAATGAATCTTCAGTTTAGCCTGGTAAAAGCAAATACAATCAGGGTCTCACGAGCTATGATTTTGAGTAGCTCCTAACCCCCAAAGTGCCTTAAATATGGAGTGCTTTTCTAGGCTTTCAAGAGTGAGTGTCCTTCCAGTTACATTCTCCTATGTTACTCCATGAGAGGGGACACCTGAAGAGGCACACACATGAAACCTGGATGGGCAAGGAGCATAAATTGGTGGAGCAACTTATGTCCCCTATATAGCAGAGCTCCTGGTGTCCTCTGGCAACAACATTATGCTACTGCCTGTGAGGTTCTCTGGGGGGGGCATCTCTGTTGAGCTGATACTGATCTCTTCTGGTAATCAGCTGATACCACTTTTTCACTGACCTGGTATTCTGCTGCCATTGCAGGTCTTCCACCATGATGACATTTTTTTTCCTGAGTAGCTACTATTCTCAGTTACCCTAATTAGTCTTCACCTGCAGTGTATATGCTTCTTTATAGCAAATAGATTTTCTAGCTTTTTAGTTTGATAGTTCCAAAGGCTCTTTTGTGATATAAACCCTGGCCAGCCATACCCAGTCAGCTAGCTAGAAAAGCTACAAGTGTGTAACATCTTTGAAATGACAACAAAATTCAGATTAAAAGAACAAAATTCAGATAAAATCCTCCCTACAAACTAGACAATGTGGTTAATAATTTATAAAACATACTGAAAACTCTGAAATGGAAACTTTGTGAACACTCATGTTATTTTACTCAACTATTTCTAGGGACTGTACATTGCAGAAGCTTTAGCTGTGATTATTTTGTAGACATAATAATAGCAACAACAATAATTATTATGTGACATACTGAAACAAAATTTATCAGTAATTTCTTAAAATATCTGTTTTTTTTTGATAAATTCTCTAACCAGATTTTCTTGACTGTTCAGATTACTACCCTCCCTTTTCGATGTGGTCTTCAGATTGAACATAGGAACTTTAGATGTGATCTGATCAGCTCAAATTACATCATGTTATCACTCCCCTTTTTTGTATATTGTACTTCTATTAATACAACAGGAGTTGGAATTCCCACCCCTCTGCCAAATACTATGGTTAAGAATGACAGAATGAAAAAAACAAAACAAAAAAAAAGAATGACAGAATGAGAATTCTTACCTCATAAGAAAATATAAAAACGTGAATGGGCAATGAGTCTAAAGAAAGCTAGATGTGAGACCCAACTAAGATAGATGATCAACAATGATTTATAGGTGAAACAGGAAGGAGGGCAACACATAAATAGAAAATGGTATGGATTTTCCGAGCATTTTTATAGCAGTCAATTCTCATTAGCAATGAAGGGGAAACCACTACATTTGTACACTGATATCTTAGTCCCTGATGTGCTGTTTGAGGAAACAGAAATATAATATAAGGAAACAAAGTCAGGAAGAATAGCTGGAACAAAAGAAAACCATGCTGCAGCAGGCTGCTTACCATTTTGAGAGGACTGACTGACTTTTAAGATACTTTAAATGGGGGGGGGGGAGAATATCAAATAACTGGGGGAAAAACATGGATTGACTCATTACCAAAAAAACCCCCCAAACAAAAAGAGGTGACAGAGACCCATCAGCAACTACCCACTCACATGCCTACTTTCTCATTTCTATAAAAATCTCTTTGAGAATGATTTATACATGTATCAAGGGCATTTTTGATGGAAACATGAGAAGGATGGTAACAGGTAGAATTTTGAGAACAATTTTCTATTCACAGCCCACATCTTCATAGTCACACCATTGATTGAAAGGTATAGAGAAGGAAAAAAACTGCTACAATCATGGGGGTTAACTATTTTTTTAAAGCATTTGATTCAATGGATCAAAAAGGCTCAGTCTGTCTTCTAACAAAGTACTGATCACATATATATGTCAAGATCATGCAAAATTCCAATGTAGATACAATCGCAAAGATAAATATGCTTCAATGACCATCTAATTATCAACACCACTCAAACTTCATAAAAGAAGCTAGATGCTTGCCAAAAGTCTTTCACATTGTATTGGAAGATGTCCTGCACTGAGTCTGAATAGAGGAGGGATTCTATTTACATGGTGAGATGTTTCAGTGTTCTGGTGATAGCACGATGACTACATCAGACCCGGAGATACTGTAGGACCTCTTTAATTACATTCACCATCAGTCAAGAAAGACAGCTAAGTGGCTCAAAGTGTAGAGCCAGGGCTAAAGTTAGGAGGACCTGAGTTCAAATGTGGGTTCAGGAGCTTCCTAGCTGTGTGCTATGTCACTTAATTCTTTTTTTTTTCAATAAAATTGAATTTATTAACTTTCCCCTAACCCCCCATCCCTCATCTTTTTTTTAAATTATATTTTATTTGATCATTTCCAAGCTATGTCACTTAATTCTTATTGCCCAGTCCTTACCTTTCTTCTGTTTTAGAAGAAATACATAGTAATGATTCTAAAGACAGAAAGCAAGGGTTTAAAAAAAAAAGGCAGCAATGAGCTCCTTCAGGTCATAATCAGTCAAGAGAGATTGGTCTAATAATTCACACAGGAAAAACCAAGTGAAAATTGCATGTTTGTTGAGTAATTTTGTCATCTTTAAGATGTATTGCAGATGGACAATAAAATGGGTCCAGAACTATTTTAGAGGAAGAGCAGACTGGATTGCACTTAGCAATTTATGTAACACATTCAATAATTCTCAAATTGCTATATGATAGTGAGACATGGAAAGCCATTGCTTACAGAGAACTAAAGTATCACACACAGGGGTATGGAAAAGTTCATGAAAGATGAGCAAGCTGCAATGTATAACCAACAAAAAATGCCAAGGGAAAATAAGAACAAAGGATATCATTAAGGAAAAGAAGATGGACTGGTCATGTGATAAGAATGAAGACTGACAGGTAGATGGGCAGAATAGAATGGCAAAGGCTAGGCCATAGACGTTAATAAGGAAGTGTTGGGGGGGGGTGTCAGATTTGAACCTCCCATCTCCAAACTTGACTACCCCAATACCACATTCTTAGAAGATTACCCAAAATATATTTTGGAAAAGGAAGTGCATCAGTTGTATATTAAGAATGAGGAATTGACAGCTGTCTACATTGGGTTTCTTGAGATGTTAAAAAACCTAATGGAAGGTCCCTACTATGTTGGGTTGTCGTTCTTCATCCTTCATTTTTCAAGGCGGGCCATTGGGGTGATGTCTTGATTTTTGTGAGAGTTGGATTTAAGTGAGGCAGAGTTGTACAGAGTCATCAGTTTCTTCCAGAGTCCGAGAAGTCCAGGGCAAGACAAAAGTCAGGATGACTGTCAGTGGATGACTTTGGTACCTTGATGTCTGATCAAGCTCTGCTTGAGCCGCCTTCATGGCTGTTCGAATGAATTATCCTCATTGGCCCATTGCACCAGAGGAAGTCTTCACATGCTTAGGACATCCCCCTAATTCACTGATGGGTTTGAGACCTGTCAGTTACCCTCAACCTTGTTTAGTTGGTCTGCTGAGATGGTTTTACTGGGATATGGCCATTGTGCATACTCTTTGGAGAAAGTGGATAGGAATGGCAGAGGATAAGAAGGCATGATTGTGCTTTGTATCATTTTAAAGATTGTACACATTACCAAATTTTAAAAAATTATTCCTTTTTTAAAAAGTCACAGCCATTTCCTAACATACATACCCATTCCACACCTCTGTGTTGTAACAAAGAAAAAGTTTAATGAAACGTATGCAAAGTTTATAGTGTTACCTGGACCTAACATTCTAGTAACCCAAATCAAAAAAGGAAATGATGTTAATTTGGTTGTTAACCCATAAGTACATCTGATGTGGTATGCAACATTCTAAACCTACAATCCCCAACCTCTCACTTAAAGGAGAGAAATGTTACATTATCTGTCCTCTGGGAAGGACTGGCCCATAAAAAGGAGATTTAATTAGAAATAAATATAAATAAAATAAAAGTAAATATTATTCACTGTAGCCCCAAAGAGCAGAGTTAGGAAAAAATGGGTGAAAATTACAGGGTGACAGATTTTGGCCCCCAATATAAGGATTGATTTCTAAATAATCAAAACTTTCCAAAAGTGAAATAGATTGGGCTATTATAGATATTATTCATGCAGAGAAAAAGGAGCTAAACTATTTCATTACATAATATAACATTACCTATTATATTGCATTGTTATTTTGTTTGATTCTTCCTCCCTTTGCATCCACTAAAATTTGAGTTTCTTGAGGGCAAGGACTGTATTTCTGCCTTTCTTTGTATCCTCGATGCTTTGGCACATAGTGAGTGCTTAATAAAGTCATTTTTGATTAATATAGATTCTTTCAAAATTTCAGTTTACCAGAGAGGTCATATTCTAAGTTGTGTGAACCAGAAATAGATCATATTTATGTGTCACCTTAAAATTTGCCAATTTCTTTTCTTACAACAACCTTCTGATGTGTATAGTATGGTTTTTGCAGAGAGGAAAATTTAGGCTTAAATAAATTAAGTAGCTATATGTCTTTATTTTATATAGGTAGATATTTAGATGATTCTGATTGGTTTGCCTATTGTTTTGTTTGCTATTTTGGTATTCTTTTGCAAAAGACAAACAGGAAACTGAAGGAGATCCAGCAATCCAGCACAATTTCTCCTTTATGAGGTTATGCAACAGGTACATATTAAAGTATTTTAGAAGGCCTTCTTGTGTTCACACGCCCTTTCTTTTAAATCAGCATATCTCAGGACCAAATTATAAACATCCCATTGAAGATTGTTATCTCCTATTAAGGGCAAGGAAGGAAATTCTGTAACTAAAACAGATGCTTTCGCCCACAGTTTCTAAAATCAGAGGGTATTCATGAACCTCTCTACAAATTTCAAAGTGTAAGTGGGAAACAGGAACTGTTAAAAACTGAAACTCTATACTAAAGCAGTTTTGTTCTTAGTGGTAAAAGAGAATACATTACTTTCTACTTTCTAGGAAGGTTGAAATTTTGAAAAACAATATAAGGATTTTACTTGAAAACAGAAAAGTGGAAAGACAGGCTTCAGGCCTGAGACTTAAATTATGTTGTTGAGGTAGAAAATATTTGCACTTTGAAGTGGAAAGGTGATTCATGATTCTTGGGTATCTTTGAAAATTTTACTGAAAACATTTCAAAGAAGGAAACACTTTGCATTTTTTTTGTGAATAGATATTTCATAAAAATGAGAGTTTTATTCCCTTAGTGAACATAGGCATATGTGCTCCCAGATATAGTTCATCCCACACATGCTTAAAGATTGACCATTTATAGGATGAATTTTCTAGAATGAGAGCAGAAGCTAATGTGATGTAATCAGACAAAACTTTGGAAAATTCCATCCCAGGTCAACGTCTAATTTATTTGGAAGAAGCCTCATATATCTTACAGACAAAAGAGAAGATTAGAATAATCTTCAATGAGGGGGTCAGCATTCTGAGGGAAAAAGGAAGTTGACAGACAGTTGTGATAGTTGGGCAACACTGAAATGAAAAAAAGTTTTTAAAACAGGAGGCAGTGATACAAAGGTGCAAAGAAATCTTGAAAAATCACAGTGAGAACTTTACTGAAAATGACAGAAAAGTTAATTTAGCTCAAGAAGAAAATGGTTTGTAGAGAAATAAGTCGTAGGATAGTAATAGGTAAATTAGAAATAAAACCTGAAAAGCATGAGTTTTAATGTTTTACTGTTTTAAACAGTAGGAAAATCCATTTGTTTTAACTAAAGTGATTACATATCCCTCTCAACATGATAATACTACATAATATTTAATTAGCTACAGACATGTTTTTTTAAAAAAACTACACAGCACCCTTTTTTTTTCTCACTGCTTCTAAATTTGAAAAGATTCTAAAATCAGAGAGGGATCTTAATGTTATATTCTAAGAATCACAAGAAAATATGATCTGATGTTATTCATAGTATTGATAATTTTTGCTAGTCTTAAAAAATCTCGACTGCCTAACAGTAAATTACTTGTAGTAAGAATGATTCAAATAGATTCATTTTTTGAATAGCATTTTAGTGAAGGTTAATTTTCTTTTGTTTGGGTTTCTAGCATTATTATTACACTACAATTGATTTTTACAACTCTTGTGTCTACAATTTTGTTTATCTTAGACAAATCAGCTATGTTAGCCTCAGTTTTCCTATTTGTAAAATAGGACAGTGATACTGTAAGTTGCCACAGAAATATTATTATTATTGTAATATGTAAAACTGTGGTGACAACTGCTTATCTACTTCACTGGGTCCTTGTGAGGATCAAATAAGATAATATAGGTAGAGTATTTTGGAAATTGTAAAACAAAATCTAATATGCCATTATTGACGGTTTTGTTTTTGTCCTTATGATTCAATCCATTTTGTATGTAGATTTATAGAAAAGCAATCTGTACAGTAATGGATGCAACTCTATATTATTTGTATATGTGCAGATCATTTCCATTGGTGGATTCCAAGTAACAAATCTTAGTAAGTATCAAAATATACAAGGTTAGATGGATAAGAACTCCACTAAAATCCTATTCAGATGCCCTGTCACGATGGAAAGATTATCACAACTATAAAATCAGAATTATATTGGGAGTGGAGATTGGGGGGGGGTCTGTTGGGTTATTGACTAGCTCTAAATCTGTGACCCTATAATTGTGGGTTATCAAAGGTTACATTAACATAGCATAAACTCTGGTAGGTCCTTCCAAGCTAGAAAGACTATGATCCTAGCCCAGAAACATATTTGTTAAGGATCAGCCTAATTAAGATCAAGGGACCTATCTCCTTTCTCTTGGCCATCCGCTGAAGAATTTTTCTGTCCAGTTACTCATGAAGACTAGTCCCTTAAGTATGAAGAAAGGGCAATCTGCTATAATAAAGCAGAATATAAACTCCTTGAGAACAGAGATTGGTTTTTGCTTTTCTTTGTATAATGCAGCTTTGATTTTCCTATGCCCAGATAACCTAAAGTGATGGCAACCAGGTGGAAGATGCCAAAGTCTTGCTTCTGGGAGAAGACATTCTACATTTTCCTACCCTGTGGGTAGAGGAGTAGCTGTTTTTCCATTGACTACCTCGATGGAACAAGCTGCATTTGCATCTTTAAAACCACCAGACTAGAAATTTCTCTCTTTCCAGTTGTGTCCAGAGGGGGTGAAAGTCCTGATCACTCATAGGATCATTCATGAACTGAGCCAGTGAGGGAGCTTTTAGGTCCTGTGACTTTGGGCTTGGGGTTTGGGTCTTTTCCATTTGCCTTTTTTCAGGTCTAGTTAGAGGTGGTGGAATCTCTGGGCCCCAGGGGATCAAGACTCTTAGAAATATGATTTCAATCTTAGGGATCTTGCTGTCAGGCAATCAGAGAGGGCCCGAGAAGTCACAGTGGTATGACGAGCCCAAGGGAACTTTGGACTTTGTGGAACCAGGATATTTAGGAACTGAGGTGAGTTGGGAATCCCATCCTCCTCCCCTTTCAGGCTTTGGCTTGGGGTGGATTTTATATATAGGGAGATGGGGGAATTATGCCATGTTGAGGGAATGTTTGAATGTGTGATCTTGTTATTCCTTTGAAATATATATTCCTTCACAAAAACTAATCTGCCTGTTAAGTGGTTAAATGGAACTAAGTTATAGAAGACCCCTAAAATTTTAGGAAAACAACCCTTGGGGGCTGGAGCCAATGAAAGGAGATTATCTCTATATACTCCTAACTCCCTTAAGGGTCCTAGAGAACCCTGGGAAAAGGGTGAAATGGAACATACTCATCTTTAAGGCAGTTTGGGCCAGGGTAGTCACTGTAAAATTTGTATCCCCAGCACTTAGAATGTGTCTGGCACATGGTAGGTAAATAATAAATCTTTGTTGCCTAAGTATTGATAACAATTAAAAGTATTAAGGAAATATTGTAATGTACTTCCTCCTTATATTTAAAGAGGCTAGGAGAAATGGAAATATATATATACATATATATATATATATATATATATATATAGAGAGAGAGAGAGAGAGAGAGAGAGAGAGAGAGAGAGAGAGAGAGAGAGAGAGAGAGAGAGAGATTCTAAATTATCATGATTCACAAAAACTTGGAATTAGACCCAGTCTCTTCCTCTTCGATAAACTTTTTTGGTAAGTAATCTTCAAGGAAGCAAGAACTTGCCTTTTATTAATGTAAAACTTTTGTAGAGTGCTATACCCATAGAGCATTAATACATGCTTTTAAAACTGCGATGCTTTCCTTAAAGTCCTGCCTACTTAAGATGCTGTCTAATCATTATTAGTGGCCACTAAAAGCCAGGGCTTTCCCTCCCACACGCTACTGCTGGCTGGGACGCAAGAATCCCTACCAGTAGCAGTAGCAGTGTGAGTGGGATATAGGAAATCACCTGCTTGACACTTCGGGCGCGGTTGCTATGAATGATTCACTAGGATCTGGCTTATTCTTTGCTAGAAAATCCCTCCCTCCCGCCACTTCCTTCTCCGATCCCCTCTTGGGCTGTCTCTCCAGTGCTTTGGCCTTTAAAGAGATGCTAGAGCAGGTGGGCACAGAGAACCTGGCAGCGCGTTCTACTCCCCCCCACTCTTCCCTAATTTAGCAGTACTTCCGGCCGCGTGACATCATCCCCCGCACCTCAGTGACGTGAGCGGCGGGTGACGTGAGTGCGGAGGGGAACGCGGTGACGTTGATATTTAAAGGCCCTCCGGAGGGGAGGATGGAGACACAGCGAGAGCGCCTGGTGTGGGCATTGGAGGAGGCTGCGGCGGTGGCAGCGGCGGCAGCAGCAGGGGCTGGGGCTAGGAGTCCCTGGAGGAGACCGTGCAGCTGGCCCACCGGGGGCATATAAGGGAGGCTGGGGGAGTAGGGCCCGGTGACCTCTCCTCGCGAGAGCCGACTTAGCCTCCTCATCCCTGTCGGCACCAGCAGCAGCAGTCAGCAGCCTGCAGCCAGTAGCAGCATCATCACTGCTATTCTTCCCATCGCTGCTGCCGGCCCCTTCTCCTCCTTCCCTGCTTCTCCTCTCCGGGGGCCGGGTTAGCGGCTGGTCTTTCGCGGCCGCTGCTTGTGTCTGCCTCCTCTGCTGTTAGTGGGAGGGACTGAGAGACGAGCGCTCCCACCCTCCCTTCCCCCCTTTTCCTCCTCCCCCTCCTCCCGCATCCTGCCTGCTCTGCCTGCCATTCTCCCTCCTTCCCTCCCTCCCTCCTTTCCTCCTCCTCCTTCTCCTCCTCCTCTCAGGCAGTAGCCAGCGGTGGGGTAAGCAGCCTCCCCGCCTGCTTGCCTGGGAGCCCGGCAGCGGAGGAGGAGGCAGATTCAGCAGCCGCGGCAGTGGTAGCAGCAGCAGCAGCAACATCGGCATCAGCGAGCAGGGCCGGCCAGGGCTGGCTCGGCTCTTCCGAGCGCGGGAGAGCGAGGAGAGATCGAGGCGGGGGCGGGAGAGGATGGAGGTGTGAGGCAGAGAAGGAGGAGGACTGGCCAGGCATGTGAACTGGTTCGCTGGGCTGCTGCTTGCCAGCGAGCACCCCAGAGCCACATTTCCCAGGCCCCCGCGGCGGGGCTGAGCCGATTGCATCCCCAGAGGGGCTTGTGCTGCCAATTGATAATAATCTTCCTTCCCTTTGGTTCCCTACCATTCCTCCCTCCCTCCCTCCCTTTCCTGCTGCCTCCAGTCCGCACTGTGCTGCTGGGGGCCCGGTGCAGGGGAGAAGCGTGGGAGGGGGGGCTTGGCTCTCTCTGATTCATTCATTCTCTGTTGCCTAGGAGGCTCGAAGTCTTTGGCTTTAAAAAAGAGAGAATATATCTTTTAATTTAAAAAAATGAGCAGTTAATAAAGGGACCAGCGAAAGCAAGGTTCCATTGTGTTCAACCGACTAAGGAGAGGAGGGAGGTTAGAGGGAGGTGAGATTTTGGACTACCCCCTTCTTCCTTATCTCTCGGCCTGCCCAGAGATGTGTTGCTGTTCTCCCTTCCTGCTGCCAGCCTTGAAATGGCTTCATTTATTCTCTTCTGGAGAATGAATCGATCCTCCCCAGCCTTCTCTTCCTGTTCCCCACCTCCTCTAAGCTCAGATTCCTAGAGGAGGGGGAGGGAAAAGATTTCGCCTCCGTGGAGTATCGTGCACATTTACGAGCTGCACTTTGAGATTTTTCTATTTAAAAAAAAAATTCTTTTTCTAGTGCAAGGGGACAGAAACAGTTGCACCCCCCCCCCCCATTTTGGAGTTTTGATTTCCATTTTTTTACCAATTTTAAAAGTGCATGCTCCGTTGTGTCGCGCTCCCCACCCCTTAGACCTGCAGGGGTGCCAGGGAGATTTGAACGCACCGCTCGCTCTCCCAGCAGCTCGGAAAAAGAAGACGAGCATCTTTCCTGCTCCTGGCGTGGGGACTGCATCCTTGTGCAAAAGGACATGCGAGCAGCGGCCACCGAACTCTTCTTATAGGGCTCCATGAACCTGGATTGTGCATCGACCCACGCGGACTCACGCTGTGGAAGGAGAATTGGCCTCCGCTGCTCCCCAGCGCAGCGTTTTAACTCTCGCGGGCAGATGCCACCTCCTTTACTTTAAACATTCTGGGATCTCCGAGCGAGAGATTCACTTACCTGAGGAAACGAGCCGAATTGTCTCGGCCTCCTTGAAATACCTCTAGACACGCGCATATCACGTGGAGAACGAACAACAGTAAAGCCCCAAGAAGAGACTCCTTGGGAAATTCTTCCGTAGAGCAACTTCAGTGGAAGTTTTCTCTGGGCAAAATGGGGTAAGGATTTTACATTGAATGGGATTTTGAGTCATCTAAGGAGAAAATAAGGTTGGGTGGGGTGAAGGTGGAACCTTTTAGGGGAAAGATTTCTTATTCCTTAGCTAAATAGCTTTAAAGGCTGCAAGTGTAAGCACTAACCTTTAGAGGACCATCTTATTTTAGAGGTGTGTTAAAGTTGAATTTTTAAGGCCCATAAGTTTAGATCTTTGAATGCCATTAGAATTTGAATGTTAGTGTTCAACCAGAAAAAATCTTGCATTTTTTTAGGATTCTTAATTTCTCAGTAACACTCCTTAAAGAATTCGTTATTTTTACACTTTGTAAACACGTTACGTGTAGTAATATTAACAAAATGGATATTTTTATAGTGTTTTAGGGTCTGCAAAACATTTTACACACATGATTATCATTGGATCATTGCTACAACCCTATAAGTTAGGTATTCGACTTGTTCTTGAACCCGATTTTTCAAATGAAGAAAAGAGCTTTATTTTCAAGTGATTTGTGTGAGGAACTAGTGGTAATCAGAGGCAGGATTTGAACTCTTGTCTTTCCTGACTACACAACTCTTTACACCATAGGGTGCAGTCTCATGGTTTCTAGTGAGTAATAAAGGCCTTTATTTGGAAATGAAATGCATGCCCAATATAAACTGCTGCTCTGCTGTGCAGGAATGTAAGGAGACTTTTGTTTTAGGGTTCAGGTGCCCAGAAGCTGAATTGTAAAGAATTAACTTGTCCCTTGGGATACTAAAGTGGGAAGCACAAGCAGATGTGGCACCTTTGGGCATCGGGTGCTTCCTGTGAGTTTCTCTTGATGCAGACTATCTTTCATTTTGCAACTTCATTTAAAGGTTTTAGATTGAATTGAAAAGTCATCACATCTTCCCGCCGAGTTTAATGGAGAACTTTCCAGCCCTTGCTGCCCACAATCTCCTAACTTTAAAAAATGTAGGTGATACTTCCTAGTTTTAAATCATTAGGATGTGAGAATGAATCAATACCTAATATAAATTTAAGCATATTTTTCAAGTAATTTCAGACACATGTTTGAAAATACTGCTGGCTTTATGGTATAGGAGCTGACAGTAATGTATGCCATTAATTACTGACTGTAAATGGATCACTGTTTTAAAATAACTTTTGTCAAATTTATTACATGAGTATTTCAATGTTTGGTTCCGTTTTGTGCTGCTTGAAGGTTTATCCCTGAGCTTTGTTATAAGTTTTTCAAACTTAGCCTCATAGATTTAGAGCTGGAAGGAACTTTAAAGGTCACTTGGTCAAACTCATGATTTTACAGGTGAGAATTTGTTCAAGGTCAATTCAAGCAATACTGGTAGGGTCTGTGCTGTGAACTCTTCCATTTGACTTTAAAATGTTGGTGCTGTCTCAAATTTACTTAAGGAATTTACACATATATTTAAGGAATATGTATAAATGTAAGAAATGTATTCATATATAAGAAATTACATATATGTCTAAGGGATTTAGCAGAAGACTTTCAAAACTTGATTTGCATCCTATAAAAACGGTTGCATTTTTAAAACTACATATTGGTCTTTAAAGAAAGATTTCAGGTCATGCTTTTCTAAAGCTAGAATTTTAAATATTTATTAATTTTAAGCATCTTTCTGTTGAGTTCAGTGACTTGGTCCCTCATTCATTTGGAAACAGCAATGGATTTTAAAAACTTTTACTTACAAGAGTAGTAGGGAAAATATTTATTTGTGCAATAGGAAAAGGGCTTAATGGAAAAAAAAAAGATGGATTAGGTACCTTAAGAGTCCTAGCTCTCTAGAGAGTACCAACTCTTGTTATTACCTGGATGACCTTGGGCAATCAGTTTAACCACATTAATCTCTTTGAACTTCAGTTTCTTAATGACTAGATGTTCTCTAAAGTCCTTTTTGTCTATAATTATTTTATTCTTTTCCCCCACCTCCCTTAACCTATCCCCAAGGCAGTTTCTGTATCCTTAGTGGGGTCCCCAAAAATGCATTTCTTTTGGATATAGTTATATTCTCTAAAATCACATTTTTATGTTTTTAACAACAGTAATTGGGAAATATAATTACAGCTTATATATTTTGAAAGTGATTTGATTTAATGTTATTAGGATACTAGTATTTCAAATTCTTAAAAATAAAAGCTTCTTAAAAATGGCTTCCTTCGAATTCCTTCTTTTCTGACTGAAGCATGTTGGAGGACAAATGGAGTGGCAGCTCCTCTCCTGACAACTGCATTCTCACATTAGAATAGGGAGTGTGAGAGTAGTAAGAAAAATCAGTTTGCCTTTCCATTGAATATTGATTATTTTTACCAATAAGACTATTGGAACCAACCTCCAAATACCAGGAGCCTAATGATATGATATTAAATTAGACTAATTTTTATTTTTAACATTTTGCATTGCTACTTTTTATTTTTAATATCACTTTGATTTCCCTATATATCTTGTCCAGAGAGCCATCCCACATAAAAAAGAATTAATAAAAAGAAAAGCAAGACAAGGAAATCTAGGAAAACTAACAAATGGCAGCCGAGTCTGATAGTGTGGGTTGTGTTCTATACCCATAGTGAACCACCTTTACAAAGAAGTGTGGTAGGGGCATTCATATATCTCTTTTGTGTAGTTTCTAACTTGGTCTTTACAATTACTCAGCAGTCAGTTTTATTTTTGTTTTATTTTTTCTGTTTATGTTGTCATTGTTTTTAGCAGACTCTTTTCTAAAAAACCTTAAAGATAAAAACCTTAAAAAGACTTAAAGATAAGTCTTTAGTCATAGTATCAATTCTAAAACAGAAGATGGGCAAAGGCTAGGCAATTGGGGTTAAGTGACCTGTCCAGGGTCATGAAGCTAGAAATTGTCTGAGGTGAATTTGAACCCTGATCCTCTTGACTAGGCTTGGAGCTCTATCCAATATGCTACACATAATTTTACATGTCTTAATATGCTGAGTCGGGTTAATTCCAAAGAGGGTGACAACTTTAAATAGATGATCTTAAACCTTGAAGGAAGTTTAAAAAGGACAGTTTGAAATTATTGCTTTGCAAGCTTGTTTCACTGGCTTTGATACTTATTTATTTATTTAGACTTCTTCCTTTGTTAGAGTGGAATGAGAGGGCACCAATGAGTAGTGGAAAGATTATTGGGCTAGGAATAAGACATTCTAGCTGTGTAAACTTGAAGCAAGTCCTGGCTCTCAAGTTTTTTATTCCTAACCATCTAGATGCTTATATTTAGGTAGGTATAAACTCAGCTCTCTGAGAATGAAAGTAATGGATCATATTAAAAGTTATACATCTTGAACTCAATGGTGCACAATTTTTTGAATTTGTACAAAAATGATCATGTCTTTTGACATCATAACCTAGATTTGCTAATGTGGTTAAGTGTTTGATATTGTGTTTATATTGATTATAATTTGAAATTATATGTAAAAGCTTAATATGACTACAACCTTCATTTTAATTATGAAAGTGACTGTATGAAAGAAAGCTTGGCAAAAAGAAGCAAGTAGGTGTTTGGGGGGACACAGAAAAGGGAAAGGAAAATAGGTGTAATCTCTGGCTTTTCATTTGGCTTCAGCAGCAAAATTTAATTCATGGAAGATGTTGGAAATGAAAGACAAACAAATCAGCTGGACTGTTTTGGATGATACATGCACTGTTGATGCCTTTTATTGCTGTGGGTGCAATGAAAGTATTAATGTGTAAAGTGCTTATATTCTGTGCCTTACTTAAAAAGGAAAAAAAAGTAAGATTCCCCTTAGATAGGCCTTCTAAAGCCTCATCTTCACCAAAGGAAGTGTAGGAGAGTCCCTTTTAAAGTATTAGAATACAATTAGACAGCCAGCAAAGTGCTACCAATTTATATAGAAATAACATTTTTCCCAGTAAGAGAGTATGAATAGTCAATTAAAAAATTTAAAAAACCTTTACAAAACTTGAACGATTATTTCATATGTAAGTTCTTGGCTTACAAAATGGATGTTTTGGGAGAATTTATTGCAATCAGGGTGAGATAAAGATTATTTCATGACTCTCATCAGATGCCTATAACTGTAAGTCTCCATTAGGCTGTATTAGAGAAACTCCTTCCCTCATTTGTATTTCTATAGGATTACTACCATTGTAGCTTCTGCTTCTCTTCCCTTTTCATTCCTCTTTCCTGAGTGGAGTCCTGAATCCCCTCAGTGCTAAGGTTTACATCTGGAAACCTTCACCTCTCCTTGCCTTACATTTTTGGCTTTTAGTGTCTTGTCTTCACTTTAGAGGGAAGAGTGAGTGGAAACCTAGCCAGAAACTATGGCCCCTGGGACAGAAGCTTCACTGCTTTGCAGAAGTTTAAATCTCAGTTCCACAACATTTATGGCTGTATTCAAAAAAGCAAAGGGATTAGGACACTCACTAAAAGAGAAAGAAGGAATTCCTCAGATCCTTTTGTTGCTAAACCAAAATTTAGACCGATGTCATCCAGAGTGAGAAACATGACTTAAAAAGAATGGCAGTAAAGTGAGTATATGCCCTTGAAAACCATCGCTACAAGGATGCCCATTTGTTACCAAGGAGGCTCCTTTATTTTTTTTTTAAACCCTTACCTTACATTTTGGAATTAATACTGTGTGTTGGTTCCAAGGCAAAAGAGTGGTAAGGGGTAGGCAATGGGGGTTAAGTGACTTGCCCAGGGTCACATAGCTGCAAAGTGTATGAGGCCAGATTTGAACCCAGGACCTCCTGCCTCTGGGCCTGGTTCCCAAACCACTGAGCTACCCAGCTGCCCCTGTGGCTCCTTTTTTCAACACTATTCATGTGTTTTTATCAATTGCCCCATCTGTTAATAGTCAGTCCTTGATTATTGATACTCGGACCACAGATATGCCTAAGACTCAATGGTGCTAATCATTAAAAAGCATTTTATATTTGGTTTGGAATGTGGTGGCTTTTTTCCCTTCATACTTCCATTTTGGGTTTGTGGGAGTTACAAATTCCCTTCTAAGCCAATAATGAAACTTTGAAGACCTGGCTGAGAAGTAGTGGGGCAGCTGTCGAGTATTTCTTTCCATATGCCTGTTCATTTCTTCCTTTCAACCTACTCTGAATAGACAGCCCTTCTAGGGATGAAAATACCTGGCTAAGCAGAGCCATTGTTTCTCACCTCCCATGTCCCATGTGGGGAAAAAATCCCAACCCAACTCAGTTTACATATACATCTTTATAAGGACTTCCCTGTTGGGATATGCAGAGTAAGAATAAGACTGATCTGCAATGTCAGCAAAACAAGCAATTAAGCAGACAACCATAGATAATCTGACTGTCAGATTTGGAAACAAGATTTTTATAGCTTGCACTTCATGAGCAAGAGACAGCATGGTTTAGCTAGATGATAGAGGGCTGCTTGCTCTGAAGTTAGAAAGTCTAAAACTTTTTCATGCTGTGCTTTTCCTCTGACTTTACATCTAGATTTATTTAACTATATGTTGAGATGTTCCCCCCTCCCCCCATCTTGAAGCAGACACCAAGGTCATCCATTGCATCCTGGTCTTCCCCACCTTTGTCTTGCCACTGGACTCCAATGACTCTGGAAGAGAGAATGAGGCTGAGGACTTTGTGCAACTTTGCTTCACTTAAATCCGATTCAAGAGCAAATCAAGAAATCACTCTTACAATGGCATTAGTCCACTTTGAAAATGAAGGACAAACAGCAATCTACAATATAATTTGGTAAAGGGTAGGATATTAAAAAATACTGCCATTAAGTTTGGAAATAAGAATGATATGATTCAGGACAGACATTCCTGCCAATTGAAGACATCTCTGTTAACTCTTGGAAAGCCCTAGAATCAGAGTATATTGCTGTTTAGTAAGTTCCCTTTAAAATAGATCTTTTCCCACTAATCTTTGGTTTTCTCTAAAGAGGGATTGATTTCTAATAGGTCTCCTTATTTTCCTTTCCTTTGCTGTCACTTGCCCCAAACCTGACACATACTTGGTTGTGTGATTGAGCAAATAATTTAACCGCTCAGTACCATAGACAGCTCTCTAAAGACTGTTCTACAAAATTACCTGTATATGTCAATGGAAGGAGTTTCCAATATGAGAACTGCCTAAAATGAAAAGAGTATAGGTCAAGACCAAAAAAAAAATGGCAGTATGGATATTTAATGTGTAGGTGGATAGTCCAGAATTAACTGTTTCATATGATTCAATATTTACTGAAGACTTTTGTGTCCAAGGTACAGGGACTAGGAGAGATGCCAGGTCTGAGCTTACCAATGACTAGGAAGGAAGGAACCTATTTATATTTTTAAATAAGGTTAATTGTAAATTATGTGGCAGTGAGTAAGAACTGGGTTTTTATTGTCTTCTTTCAGTGCAGTCTATGACTGATACCTTAATTTTCTCAAAGAGTTAGTTTCTCCCTTCACCCTTCCCAATAATTTACAACCCTCCAGTAATATCAAATCCTTCCTGTGCCCCTCTTCTCTCACACATATATAACCTCCCTCATGAATATTCTATGACTAGAGATGATCTTTCATTCTCCTTTTTCCCTGTGTGAATTTTACCCATTGCTTTCTGCTAGTGATTCTGGCAAGATTCAGATATGGAAATGGTTCTTCCTTTTCCCATTTACTTAGAAAGTAGAATACATGGCTCCCTCCAGTGTTTTTTGTCCATTAAGAGGTAGTAAAATTAAAAGCCCTTAAAAGGATAGAACCTGCCTAAAGCTTTGCTTCTAAGTCTTCTTTACCTATCACTTTACCTATCACTTTGCTGTTTGGTGTCCCATCCCTCTCCTAGCTCCTTCTTGCTAAAGCATTATTCTATCCTTTTTTGTTATTCCTTCTTGCTTACCTGGGGAAGAAAAATTAGTCTAAGAAAGAAACTCTTGTGAAGGCTGCCACCCAGGTAAAGCATTCCTTTGCTCTACCTCGGAAGTAGAGCATAAACTATAAAGGGCAGCAAATAATAATAGTGTTGTAACTTGGTAGATATGGAAGTTTCTATAAGATGAAAAGACTCGTTGATGTGGATATTTCCTCCCCAGAGTCAGATCCTTGCGTTTCTGTCTCAAAGAATTATTATAAATATCAAAAAAGGGCACATGTAATCAAGTGTTTTGCAAACATGGTATGTTTAAATGTCAGCTATTAATATTGATAATGAGATATTATTGTTTTGTTTTGATTTTTGTGAGTTGTGATTACTCACCTAGAATGCTTTTTACAAATACTTATAGGAATTGTAAACAGTTCATTATATTAATATCACATAGCTGGAAAGGACCTTTTAGAGATCATCTAGTTCAACTTATCCAGAGAATTCAGCTTGTCCAACATAGCAGAATTAGTTACAGAGTTAGAATCAAAACTATTTCCTGACTACCAAGGCCAATGTTCTTTTTAGGGTATGTGAGGTATTCCTGAAGGATTAGCATCTCTGGTGTAAGGGCTTGCTGAGCTCTTTTCAGGGCTGCTCAACCACCTTTGGTGGCTACTTGTCACCTGTGACTGCACGAAGCTGTAGCATGCTCATTGACTACGCCCTCGTATAATCAGCTCAGGTTTCCAACCTTTCAGTGAGTTATGGGGATGTCTATTCCAAGCATGTGAAGACTTCCTCTGGTGGAATGAGTAAATGAGAACAATTTGTTCCCAACAGCTGTGAAGGCAGCTGAAGCAGTCACTGTGTAGCACTTTAACAGTCTGATCAGACTTTGAAGACTCCAAGATCATCCATTGCCATCTACAGTCATCCTGACTTTTGTCTTGCCAATTGACTTCCTTAACTCTGTCATAGAGAGAGAGAGACTGACAGCTTTGTGCAAAAACCCAATAGGGCCCGCTTTTATTCAATGTAGTAAAATAGTAATAATATTAACAACTGCAAATATTCTAAATTCCAAATCCATACCACCTTAAATCAAATAGAAAACTTCAGAATATTATTATAGCACTTGTAAAGTAATGGAAGACATACAGATTGCTCTTTACTATCCTCAAACTTTACAAACTTAAGACTCCTGACACTTGTGATTCTTTTATTTTCTTTTTTTTCCACTTAAATTTTTTTTTATTGTCATGAAAAACATGGTTCTGTATTGGTCATTGTTGTAAGAGCAAAGTCATATATAACCAAAACTCCAAAATAAAATAAAAAATACACTGATGTGAAAGATGACTCTCAACAGTTCTTTCTTTGGAGGTGGATAGAATTCCCCATCATAAGTCTTTCAGGATTATCTCAGATCAGTACATTGCTGAGAGGAGCCAAGTTTTCACAGATAATCATCATACAGTTTTGCTGTTATTGTGTACAGTGTTCTCCCCATTCTCCTTATTTCACTCTGCATCAGTTCCTGCAAATTTTTCCAGCTTTTTTTGAAATCATCTTGCTTACCATTTCTTATAGCACGATAGTTTTCCATTACCAACATGTACCACAATTGATGGACATCCCTTCAATTTGTGATTTTTTTCTTGGTAAACACAGAAGTGGGTTAAGTTGATGACCTGAAATATCCTTATCAGTAGAGAATGACTGACAAAAGAAAGGGTTGAGAGTGATTCCTTTGTAGCCATCTAGTGCATTTGAGACTTTGGACTATCCGAAATGAAAATCTAGTGTTATCTCAGAAGCATACATCTTGATCTTTAATTTTCTAGGTCAGCGTTGTTTCAGGACCCTTTTATATTCTTAAAAATTATTGAAGGCTCAAAAAAACTTTTATTTAGGTTGTGCCTGTTGATATTTACCATTTTAGGAATTAAAAGTTAGATTTCAAAATATTAGTTAATAATTTTAAAATAATAAACCCATTGTATAAGAACATAAATAAGTTATTTTAAAAACAAAACTTCTTTCTTTTCCAAAACAAAAAAATTAGTGAGAATAATAACATTGCTTAATTTATTTTTTCAAATCTCTGTCTGACTTAAAGACAAATGGATTCTCTTATCTGCTTCTGTATTCAGTCTGTGTTTTGTTTTTTTTTTTAATCCTTATCTTACATCTTAGAATCAATACTGTGTATTGGTTCCAAGGCAGAAGAGTGGTAAGGGCTAGGCAATGGGGGTTAAGTGACTTGCCCAGGGTCACACAACTAGGAAGTATCTGAGGACAGATTTGAACCTAGGACCTCCCATCTCTAGGCCTGGCTGTCAATTCACTGAGCTACCCAGCTGCCCCCCAGTCTGTTTTGATATATTATTTTTGTTGATTTGAAGAATATCTGGTTTTATACAGTTATATATATGGAAAAGGGAGAAATATCTTAATAAGCATATAATGCCTTAGTATTCTCACAAGATTTTTTTTTTGCACTCTAGCCATACTTTCCTTAACTTGTATTTACAAAAATGATTCATTTGATCCAAATGTAAGTTGGCATTTATCTATTAAATTTCATCTCACCAGATTCAGTCAAATGTCTTCCAATTAACAAGTTTTTTTTCTCTTTCCTATCTCCCCTTTCAACCCCATCCATGTAGCATATGCATTTCCCAACAAAGCAAATTTTTCTTATTCATCATGTTTAAAAATATGTCTTGTTCTGTTCCTTTAAACTATCTCCTCTCTTTCGGGAGATGGGTAGTATGCTTTATCATCAGTCTTCTGTTGTGGACGGTCGTGGTGTTGATCAGTTCTCAAGACTTACAAAGTTATTTTTCTTTATAATGATGGTATTATAGAACTTGTGTTCCCTATTAGTTTATATAAATCATACCAGGTTTCTTTGACCCTGTCCATTTCATTATTTCTTATGGCATAATAAATTCCATTTCATGCATGTACCATTGTTTTGTTTAGCTATTCCTCCAGTTGCTAACCACAAATTACATATAGAATGTCTATATTCTATGTTTTATACATAAACATGCATATTATATATTTATATATCTTTCTCCAACTCTGATATTTCTTTAAAAATTTTTATTGATGTTAGTTTTTTTCTCTAAACTCTTACCTTCTGTTTTAGAATCAATATTGTGTATTGGTTCCAAGGCAGAAGAGTGGTAAAAGCTAGGCAATTGGGGGTTAAGTGACTTGCCCAGGGTCACACAGCTAGGAAGTGTCTGAGGTCAGATTTGAACCCATGACTTCCTGTCTCTAGACCTGGCTCTGAATCCACTGAGCTACCCACATGCCCTGATGTGTTTACTGCTTGCATTATACTTCTACTTTTTGAGAATTCTCTTGAAACTAGGTAAACTCTGTGTCCATGTTTATGTTTTGCTCTCTTGAACCAGTTGAGATGGAAATGAAGTTCAAGGGCTTACACCCTTCATTCCTTCCATGTTTGCATATAGTTCTACAACCTGATTTTGTCTTAAGTTCACTCATATTTTCCTTCCCATTTCCCCTTGATGTATCCTCTATCCCACTTCTTTTTCTTTTTTCCCTGACATCTTTAAAACTTAAAAGACTATTTATAGGTTTTTTTGTCTCAATCGACTACCTCTATAACCTCTTGTGATAATAGGATTTTAAAAGAACCCTTTGAACATTCTCCCCTTTCCATTAGAATATAAAGTCTGTCTTTATAAAGTCTCTTTTGATTGTTCATTTGTAGTTGCTGTTTTTTTCTCTTGACTTTCATATTTATATTTAAAAATTCCTTTTCAGCTCCCCCTTTTTAATTAGCAATCCTTGAAAATTTTCTATTTTGGAGTCAACAAATGGAGGTTCAAATATATAGCCAGCTGTACCTTTTTGTATAGTCCCTTGTCTATTTTTAAAAGAAACCTCTTTACCTTCTGTCTTCGAATAAATACTAAGAATCAGTAAGCAGTAAGGGATGGGCAATTGGGGTTAAGTGACTTGCCCAGAGTCATTCAGGTAGGAAGTGTCTGAAGCCATATTTTAAACCCAGGATCTCTTCACTCCAGGCTTGGCTCTCTATCCACAGAGCCAGTTAGCTGCCCCCCAACTACCTATTTTTATTCAGCTCCTACCTGTTTTTGTATGGCCTACAAGCTAAGAATTTATTGTTGTTTTTTCAGTTTTGTCTGATCTTTCCTTCCTTCCTTCCTTCCTTCCTTCCTTCCTTCCTTCCTTCCTTCCTTCCTTCCTTCCTTCCTTCCTTCCTTTCTTTCTAAACCCTTACCTTCCATGTTAGGATCAATACTGTGTGCAGAAGAGTGGTAAGGGCTAGGCAATGGGGGTTAAGTGACTTGCCCAGGGTCACACAGCTAGGAACTCTCTGTGGCTAGATTTGAACCTAGGACCTCCTGTTTTAGACCTGCCTCAATCCACTGAGCCACCCAGCTGCCCCTTTCTGACTCTTCATGATTCCTTTTGGGGTTCTCTTGGCAAAGATACTTGAGCGCTTTGCCATTTACTTCTCCAGCTCATTTTATGGATGGTAAAACTAAGGCCAACATGGTTAAGTGACTTGCCCAGGGTCATACAGCTAGTAAATAAATTTGAACTCAGAAAGATACATCTTCCTGATTTCAGGGCCAGCACTCTATCTATAATACCACCTAATTGCCCTTCAAATTAAGGATAGTTTTTATATTTTAAAAATAAAAATGTAAAAAATTTTCTTGGTTCACAGGTCATGCAAAAAAAAAAAGTAGCAGGTGAGATTTGGCCCTTGCCTAATTGTGTGCCCCTGTTGAGTTTTATTGAGGACTCTTTTTTCCCTTGTAGAATGATACTCCATTTTATTAGGTAAGTTATTGATTGTAGATCTTTTCTTTTGTCTTTTGGAATATTTCCTTTTATGTTCTTTGCATCTTTAAAGTGTTAGTGAATAAATCCTTCTTGTAGTTATTTGATATTTGAATTATTTCTTCCTGGATGCTTGGAGTATTTTTTCTTTTGTCTGGAATTTATCAGTTTTGTTAATGATATTCTTGGAAGTTTTCATGCTGGGATTTCTTTGAAATATTGGCCTCATTGTTGTGTCTTTACTCAGTCCTTCATCCTGTCAGGGCCTTTTTAATTCTTACCTTTGTCTAGAAACTTGATAAGCATACCATTTTGGACTTTTGTCATTAGTGAAGATTTTAAACTGGATTATCCCAAGACTAGATTCTCAGAGCACTTAACTGGACATGTCGTCCAAAATTGACATGGAACCATTCATGACCATTATTTGGTTCTAGTGCTAGTTTAAAATCTATATTAATTATGCTACCATTGAGCTCATATCTCTCCATCCCTATCCACAAGAATACATTGAAAAGACTTTGAAATTTTGCTAAAAGTTAGCTATGTACAGTATCCATTACTTGAAAATTGCTCACTTGGAAATGAAACAGTGTTTTAGTTGGATAAGATGTGTCCCGTTTCCCCCCCCCCCCCATTTTATATATCTGCTATTTTCACAGTCTGTCATCTAAACTATTTTATGGCCCATGACTTACACAGCAGAGTGTCTGGGTGATTTATACCATTCATTAGATTTCTGGAATGAACAAGATGTTTTAAATGCTCAGAAAGACTTCCATTTACTCCACAGAACTTCTTGAGTTCACTTCAGAGTCTGAGGATACATCAGGCTATAACTCAGTAGTCACTTTCCTATTGAAAGTCTCCATTCTGTAGGGACAGTCAGGCAGTACTGATATAAGTACATTTTTAACTCTTTAAGAATTGAACTATTTCAAGTTTTACTAAAAAGCTATGTAACCATAGAGCTCATGAATAGATTTTGATCCATTCACACACATTTATTAAACACTGGATATGTGCTGTGCGTTGTACTAAGTGCTGGGAATACAAAGACAGCAGTGAGACCGTCTCTCCTCTCAAGAAGCTTATATTCTAATAGGGGAGACTTGTGGTAATTATGCACATAACACGTACAGAATGAATGTGAGGTCATTTTGGAAGAGTTTCGCTAGCACCTAGAGGGAGTGAGAAACTCTTCCTTTGGAAGGTAGAGCTTAAGCTATCTTGTAAGGAAGCAGGGTTTTTGAGAAGGAAGTAGAAAGAAGGGAATGCATTCCAGGAGTGGGGAGACAGGGCAAAGGTATGGATAAAAAAAGCAGAAGAGTGTCATTATGTGCGTGTGTGTGTGTAATGCCAAATAAATTAGTATGGCTGGATTTTAGAATGTGAGGAAGGGAGGAATGTGTAAGATGAGCAGAAAAATAGGAAGTGAAGAGGCTTAAACGCCAAACAGGAGTTTACATTTGATCCTCGAGCTAATAGAAAGAACTATTGAAGTTTGTGGAATTGGGAAATGAACATGGTCAGACCAAAACTTTAGGAAAGTCACTTTGGTAGCTGAGTAGAGAATGGACTGGAAAGGAGAGAGATGTATCAGGGAGATGGGTGAGAAGACTATTGCATTAGCCCAAACAGTAGATGATGAGGACCAGAACTAGGATCATAGCTATATGTCTGGAGAAAAGAGGACATAGAAGAAATATGTTGTGATGAAAGAAATGGCAAATTAAAAAACCTGATTGAAAGAAGTGTTGAAGCTGACACTCAGGTTGTGAAAGTAGGTGAATGGGAGGTGGTGCCATAAATAATGAGTATAGGAGTTTTTTTAGAGAAGTGAATTTGGGAGGGAAAGGGTGAGTTCTGTTTTGGACTTGTTTTTGAGATGCTTATGGCAAATCAAAGTCGAAACGTTCAGGAGGCTGTTGGTAATGTGGGAAAGGAGCTCAGGAAAAAAGTAGATACAGTAGAGTTTACAGTTCTTCAAATTATTATCTTGTTAAATTTTTATTTTGTTTTTTCCATTACATGTAGAAATAATTTTTAACAATTTTCTGACATTTTGTGATCTAGATTCTCTCCCCACCTCCCTCCTCTCCTCTACAAATGGCTAATAATCTGATATAGGATATGCAAGTGCTTTCATGAAATACATATTTCCAAATCCCTCATGCTTTTGAAGAAGTCATGCATTGCATATATTAAAAAAAACTTATGAAGGAAATAAAGTGAAAAATGTTTTGCTTCAATCTGTATTCAGATTCTGGCAATTCCTTCTATGGCTGTGGATAACATTTTTTATCATGAGTCCCTGGGAGGTGTCTTAGATCCTTGCATTGCTCAGAATAACTTAGTCCTTCACAGTTGATCATTGTACAATATTGTTGTTCGTATGTACCTGTTTTTCCAGTTCTGCCCACTTCACTTTCCCTCACTTCATACAAGTCTTAACAGGTTTTTCTGAAATCATCCTGTTTATCATTTCTTATGGCACAACAGTCCATCACCAATATACCACAATTTGTTTAGCCATTCCCCAATTGATGGACATCTCCCCAGTTTCTCATTCTTTGCTACTACAAAAAGAGCTGCTATAAATATTTTTGTACATATATATGGAAGTCATCTTCATAGTTATCATTATTGAACCCACAACAGTTCCTGAGGCCACCAAGTTAATATAGAGAGAAGAGAAAACATCCTTGGACAGTCTTAGGCTATACCTCCAGTTAGTAGGTGTGACGGGTGATGAGTGAACAAAGGATACCGAGAAAGGGGAGAAACCAGGGACACCTATGTCCTGCAAAACCAGAAAAGAGAATTTATCTAGGAGAGAGAGGTTGAGAAGGGATGAAGATTGTGACAACTATTTGATTTGGCAATTAAGAGATCATTGGTAGCTTTGGAGAAAGTAGTTTTATTTGAATAATGAATTTGACATCATATTGTAAAGGTCTGAAAAGTCAGTATGGATGTCTTTTCCAAGGAGTTTGAAGAAAGGTAGAAGATATGACAATAATTAGAAGGGATGGAAAGTTGTGAGAGTTTTTTTTTAAAGATAAGAGGAAGGGTTTTTGTGGGCTCTGTCAAGGAAAGGCTACCTCTATCATTGATTGGAGGGAATAAAAAAATGGTGGGGGTTTTGTAAAGGGATTGTGAAATTTAGGGAAAGGAAGAAGGTCTTAGTGAAAAGCCTCAACTATTGTTGAATATGAGATGAGGATTCTAGCTGAGAGTGTGGGGAGGAGGTGCTGCATTGATATTGAGGAGAGAAGAAAATATTTGGAAAAGTACTTGGAGAGAATGAGATAGAGAATCAGTGGGGAGTAAAGGAATTACCTTGCTACAGTGAGGGCTTTGTGTATAGATAACTCATTTGTATGGTTTCTTGACTTCTGTCTGTGTTTGACAGCATCTGAGTTGGACTGGAGGCAAATGGTGGGTGTAGTCTAAGCTTGGGTCTTAGCAATATATAAGTAGCAAAAGAATGAATGACCAAGGTAAGTAGAAGTTGGTATAGGATTGAACTGGTTCAGCAAAAGATTGTCAAGGAGGGAAGGAGAAGGGAGGAATTGGGAATCCAGAGGCAGGAGTTGTGGTCTAACAAAGTACTGAGAGGTAGAGAGATTGCAGGTAACTGAGGAGGAGGACAAAGAATAGGTTTAAAGTGTAAGGAGAAATGGAATGAAAGGCAATTGTTATTGGAGAAAGGAATTTTGGAGTTCTTGAAGGTCCCAGAAATGGAACACTTTTGAGGGGTAGCAAGATCAATGGTACAAAAATGTCTTTGTGCGTAATTTAGGTGAGGGCTGAATAGGTTGTCTGAGTTGAGCCAGCTGAATTGGGAGCTTCTTATATTTGAGGGAACATAAATGTGTACTCAGACTCCTAGGTATGGGGACAAGATTTAAGATAGAGAGGGAGAGTATGAACCAGGCACTGAACTCATTGAAATGGGTAAGAGGATGCCCTAAGCCATCAGGCTCTGCAATGAGCAATAAGATAGGATTGAGTGAACTTTAAAAGCAGGAGGTTGCAGAGTGATAGTAGTAGAGGGAGAACATCTAGAAGTGAGTGTGGGGAGGAAGATATATTGTGTATGGGGGACTTTAGGGCTTAGGGACTCCAAGATGAGCAAAATGAAGTGGTTTGCCTGGTTTTCTCGCCTCCTCGGAGAGAATATTACTTTCTATAGTTCTGGGTCCTCCCTCTCTCCCTAAACTTATTGTATATCAGCTGCTTCCCTCATGCCTATCTTGGATCCCAAACCTGATTCTCAGTGGAAAGGTATGGCTAATGATCTGGATATATAAACTCAAACTAGAACTAAATTGGAAACAGTTATGGATAGGAATGTTCTCATTCTTCTTCATAAATAACTTCTGGTAATTTTCTCAGGGCCAGGGAGGCTTCTCTTTTTCCTGGGTCATTTTGCAGCCTAGTTCAATCAAATGGAAAAGATGGAGAACCAGGATGTTGTACCTTGGGGCACACTACTGCCAGATTCATCTTCTCTAATGTACAGACCTGTTCACATCATTCTTCTGCTCAAAAGGCATCAGCCATTCCCCCCTGGCCACTGAATCAAGTCCAAATCCTTTGTCTAGTGTGCAAGGCTTTCTATCATCCGATACCAACTGCTTTTCAAGCTTTATTTTCCCTTGCTTCCTTTCTACTCAATACTCTAGCCAAAATGGACTTTTCAGCATTTTTGAATATAGGTTTATAAATTTAGAGGTGGATGGGACCTCAAAGGTTATCTAGTCCAACTCCTCCTGCCCCATTTTGCAAATAAGACAAATGAAAACTAAGGAGGAAGCTAAGTGATTTCTTCAAGGTCACACAAGGGAGGGAGCCTCTTGACTTGGTTGTTTTCTGACTTCAGTTACCAAATGCTTTCTTTCCATTTCTCCCCTCCTAAACCTATGTCCTCCTCATTACCATCTCTCAGTAATTTGCCCTTTCCCTTGATCCCTGTGTTTTCTGTCTTTCACTTGCTCACACTATTCCTCTTGATCGGAATGCCTACCCTTCCTGGCCCTCCCCACCTCTTCTTCCCTCTGCCTTTCTTACCAAATCCCCACCTGTTGCAATTCTCACTGGCCTCCAAGAATAAGCTCTCACAATCACTTCCTCTTGGAATTTTCTCAGTTCCTGTCACTCAAAAGTAATCTTTCCTGCCTCTGCACTCCATTAGCAAATTGCATGCGTGCGTGTCTGTGTCACTTACTTAGCATGCTCTATTTTCTTTTTCGATCATTGTTGGTGCCTGTGGTACATCACTCTAAATGGACTGTAAGCTGTTTATTTGTCTTTGTGTCTTGGTACCTAGTGCAGTTAAGAGCTTAATATATAGGAACAGCAGCAGCTTGGGTCATAGAAAGAGGCCTAGTTTGGAGGTCAGAGACGCCAGGTTTGAATCTTAGCACTGGTTCTTACTTGCAACCTTGTGACTGTGGGGAATTTATTTCATTTCTTTGGGGCCTTGGATTCCTTTTCAGTAGAATGAGAGAGTGAGATCTCTAGGACCCTCCACTTTCAGAGACTGATCATTCTTGAAATCTTTTTTTAAATGTAAGGGACATTTCTTTGCAAGGTGGCTGAACTGTTCCCCTCTCCCTGCTTTTCTTTGTGATCTTTTAAAATTAAATTTCATTTTGAATTAAACTTTTTTTCTTTTCCTCCCTTCCGCTATTAAGAAAAAAAAATGACACAAAGCAAGTCCCCTTAACAAATATGCATAGTCCAGCAACACAATTTCTAGCAGTGACCTTGCCCTAGAACAGCTTTCATTCTTCATTTTGAGTCCATTGCCTCTCTGCTAAGAGGATGAGTAGCATTCCTCATTATCAGTCTTCTGGATCATTTTGTTATTTTGGTTCTCCAACTCCTTATATTTAGAAGCTTTTCTAAATATGTAGTGCTTCCTAAAACTTCAGTGGATTTCTTTTAGATAAAGGTGTAGGCTCTTGGAGGAGGGCATAGTTATTATGTACTTTTTAGATATGTTGAAATTGTGCTGTAAGATATTTAAAAATTGGGGGGCAGATTAAAACAGTTCCAACAAATTTGATTTGGAACTAGGAACCAGAAACCAAATTTTAAATCCAGTTGAATTTTTCTCCTTTGGAAAAAAAAGTGGGTGAGGGCACAATGAGGCAGAATATTTGATTTCCTCAATCTTTGTGACCATGGGGGAAGTCACTCTCTCTCTAGAGAAATATGACTAAATTCTTCCTCTGAGGGAGAGATCCCTGCATCTATTTTTGGTTATGGCTCTTTGTGCCATTGCCATCTCTTCTGGTGGTTCAGGTTTCTAGACCCCATGTAAACTCAGTGCCTAGGGCCAGCACTGAGCCCTCTACCTTCTTCACAGGTGTAGAGCTTCAAGAGACCTTGGAAGTCATCTATCTAGTCCTACCTGTTTTCTGACATATGAGAATAGCCTAAGGGTTTGTCCTATGGTGTGATAAGCCCACAAAGATTGGGATATTAAGACCAGAGCCACTTATATAGTACAGTGAGATCTCTGGCTTGGGAAACAGGAAATATAAAGCAAAATACAAGTGTGGGTCCACACTGGATACAGACTATGCATTTTTTTTTTTTTGCAGAGACTGCCTGACTTTACTGCTATTGCTGGTAGGGTCTTTTTTCAGACCTCTTCCCCTTTAAATTTTCTGCTGCATTTGACAATGTCATTGTCCCTCTTTGGGACACCCCTTTCCAATTCTATCCTCCCTGGCTTCTGTGCCATTACTCTCCCCTGGTTTTTGGTTTTTGGTCTTTGGCCACTGTTGCTTGGTCTCTTAAGCTGACTTCTCATTCATCTTCTGCTCCCTATGCATGTGTCTACCCCACAAGGTCCTATCATCATTCATCACAGCGAATGTGATTTTTCCATAGGAGTCTTCTATGTTGAAGGCACCCAAATCTATACATCTAGTCCTAATCCTTGCCCCTGAACTTCAGTACTATGTTGCTATTGCTTATCTGTCCTATGATCATCCCCAGCTGAACGTCAATAAAATGTGTATCCCTGGTGCCTAGTCTCTTCCATATTATAGTCACTTAATAAATGCTGAATTGCTGCACTGATTAGAGACGTCAAATGAACTGGAATTAGATACTCTTTTCTGTAGAAAGTCTTGCTAACAGCTTGCCCTTCTAGAGAATGTCTTCTATTGAATAACCCTCTTAGCATTTGTTTTCTTGCTTCATGCAAATTTTTATGTCCTGTTTATAGTTTATTTTTCCAATTAAGTTTTTTTATAATGGTCCCTTGAAAATTCTTCAGTGGGGTGTACTGTATTTGCATAGTAATGGAACTTGATTTTAAAGAGCTCCAAGTAAGCTTGTCAGAAAGTCCAATGCCTATTCACCATTGTTTTGTCTTTTTTTTTTAACAGAACAGGTAAGCAGAGGGTGATTCATGCTTCTTTAAACCCATTGGGTATGGCTCAGAATAAACCTATCTGTCTGTCTCTTGGCATGTCTATGCTGCTGCTTGCCATGCACTTGACTATTTGTCCTTTTGTTCAGATTTAAGATGAGGAGTTATTTGACCTAGACTCTTAAGATCTTTCCAACTCTAACATTCTAGGAGTCTGTTTGTAAAAGAGGGCTATGACTGTTTTCTTTTTTATGGGGCATTAATGAGTTGAACTATATAATACATGTTCATCTTTGGAAGAAAGGTTCTGTCAACATTATTTTAGTGGTGGTATTACTACTCTGTTATTTTGAACCTTGGTGTCACAAAGCATGGCATGATTAAAATTCATGTGCTCTGCTTAATCGTGTTGCCAACCTCAATGTATTTATCTGTCTTGTTTACTCAGAACAGCTGAGAATATGGATGTTAAGAGTAGGGAAAATGCCAGCCACCTTTTAATAGAATTTCATTATTTTTCAGGTCTGGCTCTATGCTGTATTTGTATTTTTTTTTCCTATTCAATCCTCTATTCTACTGAAGTTCATCTTTGATTCTTGCCTATCATTGCTAGCAACAAATTTATTTTTGTTGCTATGTGTCCCTATTGTAGGAAAATGCAATATACCTGTTTTCTAACATTATCACTGCTTAATGTTACTACTGCCTGTATATTTAAAATAAAAATTATAAGCTAGCAAAGAGAGTTAATGAAATTTCTCAGATGATGCTCATTTTAATTAGGTATAGTAGGGATGGTGAACTTTTTAGAGATGTAGTGCTAGGTCCCACTCCCTTTCCCCCCCTCCCCTTGCAACCTCCCCTCCGACTGAGTGCTGTGCCTGCTCCTCATCCTGAGATCAGGTGCCATGGCTCCTACCTCTTCCCCTGCCCCCCCTTACCCCAGACAAGGGAGGGAGGAAGTGCTCCCATTGGGCTGTTGGGTGGAGGGGCAGATAAAGTAAAAAAAAGTCCTCATTGCAGGTGAAGGGGAGGGAAAGGGAGTGGCCTGAATGCTCTGCTCCCCTCCAGTTCTGCCACCTGTGAGCCACGCACCTCACTCTCTGTGTATTCCCATTGGGTTGGCTGGGCAGAGGGACAGGGAATGGGAAAAAGTGTCATCAGGCATGGTGAGGGGGGGAGGGGAGGAGCTCCACCCAAGTCCCTCTGCCTTTCTAGTAAGGAACTGGGGGGAGGGCCTCCTCATGTGCTCCTAGAGAGTGTTCTGGATGCCATCTTTCTAACCTGTGCCATAGGTTCACCATCACTGAGGTATAGGATGAGGAGATATAATATAGGTACAGCAAAAGAATTACCAAACTACTAAGTCCATTAGTAGCAACAATTCCAGTTTATCATGTGAACAAGTTATCAAAACACACATGATTTCCATCAGTGGGTTTTCGTCTTAAATTTTCATCTTTTAAAAGGAACTTGCTAAAGAAGCTTCAATTTTGTAGGGGATTAGCTACCCTTAGAATGGATATTCTTGCTGACAAATAGGACACATTCGTTAGATTATAGCTATTGAATGGGGGGGGGGGACTGTTCATTGCTTATGTGCCAAATGGTTGGAGAAATAGAATTTTATTTATTTTCTGAGACCTTCATGCAATTTTAAGTAATACTTGGTAATACTGTATGTACTTTTATCCTCCGAATTTATGTTCTAAAAGTGATGTAGCATATAATATTAGTCATAATTTTAGTTCTATTGATTGATGATAATAATAGCTGTCATTTATATAATATTTAAAAATCACCTTACGTAATCTTTATCTTTACATAAATGATCACATTTGATCCTCCCAAAAATATTCTCCAGGTGCTATTATCTACATTTTTATAAATGAGCAGAGACTGAGTTCAAATAAAAAATTTGCCTAGGGTCATTATAGGTTCTAAGTGTCTTGAGTTGAGAAATGTGAAGTCTTCTGACTCTCAAGTCCATAAAAATATATCATCAGAATTCTTTGCAAATGGAATTTCTTTAAATCTTGAATACGCTGGAATCCTTTTGCATGAAAGATGATTATATTGTGGCATTTGTTAGATTACACAAAAAAAATTTAATATTGTATATTGTAATATATAGTAACACTTCTAGTAAATTGGTACCTGGGCAGTGAGAGCCCTTGAACATCACTCTGCTAGATGCTAAAAAGTTCTCTTGGCAAAACTTGCCCAGCTGATAGCTTCAGATAAAAGAAAGAAAAAGCTTCAGGAGTCATTTGGAAACATTTCTCATAATTACAGTCATCAGTCCTAACCCAGCTTTGCTTTAGGACCCGTGAATATATTTAGATACCTTCCACTTTCCAATAAAGCTTTCTGTTTTCTACCACTGTAGTTTCAACTTGCCTAAACTATAATTTTGTCTTATTAAACCATAAGTCTAGTTTTATTTGGTTAGTTGGGAGATTCAAAGTCAGCTTGAGATTATTTTTTAAAAAATCATTGCCATTTAAAGCCTGGTTACTTTGAAATAAAATTTCTAAATTTTTCCATTGGCATTCAGAATTATTTTTAATTTCTTGGATTTTTAATGAAGATTTTCTTGAAGTATCTGTCAGTTTCTCTTGGACTGAAAGGAAATTTAGAAGTTTTCAGTTGGATAAAATTTTTAAAATTTTGTCATGTTTAATTTTAAAAATATTTTTATCTGAAGTTGTGAAAATATCTTTTAACTTTTGATTTTTCAAAGGCACTGTTGGTGTTTTGATCTCTTTTAATCAAGTAAATTAAAATATTGTCATCTAAAATTCTAGTTCTACAAGTTGGTGGTTTAAAAGAGATAGGTAGATCTTTGATCTCCTATCAACAGTGGGGCATTTCTTCTATTAGTAACTACTTTATTTTTAGTGCTTTCTTATCATGTATATTTTTGTTTCTGTCAGTCCTTGAAAGGTGTTCTAGCCATTACACTTAAGGCTGTCATTTAGTTTTGTTGTTTCTGCTGCTCCATAATTTGTGTGTGTGTGTGTGTGGGGGGGTTGTGGTGGTGGTGGTGGTGGTGGTGGTACCAGGTGGTGGTGGTGATGGTAGTGAATAGTGGTGGTTTGAAGGTAGGTTTGGGCAAGCTAGGAGCATTCTTTACTCTGCCATCTTGACCCCTGGAAGTAGATCGCCATCAATTAATTCTTCCGAGATGTCATATTACAGTGGTACTCTTTCAGTGTATCTTCCTTTTATCCCTCATTCTTTTTTTTTAAACATTATTTTATTTGGTCATTTCCAAACATTATTCATTGGAAACAAAGATCATTTTCTTTTCCTCCCCCCCCCCCCAATAGCCGATGTGCGTTTCCTCTGGGTATCACATGTGTTCTTGATTCCAACCCATTTCCATGTTGTGGGTATTTGCATTAGAGTGTTCATTTAGAGTCTCTCCTCAGTCATGTCCCCTCAACCCCTGTAGTCAAGAAGTTGCTTTTCCTCAGTGTTTTTACTCCCACAGTTTGTCCTCTGCTTGTGGATAGTGTTTTTTAGATCCCTGCAGATTGTTCAGGGACATTGCATTGTCCCTAATGGAGAAGTCCATTACGTTTGATTGTACCACAGTATCCCTCATTCTTGAGATATGACTGACTTGCCTTCCTTTCCAGTCCTAGGTGTTCTATGGTTCTTATGTGCCTTCTTACAGATAGTTTAAAGGATACATATTTAAAGAATAATCAAATGGCAGCACCTACATTAATAAGGTACCGAATAAATATTTTTATTGAATTAAGAGATCAATACCAGAAAGCTTTTAAAAAACAAGGTAAGGTTATAATCTAATCTAATCTAATTTAATATAGTCAATTTATATTGGAAAATTTTTGCTGTATTATAAGTGGGTTGTCATTTAACTGGAAGATCCCCTACCTTAATCATGTCAGTTGATCGAGGTTTAACTGTGGTTTGTCAGTTTTTCTTTGAATCAGGGTTGCCCCTGATAGATACTTTATTTGATTTCTATCTTCTAAATTATTGGATCAGAGTAAAAATTTGGACTACCATCAGTACTGAATGGGCAAAGATTTGGATGTCAAATATTTCTAGACTTTAAAAATGAGGACTTTTCATGGGGAAACTGTTAAATGATGTGCTTTTGTTTCATGGTGGTATATTTTGAATGGTTATCTTTACATAGCTACTATTTGGTATTTCTTCTCTGGTTGTCTTTTTTTTTACCTTCTGTCTTAGAATCAATATTATATATTCTTTAAATTCTTTAAATTTTCTAGTATCTTGAAAAATTAACCTTAAAATGAATGTAAGAATATTTCCTATATTTTCCTGTATTTTCTTAGCCTTCCATTTACATTGAGATGCAGTAAGGATCTGATATTCATTTAGTGCAAAACTTCCTTCTCTCTAAGGGACAGTAGAAAATTATTTCTGCCTTCAAATAATTCTTGATGTAATGGGGAAGGCTAGAATGAACCATATATAATTATAATGTATAAATGTATATGGAAATGAACAGGTGTCAAAACTGTTGCCAGAATGACTGGAACCAAGAAAAATGACTTTGATAAAGTGCCTGGGTGACAGTTATTTTTTAAGTAGTGCATTGAAGGAGAATCAGACAAAATTTTGTTTTGTTTAGAGAAGTTGGGAAAGGACACAGGACAGTATATTGAGGGGCAAACTGGAATCTCAGAAGCGAAAGTAGGAGATGGATTATGAGAGGGGAACAGTACCCATGGTTTGCTTGGAAGGATTAGGGAATATAAAATCAAACGTAATGGGAGATTAAGAATTTTAGCGGGGAAGATAAATTAAGGACTGTATCAAAGCCCACAGTGAATTGTTTTAATTTGATTCAAGAGATAGTTTGAGAGTCTTTGTAGACCTCTGAGGACAGTGATGCAATAAAAATTGTGTTCTGAAGAAGATGATAGTATAGTATAGGTAGGACTGACAAGGGTGCAGGTTAGTACAATGCTGAGGTAAAAATCTAAGTTGTAGATGGCTGATATAGGGATTGGTACCTTTCAAAAATGTTATGTCAAAGTTTTTACGTCTGCTTTTTCTGGAACATCAGGAGCCACTGGTTTTTGTTTTTTGGCAAGGGGAGGGGAAATGCTGGACATGTGTCAACTCTTGGGGTGATGTGACTTGAAATGGGAAATCTCTGACCAGTGGCTTGATGGAGAGAAGTTTCTTTCCACACTGACTCATGTTTAATAATGGATAGTAGAGTTGGGGAAGGGGGGGCAAGAAATGTGGCATTATTAACTTGGTTACATGCCATCTTTGACACATAAGTCACTGATTTCCTCAAAATGGAAAAAAAAAAGAATGGCTTAGGCAACATTCTCAGAGAGAAATGGCAGCGTTTAATGAGATTTTGGATATGGAGAGAAAGAAATTGCAGGTGACTGAAAAGGCTGAACTACTCAGAGAATGGGTGAGCCACAGAAAATGATAACGGAATTTGACAAGAGGGAGAACAGGGTTGAGTAAGAGAAGAATATAAGCTTTCTTTCAGACAAGTAATCAATATACCTTCTTTTAAACTGATCATAAATCCTTTGCTTGGATGAGCAGTTTAATAGTTATTTCCAAGCTTGCTACTAAATTTAACTTCATTTATTTCATATTATCTCAATATCACCAAATAGCAAAAATGTGTATATTTATTATCTCACTTCCTTTTTTGCCTTTCAGCTTTTTTTCTAGCTCATAACTTATTCTGTTTTATTACTGCATATTGTTTTTCCCTCAAACAACCTTTAAATAAGCTAGCTAGTATTTGTTTGCTCTCTTGCCTTCAACCAATTTTTATCTGGTTCAATGGCCCTTTGTGAAACCATAGCTGTTGCCTTTTGCACTTGTTTACAGGGAAACTGTGATCTCTTCTCTCTTCATTTTATTGTCTTTCACTTCCCTGATATCTATTATCTGGGTATATGAGATTCTTTAGAATTATTAGGAATTTAAGGGGAAAAAAGTGTGGAAGATGATCTCCTAGACTTATTGTCAAATTTTTAAAAATCTCTTGTGGTTTTTTACATTAATCTGATGTCTTATTCTTATGTACTCCATCCATCTCCATCCTCAAAGAAAATTTGAAGTTCTCTTTTAAGCTATATCGTAAAGACAACCAAACCTGGTTAGTTATGTTTGAGAACAAAATTAATCTCAGGCAAACTTAAATTCACAAATGGAAACCTCATGCCACCTTTTAATATTGTTTCGTTTCATGGTTTTTGAGTGCTGAATGGGGCCCATAAGTCTTAATTTTTTTTTCTTCTACATTATATATCCCTTCCACTATATTTCTATCACCACGACTGTAATATAGGCTTCAACTCCTCCCAGCTAGATCACTAAAAACAGCTTTATAACTTGCCTTCTAGAGTCTAGGTTCTTTTGCTCCCCAATTAATTTTGCATGTTATTATAAAACAATATTTCTTTTGAGTTATCCTTCTTGCAGACAGCATGGTATAGTGGATAAGAGAGCTGGCCTGAGAGCCAATAAGACCTAGGTTGAATTCTTGCTTGTGACACCTACTGGCTGCACAACTCTGAGAAAGTTATTGAATGTCTGTTTGCTATAGGCAGTTTTCTAAGTTGCAGAGATGGTGCTTGTAGCTGCACTTGGCATAGGAAATCTCTTACTGAGAGCTCCCCAGACCAATGAAAATATTGATCCAGTTCCTAATGCCTATTCTTCAGCTCAAACATTTAGTGACTTCCTGTGATTTCTAAATGCCTTTTCTTGGTGCTTTTTAAAGTACATTTTTATTCATCTTTTTTGTGTGTATAATTCTCATTTCTTAATGTAAACAGTTGAGGAAAATTGACTAGTTTTCATCCAAGAATGCAGACATCAGTAGAGTTCCGTACTCAGAGTTCCCCTTCTGCAGCAAGGGGGGGAAGGAAGGTATTTTCCCCTTATGTATTCTTTGGAACCAACTTTGGTCATTTTCACTTCATAGCTCTTAGTTTTAATTATTTTGTTGTTCTTTCATTTGAAATTGTTGTAGTCTTTATTTTGTTTTATGATTGTTTATTCTGCTTTCCAAGACTGTATTTTTCAAGTTTCACATTGCAGTAATACTCCATTATGTTTATGTAACACAGTCTTATTTAGCTGTTTCCTAGTGGATAGACATCTACTTTATTTCTACATTTTTTTTGCTACTGCAAAAAATGTTGTTAAAAATATTTTAGTATATGTGGGGTCTCTTTTTAAAAATCACTGAATGAATTAAGCATTTATTAAGCCTTTACTATGTGCAAAACTACTACATACTAAGCCCTGAGAAATGAAATAAAAAAAAAAAGGCAGTCTCTGTTTTCAGAGAACCCATATTCTAACAGGGGAGGCCACACATGTGGAATAATCTCTCTAAATTAGATAGAAAGGTCCTGTGAACCTCAGTAAAATGGTAAAACAGATGTGGTAATGTTTCTTCTTTAATGCCATTTCTATTGATAAAATATGTTTCTAATGTTGAATGATTTGACAATGCCACAGACTTTGGTGGCAAGAACTTTCTTTTCTGGATCATCAGTAGCTATGACTTAACACGTGTAGATTGCTTACCATCTCAGGGAAAGGGAGGGTGAGAGAGGGAGTTAAAAAAAAAAATCCTGTGTGACTGCCTTTGTTTCTTTCTCTTTTTTTTTTAATCCTTACCTTCCATCTTAGAGTCAATACTGTGTATTAGTTCTACGGTAGAAGAGCAGTAAGGGCTAGGCAATGGTGGTTAAGGGACTTGCCCAGGGTCACACAGCTAGGAAGTGTCTGAGGTCAGATTTGAACCTAGGATCTCCCATCTCTAGGCTTGGCTCTCAATCCATTGAGCTATCTAGCTGCCCCCCTTTGTTTCTAACTAACATAATCTTTGATCATTTCTTTATCTTAGAACAATAAAGAAATAAAGGAAAACAGAATATTAGGAGTCTCCTACAGTTTAAAATATGAATATTTTGAACTAAATTCAAAATTAACTAAAGCCCCTTTTCCTAAATAATCTAAGAATTATATCATACATTTAACCATTCACAACTTCTTAATGTGATATTTTCTTATGGCTGGCTTTTGTCCTGAAGAATATGAAGGAGATGCCATTTGCCTCTCATATGCCTCAGAGGTTCATGGTACATCCTTTCACAGAGGAATGATGTCCCAGGACATATATAACCGTAGTCACTTACCATGCTGTTGATGGTGCTAAATGAGTGAATCATTTAGGTACAGTTTTACTGAGTATTTTTTAAGTTGTGGAAAAAACTTTATATATTGAAAATAAAAATAAAGACTGTATTCTAATAATTTTTATGCTGATATGGTACAAACTTAATTTTTAGTGGACAAATTAATAGAAAATAGCCTATTAAGCCATCATGGCTTCATATTCTTTAAATTTCTATTACAAGCCTTTTCTTCCAGGATATCAGTAAGAACTAATGACCTATTTTCTGCATTACTTCCTTCATAAGCAGAACTGCCAACAAATCTCTAAACAACATGCACTTTATTTGCTAACGCTGACAGTACCAGAAGATTTAAAATGTCATCTAACCTTTTGGTGAGATAAGAGGAGAGTCACTGTTCTCTGTTGAGAACTCAACAAATCTCATCTTTTCAGGCAGACTCCTCTCTAAAATGGAGAATCAGATCTTCTTCCCCAGGATCACCAGATTTTATTTCACCTCTGCAGAAGGAGTTGTAGGCATTTTTTGGAAGTGCTTGAATTCATTCCTGAGAGAAGCCAGAGCAAGTCCCCAAGCTTGCTTGCCTCTGAGATGTAGTGATGATGTCCATCAGAGGATTCACCCACTGTTGGGCAAATCTGAATTAAGTCAGGGGCTATAGTTTTACAACATGAACATAGTTCTCTTCTTATCTTCATATAGCTGAATCCTTGGGAAATTAGCCCTGTCAGAAGAACTAGGAAATGATTGTTCAGGAGGTTCTCTTTTTCGTTGTGGTAAGATCTAACAGAGTAATTGGGAATATGTGCAACGTAGTTTCTTTGCAAAAGTAGCAAGTTTACATATGGCTGACCTTTATCATGCTGGCCATTAGGAAGAACCTGTCTTGTTATTTTTGGCAGTTGTGAATTTCAAACATAAACTTTCCATTTTATAAGTCAGAGGCTTGTGATGTTATATTCACTTCTCAAGTGTCTTCCTTGCTAACAATCATAGAAATGTTAGGAGACATTCCTTAAAAATTATTTAGTAGGAAGCACCATCTTTCGGTCTTTTAAAAATAAAATTCTAAGGGATGGAGAGAGATAATTTGGATCTTATAATTTCATAAAATTTATGTTGAAAATTGGTGTAAGGGGGAAATGGGGTTAATTTTTAAAGGGTTGGACTTGATTATTTAAGAGTGTAGTCGTGAAAATTTTAATTAATTCCAAAGAGATTTTATTTACAATTTATTTACAAAATGTAGAGTGAAGCAAGAAATCAGAGAGAGGATAAGGTAAGATATCTAGCTTGAGCACTAAGTAATTTACTCCTGGCCCCTCCGGGCAGGGAGAATTAGTTTCAGCTGGCCTCGGCAAAGCTGAGGACCCAGGAAATGTTTCTCAAGAGTAGGTCTCTCCAGAGGATAGTTTTTCAGAAAAATCCAGCAGTTAAGAGTCAGCTTTTCACTCACCATGTGTCACTTCAAAGGAACAGGTCTCAGGTCCAGTCAGCAGATCAAAGAATAAAGAATTCCTCCAGTCTCCACTTCCAAAAAATGAAGAACTAAATCTCACAGGATGTAACAGCTCCTTTTCAAGATGCTTCTTTTGCATCACTTCCTATGTCTTCCCCTAATTTTACATCTACCAATCACAGTTGACGCTTTGTTTTAGGAATGCCCAGAAGGCCATTGATTCGTCATCCACTATCTCACACATTGGGTCACAGACCTTCTCCACTCAATGTGTGAAATGGGGTGTTTGCACCTTTGGTGATTAAATCTAAAAATGGATAGATCTCCATACTTAACTTTTAAGTACCATGTTCTTAAAATAGACAGGGGTTACAATTTAATCTTCACAATCAGGGGAGAGTTAAGTATTTTCATTGTTATAATCAGGAGAATGTTAAATTTAGTTTCATATTGGGAAAATAAAATATCTTCAAATAAAGAAAAAATGCATTTTATTGATAGTAACTCTTTATGCCAGTCATTTATAGAAAAAGCCATCCTTCTCTGCCATCAGATTGAACCTTCCCTTATAATAAAGAAAAAGATAATCATAATCATGCAATCTGACAACATATATAACATTCTGTCCTAGGAGTGCCCCATTTCTCTTGTGAAGAGGAATGTAGATATCATTTTCTGTTTCTTTAGACTACTAATGATTTTTAAAAAATAATTCATATCTTGAGTTCCTTTTATTGATATTTTCATTTTTATTTACATTATTGTAGGTATAACACTCTTTTGGTTCTATTTCTTTCAGTATGCATCATTTTACAGAAATCTTTCCATGTTTCTCTGAATTTGCCACATTTTATAATTAAAAAACCCTTTTTTCCTGAGCTTAACAAACACTAGCAAATATGAACAAGAACCAGAAAGAGGATCATCTATGAAACTTAGAATCTCTACTGTATCTAGCCTTTAAAATATATATATATATGTAATGAAATTCAACATTTTTTTTTGGCACCACTATCATTAATCCCTTCCCTTCCCCTTCTCTCCTTTTGTAGCATATTAAAGCAAAACAAACTCACACATTATCCTAAAAATTTTATACTTCTAATCTATCACCAATCAGGAAATGGGAAGCATTCTTCATTAATGATCTAAGGTAGTGATGGTGAACCTTTTATAGATGGAGTGCCATTCCTGCCCCTCACCCCCTTATCCCACACCAGGAAGGGAGGAAGTGCTCCCATTTGGGCTCCTGGGTGGAGGGGTAGTGAAGTGAGGAATGGCCTCAGCAAGTGTAGAGAGGGGAGGGTGAGTAGTCTGAGCACTGGACTCTCCTCTAGCTCTGTCGCCCGTGAGCCACCCACCTTACCCTCTGTGCATTCCCATTGGTTGCTGGGCAGAGGGATGGGGGATGGGAAAAAATGTCATCAGGCATGGTGGAGAGTTGGGGAGGGGAGCAACTCTACCCAAGTCCCTCTGCCTTTCTAGTAATGAACTCTGGGGAGGGAGAGTGGCCCAAGAGCCCACAGAGAGTGCTCTGCATGCCACCTTTGGCACCTGTGCCATAGGTTCACCATCACTAATCTAAGATATAGTCATTATGAATTACATTGTTCAGCATCTTGAATCATTGTATAAATTGATGGAAAAATTTTGTTAAGTATTTACTATGTGCCAAACCAATGTTAAGTGTTGTGTATACAAATATTAAAATCAAGTCAGGCTATGTCCTCAAGGAGCTCACACTTTAATTAAGAGAGAGGTAACATATAAAAGAAAGTTCAACTAAAGGATCGATGCAAAGGTCTGGAAGTCCCAAATGTGAATGGTAAAGCCCAGGGGTTTACCATTCTTTGGGTCTTTGGGTTATAATGCCAGCGGTAGGCAGGGCAAGTGATAAGGCCTTTTAAGTGATAAGGGATTTTAAGAAGTAGCAGGGCAAATGGTAAGGCTTGGAAGCTGAAGTATTCCATTTCAACAGAAAGAATAGAAATGGTCTCTCCCACATCATCCAAGCCATGTGAGCCATCTTGATACTTAGATGGATTCTTATGGAAGGAATTAGAAGAGAGAGATTCCCCAATGGTAGCAAGCCTTTCCCTTTATGAATGGATTCTGAAATAGACAGGGGCAGTTCATTTGACTGTGTACCACTTCTTCCAAGTTTCTCTGAATCCATTCCTTTAAAAACTTTCTTATAGCACAGTAATATTCCACCAGATTTATATATCATAATTTGATTAGCCATTCTTTGATGGGTACCTCCTTAGCTTCTAAATCTTTGCTGCAATAGTGTTGCTGTATTTTTGTACATTCATTATTTATTACTTCACAATAATATTCCATTGCCTTCATATACCATTTTTTTTTCATTCATTCCCCAATACAAAATGTGGCAACTCCAACATGAGTTTTTGATATTTAGCAAACCTTTGTTTCTGGATCTGACTTCTTCAGTGGTATATGCCTAGCCTAGAGATCGCTAGGTCCAAAAGTATGGACAATTTAGTCCCTTCTCTTGCAGTTACAAATTGTTATTTAGAAGGATTTGACCAATATACAACTCCATCAAAAGTGTATTTTTAAAAACCTTACCTTCTGTTTGAGAATTGATACTAAATATTGGTGCCAAGGCAGAAGAGCAATACAGGCAAATGAGGTTAAGTGATTTGTCCAGGGTCACACAGCTAAGAAATGTCCGAGACCAGATTTAAAGCCAGGACCTTCTATCTCTAGGCCTGGCTCCCTATTGCCTGAAACACCTAGCTGCCCCAATTTGAGAGTGTATTAATGTGCTTCTTATCCCACTAACCCTCCCAACATTGACTTATTAACAGCTTTCTATCATTTTAGTCAGTTTGCAGGGCATGAAAGGAAACAAATCTCAAGAGTTTATAAGATCAAAGTCTAGAGCTGAGGACGATTTCAGAAGCTATCTAGTCCGATTATTTCATTTTGCAGTTTAGGAAACTGAAGTTCAGGTAAATTAAGTGACTTGTATAAGACTACACAAGTATTAAATTTACCTAGTGGGGAATAGCTCTTAGTATTAAATATCTGTGTATTCTCTATGTATTTTGAATATTTCAGTTTTATTGGTGATTTTCAATATGAATATTTTCTATATTTTACAATTTCTTTTATTTTAATTACATTGATTTCATTTGCCTCTGCTTTTAAATTTTATGTAATCATAATTGTCTTTTGATTTTTTATCTTCTCTCCTTTATGTAATTAATAATTTCCTCCTTAGCCATAGTAATGAAAAGTACCAAATCTCTTTTCTATCAAATCACTCATTTTCTTTTTTTTCTGTCCTCCCTCTTGCCTTTAAAAAAATTTTTTTTAAATCAACAAACTTTTACTTTCTTTCTCTTTTCTCTCTTTCATTGGAGGAAAAAAAAGAAAAAGAAAATAAATATGCAGAGGCAAATAAAGCAAATTCCCACAATGGTCATGCCAAAAATAAGTTTCATTCTTCATATTTGGTCACTCACTTTTCTTCATCATCAATTCTCTAATACTGTTGTGCTTGTAGCTGTCTTGATCAGAGTTCTTAAGTAGCAATCATAGAAGCAACCAGAGAAGTGAAGTGGTTTTCCCCAAGTCACAAAGTTAGGTAGTGGCAGAGCCTGGGCAGGAACCCAATTCTCCCTTGACTATATGCCCAATATTTTTTCTCTTGTTAATAGTAGAATGTAAATTAACTCATGTTCATTGATTCAGGCAGCCATTTATTAGGCATATGCAAACATTGTACTGGACTGATGTTATGGACTAATTTTTTAGATGGGCATTTCTCATCTTAAAAGAGGATTGCTTTATGATATAACTAATACTAGTTACATTATAAAGCAATCCAAGTTGGGCAGTATACATATAGAGATGTTTTTCTATAAAACAGTGTTATCATTTGGGAATTGTAGAATTTCTAGAATTGTTGCACCAAAATTCAGAATTATAATTTGTAGTATTTTCATATATAGCAATACTACTGTACTTTGTTTTGGAAGGATTGCCATTATAGTAGACAAAAGAATTGAGTTCCAGAAAGTCCATGGCAAAGTGAACAATGGGCTAAAGGGGGAAGGGTGACATTTAATAGGGATTCAATTTAATAAGCAAGCACCTAGGTTGAGCCAAGCTCTGAGGATACAGAGATAAAAAGTGATGTCATGGCAGTTTTCGAGCATATCATTTACTTTCTAAAGAGGATATGACAAGAACATGAATAAACAGATAATAAGGCTGAGTTAAGTAGGATAAAACAAAGATCTAGACAGATGAAAAGGAAGGAGAAGATATTCTTCGTTGAGGAGATCAGGAAATGCTTTTTGGAGGAAGTAGCTTCTGAGCTGAGCCCAGTGAGGAAAGACATTTTCTAGCTCACATGAGAGAGACAAAGCAGGAGTGTCTTCTAGGGATGGGAGCCAGCCTGCACAGGGGCATTGGAGTCAGGAGATGGCATATTCTAAGTTTGGGAGCAGCTTGGCTAGAACACAGAATATATGAAAAGGAATACTATGAAATAAACCAGAAAGGTAGGTTGGAGGCACATTGTGGGAGGACCTTAAATACAAGTTAAGACATTGGTATTTTATTTTATTTTTTAATAATTTCAATAAATATATTTTATAAATAAAATATTATATTAACTTTTTTAGGGAACCACAACAGATTTTTTTTGGGTCAGGGGAAGGATGTGGCCAGACTTGTCCATTGAGAAGATTATTTTGGTAATTGTGTAGAGAAGAGACTGATGGTAAAGGAATACTTGTTGAAAGATGGAGGAATACTAGGTAGAGTGATGAGTTTGGAGGCTGTTTTCCATGTGAGGGATAGTGAGGAACTGCAGTTAGGTTGGTGGCAGTGGGTGGAGAGAAAAAAAGGGAAAAGATGTTAGATATTGGGGCAGTCGAACTTTGGGGCTTCATTTCTTAATTATAGCGATATAAGATAAAGAATGAAAAACATTTATTAACCACTTGCTATGTGCCAGGTAACTGTGCTTCATGCTGAGGCTACAAATACAAAACCAAGACAGTCCCTCATCTCAAAGCATGGGGTTATCTAAGGGAGTGATGGCTAAGGAAGGATGTATTAGTTTAGGGAGTCACAGAGATGGTGACTGGGGTAATACCTTTGTGAGAAGCAATTGTAGGCAGGAGTGCTGGGATTACTAAAGTGGAATGTGGGGCTGTGGAAGGCGGTGGATGATGACAGGTTGACTGGGAAGGAGATGGCTAGGATAGACAGATGGACAAAAATGCTTGGTCTGGGGAGGTCTAGTTAGATTGGCCATTGTGTGTTTGCTCGTCTCATTCATTAAATAAAATAGCACAACCCCAAGGCTATAGTTCCAAAGTGGAGTAAATTGGCATCCAGAGCTTGTTCACTTGTGGGTCTGAAGGTCTGACTGGAGCCAGTGTCGGCTTGATGGCAAAGATAGAGGAGGAGTTTCTTTAGGTAAGAATATAGGTCCATCTAATGAGGGATGGATGCCATAGGAGCTTATTATGTGTGTAGTTTTGTCTTGAGGAAAACTCACTTTGTAACGAGTGGGAAAATTTAGACCTCCAGTTTTTGTGAAAAAGTTAGGATTTTCTCATATTTTTAAAAACATATTTTATTTTCCCAATTACATATAATAAATTTCAATATACGTTTTCTGAAATTATAAAATCCAAATTGTCTCCCTACCTCCCTTCTCTCTTCCCACTCAGAGATGGTAAGCTTTTTGATCTGAGTTATACGTGTAATGTCATGAAAAACATACTTCCATATTGGCCATTGTTATAAAAGAATATTTCTATAAACCCCAAGCCCCAAAATAAAAGCATAAGTAAACCAATGTGAAAAATAGTATCCTTTGGTTTGAATTCCAATTCTGACAGTTCTTTCTCTGGAGGTGGATAGCATTCTTTGTCATAAATCCCTCAGAACTGTCCTGGATCATTGTATTGCTGACAGCAGCCAAGTCTATCACAGTTGATCATTCCACAATATTGCTGTTTCTGGGTACAGTGTTCTGGTTCTGCTTTTTTCATTCTGTATCAGTTTATGAAGGTCTTTCCAGCTCTTTCTGAAATCATCCAGTTCATCATTCCTTATAGCACAGTAGTATTCCAGCATGATCATATACCATGATTTGTTTAGCTGCCCCTAAATTAATTGGTGGACATTTCCTCAATTCCTGTTCTCTGCCACCATAAAAAGAGCTGCTATAAATATTTCAAGTAGCCCCCTCACCCCTTTTCATCTCTTTGGAATACAGACCTAGTAGTGATATTACTGGGTCAAAGGGTATAAATAGTTCTATAGCCCTTTGGGTGTAGTTCCAAAAGAATTTTCTCTTATATTCCAAAGGAAAGATAATCTATCTCACTATAGTTTCTTTTTGCATAGAGCTGACTGTTTCCCACTAATTTTCTTGAGCTTTGTAAAATGACAGGATTGGATTAAATGAACTGCAAGGTGTCTTCCAACTCTAAATTCTATGATCTTATAAAGCAAATAATTATATGTACTTTATTTGGTAGTGATGACTAACAAAAACCTGACTCACTCAGACTAGAGTTGGTCACAAAGTTAGGAACCAAAAAGCCACAAATACGAATGTAGTTTTAACCACGAAGTATTATTGATTTCATTCTTTGCTATTTCATTTTGATAACATTGTCACTCTGTTTTCAGAAACACGTGTTGAGTCATGTGTCTGATAAAAGTTGGAGCCATTTGGCACATTGCAGCAGATCTTATCTCCTCATTCCCCTGTTCCTATTGAGAGCCCTTAGTGCTAGTGGAGAACAATCATTTGATACTCCAGGGGAGGCTTAGATAGCAAATCAGACTCGAGCAGAACATTGCTAGTTGGCAAGCTAAATGCTCAAAAGTATTTCACTAGTGTTATATGTAACTTTTATCATCATAAAGTCAATAACTTGAGACCAGAAACTTATTCTTTGAAGTAAGTGTTAAAACAACCCGCATTTAACAGACTCGAAATACGAATCATTTAGTCAATTAAAGCAGGATGTCTATTCAAATGTTATCACATTTTTATTGTTACTCAATTATGCTTGACAATTTGTGACACCATTTGGGGTTTTCTTGGCAAAGATATTGGAGTGTTTTGCCATTTCCCTTTTCTAATTCTCATGAAACTGAGGAAGCCAGGGTTCAGCAAATTGTCCAGAGGCACAGAGCTAGTGTCCGAGAACAAATTTGAACTCAGGTCTTCCTGACTCCAGATCTGGTGCTCTATCCACAGCTGGTCCATCTGTCTAGCCTGGCTATTTCCTTCCCAGGCAACTTGTCACTACATACCACCTTCCCCATCTCCACATTCCACTTCAATAAGCACATCACTACTTTACGATATAACACTTTATTTTACTATATCATATATGTGTGTGTGTATATTATACTATATTTTATACACTATACAACACATACTTTAGTTTATATTAAAATTGGGATGTTTGGTATTGAAGTATACAGAGTGCTGAACTTAAGAATCAGAAGTCCAGCCTCAAATACTTATTAGCCTTGTGACCCTCGGCAAGTCACTTAACCACTATTTGGCTCAGTTTTCTCATCTATAAAATGGGGATAATAATAGCACCTATCTCCCAAGGTGGTTGTGAAGGTCAAATGAGATTATAATTGTAAAGTGTTTTAATTCAGTGCCTGGCACATAGTGAGGACTATATAAATGTTAGTGATTGCTATTCTTATTTTACAGTATTCTGTTGATTTCTGTTCTGCCATCAGTAACTAGTCTAAACATTGAAGCTTTTGAACAAGGGTGGCTGAATCACAAATAACTAATTGCATATATATGACAATACACAAGAAAAATTTCTTCCATCTTACTTAGAAATATTGTGGTTATAGGAAGGCATTAAAAGGTGGTTTGTAATATAAACCTGTCCTGGAAACATGTTCTTCACACAATTCTTTCCGCCACAATGAAGCCACAGTGAGTTCAGTTCTATTTAATTCAGTAAAACCTCTTTTAAACTTCTACAGCATGCAAGACACAGTGTAAAAGGCCAACTAGGAGGAGGCTTAGTGAATAGAGCCAGGGTTGGAGATGGGAGGTCCTGAGTTAAAACCTGGCCTCAGATACTACCTACCTGGGTGACCTTGGTCAAGTCACTTAACCCCAACTGCCCTTACTGCTCTTCTTCCTGAGAATCCACACTTAGTATCAATTCTAAGAGACAGGATATGGGTTAAAAAAAAGATTATGCAAGGTGCTTGGAATATAATGTATATATAGGTAATTATAAAGAATTGAGTACAAAAATGTTATAAGCTTTTATAAAATATAAATACTATCTAGCATTTATGTAGCTGTGAAAGGAAATTTAAAACTCCCTTTGTTTATTTTAACTTAATCAAAAACTTGGAGTGTCCATACTTTCACACTGGGCAGTGCCAGGCAAACTAAGAAACTGTGATTGATTCCTTGAGATGTGATAGACCAGTCCCCAGTGAAAGGAAGTAGAAACCAGAGAGATAGGAAGTGACATGGGAAAAGGGATTATAAAAGGCAAGACGGAAGAGCTCTCTGCTCTTCGCAGACTTTCTGCATTGGGGATTTCAGCATTGGTGGCTCTTGTTGAAAGAGATTCTAAGTTGGTGGCTCAGGAGTTCAGCTTCAGTGACTCTACTTGGGTGGAGGAGACACTGGCTGGGAACACTGGTTTTTCTGCTCTTCTTTCTTTAGTAGAATGCTCTCTTCAGTGTAAAAGGCAATTCTTTGTTCTCTTTGTCTATTCTGAATTTTCAACTTGTGAAAGGGAATCCTTTATTCACTGTCTATTTTTGAGTTAACACTTGCTTAACAATAACTTAAGTACCCCTACTTAGTACCTCACTAGATTGTGATTCATACTTTGAGTTTGTAAAATATGGGTTGTTTTAACACTTTAAAGAATGAGTTTCTGGTCTCAAATTATTGACTTTATGATGATAAAAGTTACATATAACACTAGTCAAATACTTTTAAGCATTAAGCTTGCCAACTAGCAATGTTCTGCTTGAGTCTGATTTGCTATCTAAGACTCCCCTGGAGTATCAAATGATTGTTCTTCACTAGCACCCCATTCCGTTTCTTAAGAAAAGAAAAAGAAATCCTGTTTGTTTACCTGTTCACAGTTGTATGTATCTGCCTGCTCTCTCTCTCTCTCTCTCTCTCTCTCTCTCTCTCTCTCTCTCTCTCTCTCTCTCTCTCTCTCTCTCTCTCTCTCTCTCTCTCTCTCTTTCTCTCTCTCTTTTTCCATCCCCCCCCTTACTTCCTTCTCTCTCTGTCTCTGTCTGTCTGTCTCTCCCCCTTCACCTCCCTCTCCCTCTCCCTCCCTCCCCTCTCTTACTTTCCATTTAGAATCAATACTATGTTTTGGTTCCAGGGCAAAAGAGTGGTAAGGGCTAGGCAATCAGGGTTAAGTGACTTGCTCAGGGTCATACTTGCTAGGAAGTGTCTGAGATCAAATTTGAATCCAGGATCTCTCATCTCTAGGCCTGGCTCTCAATCCATGAAGTTTTAAGCTGTTATAACTTTAATGGCTAAATTTTCTTCAGCTAGAAATGCAGTGCTTAAAACCACACCAAGGCTTTTGGGACACCTTGTATCTTCCTGCATTCCCAGCAGAAGGGCATTGGTTAAAGAAAAAATCTTAGGATAGGGGTCCCATGACTTACAGTTGGCTTGAAAAGGACTTTGGAGCTAAATGGTGATAGAACTGGTTTAACATGACTGTGTCAGTTTGTCCATTTTGTATTGGGGAAGAGAGAGATAGTAATGAGTAGCAAGTTTAGATCTCAGATAGAAGAACTTTAGTGGTTGAATTGTTAAGGATGTTTTCTGAGCTGCCATCAGATAAGACAAGCTACATTGTTATTGTTATTACCAAGCTAGGCTTGGGTATTAGGTTATTACTCTGCTCTACAGTTGGATATATTATTTCAAGAGATAGAAGTTGAAAGAATTACCTCTTTGATTAAATAGTATGGAACTACATGTCCAGGGAATAGAACAGTAAGTTATGGAGTTATCTTCATCATTACCTCTGTAAGATAATTTAGTTGACACAAATAGGGGGAGGAGGGAAAGACTAGCAAAACTATGATTAATCTACATTACAAGTGATGGTATGATCAAAGATAAGCATGCTTAGCAGATTTTCTAAGGAAGCAGATGTGCATCCATTGGCTAGATACATCATTTGTTGTCTCAGGAAATTCATTGGCATTGTAACAGCTCATTGGGCTTGGAGAAGTGTTTCTCATTTCCTAATAAGATTTAGAAACATCAAGAAATATAATTTCTATAAATGCGCTTATACCAATACACAAAGCAGGGTAATAAAGTGAATGTGAAATTACTAGAAGGAAGATGAATAGAATATCATAAAGATCTCTCTTTTGTGTGTTTTATGAAATTTACTTTGGGATTATTACATTTTGTGTGTGTGTATTATCTTCTATTGGATTTTAAGTTCCTTGAGGGCAGGTTATCTTTATGTCCCCAGAATTTGGCACAATGATTTTTGCCTATAGTTGGTGCTTAATAAATGTCTATATCGAATCACTGAGATTTGGGATTGGGGTTTGGGTTCATCATTAGAATATAGCATTGGAAATAATTTTATTTAAGAGAAACAGATCTTATAGGTATGGCAGTGTAGCAATGGAATGTCAAGATCAACACTCCTGTGGAAATTTCATGAAATATGAATTAAATGTAGCAAGTAACTTGATATTGGATAAAAGGAACAAGAAATAAAGCTTACGTGAAACTGTGTTATAGGACTGTCTGCCCAGATGGAGAATATCGTATGATGAAAGCTAATAGGTTTCGTAGGTCATTTAGTCTAACTGCTCATGCTATATGAATGTAATGTGGATTATTCTGTTTTCTTTATGCCAAATGGCATGTGTGTGTGTGTGTGTGTGTGTGTGTGTGTATACACACTATTCAGAGAGCACCTAGGAATGTTGATTTTGATAAAACAGATTTCAGATAGTTAAAACAAAAGACAAATACATGAGACCATGTAAATTTTCCTAATGGGAGGCATCCTTAGCCCTTGATGTTTTATGTGGTCCCCTCTAAGACTGCATGATTCACATTTCAGTCATAGCGACATTTTATTCTTAAAAGTTTTCCCTTTTTAGGAAATTGATCTCTGTTCTATACCAGATCACACAGTAGATAGAATTCTGGCCTGGAGTCAGATATACGTGAGTTCCAATTGGGCCACAAACAAGCTCTAATGTGACCCTGTGCAAGAAACTTAACTTTTTAAATTTCTTCAAATGTAAAATGAGAATAACAATAGCACCTACCTCCCAAGTTTGCTGTGAAGATAAAAATGAGATGATGTTTGTAAAGCACATATCACAGGCCCTGGCACACAGCAGGCACTATATACTAGCTATTATTACCTATAAATTAAAGGAATGATCAATCCCCTTTGGCAACAGAATACCCCAAATAAACAAATATACAAACTTTTCTGCACAGGTGAATGTATTTGGTCTGACCAGTATTTAATTAACTATTCTGAAGTATATACCTGATTTACAATATGATCAAGTTTAGTCACAAATGGTATTTCTGAAAAGGAAAACATGTGTTGGAAAGAATCTACATATTTTGGATAAATTTTGGGCTTTACATAGTTGAAAGCTGTTTTTCCCTTTAAATCAATTTTCTTTGTTTGTTTGTTTGTTTCTCTCTCTCTTTCTTTCTCTCCCTCCTTCTTCCTTCCTTCCTTCCTTCCTTCCTTCCTTCCTTCCTTCCTTCCTTCCTTCCTTCCTTCCTTCCTTTCTTTCTTTGATCAAGTTTTCTCTTCCTGTCTTGGTTTGATTTGTCTGGTGAGTGTGGCTAAGAAAAAAAATGAATGTAATGAACTTACTTTGACAAAAAAGTCAAAGGGACTTACCAGTTATCTCTTTCATGGGTTAATATTTTATCAGTTTTTCATAGTTAGAGTTTACCTACATATGTTAGATTTCTTATATGCTCTTTTCCTCATGTTGAGTTATTGATAGATTTTATGTGACTTATTGTAAAGAAGAAAAAAAAGAGGCCCAATATAAGGTACTTGAGTCTACCTAACAAAGAAACAATTCTCTCCAGTCTTTTCTTCTTATACTCATTGTCCTTTTTTACCTACTTTTTGGAATTCCTCCTGTTTTAGACTTTTTTTGGTTCTTCACTAATCAATATGGGTAGCAAGGTATTACAGTGGATACAAACTTGGAGTCAGGAAGACCTAAGTTCAAATCTGTCCTCAGACACTTATTAGCTTGTGTGACCCTGGGAAAGTCACTCAATCCTGTTTGCCTCTGTTCCCTCATCTGCAAAATATACTAGAAAAGGAAATGGCAAATCACCCCAGTATCTCAGCCAAGGGAACCTCGAATAGGATTATGGAGAGAGATATACCTGAATAGCAACTAAAGCAGTGCTCGTTTTCAGTTGGGGAGCTAGCCAATAATAGTGCTGCCAGAAATGTCTTAAGAGGTTTGTATCATCACCCTTTAACCCAATTGGAGTCAGAAAAGAATGCTACTTGAGAGCTTTGGATGTTGGGCAAATGAAGTATTTTGATATTCTCACTTAAGTATGTTTATGAGAACATGTGCTCTGGTGTTTTCAATGATATTTACTGCCTGTTTACCAAATGATTTTGTTTTCTACTGCTTCTAGCAGTAATTGACTTTAGTGCTTTAAAAGATTTATGGTTTTGTTGGTATGGATTTTCGCTCCACAGCTGCCTTTGTACACAGTCTTAATGAATTGCTGTGGCCAGATTTGTGGTTTCAAGCATTTTGGGAGTTTACCAAGGCTGTCCTTCAGTGAGAGTCAACCTATCACTGGACCTGTATTTGTAGTCTTTTCAGCTTGGTTGGACTTAATAGTCAGTGATCAAGATCAACCTTTGTTATTCATTGTTTAGTTGTGTCAGACTCTATATGACCTCATAGACAAAACCATGGAGTTTTCTTGGCAAAGATACTGGAGCGGTTTGCCATTTCCTTTTCCAGTGTGTCCCCATTTTACAGATGAGGAATGGAGGCAAATAGAGGTTGTGACTTGCTCAGGGTCACACGACTAGTAAATGTCTGAGGCTGGATTTGACTGTAGATCTTCCTGACTCTAGGATTGATGCTCTATCCACTGCCCCTTAGCGCTCACTATGTGCCATATCCTGTGCCAAGTGCTCGAAGATACAAAGAAAGGCAAAAACATGATCTTTGCCCTTAAAGGAACTCACATTAATTACAGATATCATATAAATTATATAGAATATATATGTATTGTATAAATTATATAGAATATATATGTATTGTACAAATTATGTGTATTATATACATTATAATATATAGCTATATTTTAATGGAGACAAATAATGTAAACAATTACATACATTTATGATATATACAATATACATGGAAGGTAATTTCAAAGGAAAGGTGCTAGCAGTGGGGAAGTCTGGGAAAGATTTCCTGGAGAGGATGGGATTTGAACTCAGTAGCTCAGGCTTGAGGGAAGCCAGGGAAAAAAAGTAGGAAGGGAAAGCATTTTAAACATGGGGAAGGCAGAGGGAATGGACAGTCAGGACACTTCAGGTATGAAGGGAGAGACTTTTCATTTAGCCAGTGTCAAGTCAAGGCATCAGGAGATGAGTGTCTTGTCAGAGAAAGAGCGTGAATGAGGAAGAGAGTAAAGTTTAAGACTGAAAAATTGGGAAGGGGCCAAGTTGTAAATGCCAACCTGAGAATTTTATATTTGGTCCTGGAATTAACAGGGAGCCACTGCAGTTTTATAGGGCTGATATGGTCGGACCTGTGCTTTTAGAAAGTCAACTGAATGGAGGATGGAAACTTCAGGGAGAGAGACCAACAAGCAGGCTATTGCAGTAGTCCAGATGAAGAGAGAGGTGATGGGGATTTTTCTTTTGGTGAAAATTTAATTAATTAATTTAGAATATTTTTTCATGGTTACATGATTCATCTACTTTCCCTTCCCTCCCCTCTCCCCCCTCCTGTAGCTGATGCCACAATTCCACTGGGTTTTATGTGTGTCATTGATCAAGACCTATTTCCATATTATTGATAATTGCACCCAGGGTGATTGCTTAGAGTCTACATCCCCAATCACATCCCCATCAACCCATGTGATCAAGCAGTTGTTTTTCTTGTGTGTTTCTACTCCCACAGTTCTTCCTCTGAATATGGATAGTGTTCTTTCTCATAAGTCCCTCAGAATTGTCCTGGATCATTGAATTGCTACTACTAGAGAAGTCCATTACGTTCGATTGTGCCACAGTGTATCATATCACCAGTCTCTATGTACAATGTTCTCCTGGTTCTGTTCCTTTCACTCTGCATCAGTTCCTGGAGGTCGTTCCAGTTCACATGGAATTCCTCCAGTTCATTATTCCTTTGAGCACAATAGTATTCCAGGTGATGGGGATTTGTACTAGGACAGAAGGGGACCTATATGAGAGATGTTGGTAAGACAGAAACAATACTATTTGAGAATCATTTGGATGAGTTTAGAGTTTGTCCATTTCTGGCATAGTCATCTTCACATCGCTTTGAAGTGTAAGGATTTATTGGAGAAGCAGTCTTTATCTTCAGAATCACATTTTGTTTCTCCTGCTCACATTCCATATTATGTTTTATGTACATGAGGCTTTCACTTGTTTCATAACCATAATTAGCTGAGTAGAAGTCAGAACTGCAAAATGGCAATCAAGGCATCAGCCAACAAAATAGCTCCCTACATTCAGTGATGTTCCTGTTGATTTCTTTATCTTTCTTTTTCAAGAAAGAGTGAGAGATAAAAAAGAAGTTAAACTACAGAGACCTGGTTAGATTTTTAAAAATATGCCACCATTATTAGTAGGCCATTTTGAGAAAAATAAAAAGATTTGTTCTTCACATTAAACTTCTTCTACACTACTGCAGTATAGCCTTGATATATTTAGAGCTTCAGATTATGAAAAGTGGTCCAGCCAATTTGGTCTAGAAATATTTTCACAATGATTTTATGTTTTTGATTTTAATATACCCTAGGACAGGGTTGGGGAACCTTTTCCCAGTTCAAGTGCTCAGAGGGGAAATTCAAACTATCTATGAGCCTTGGATTACCGGAGAGACCTGAGGGAGAAAGTGCTTGCTTTGGGCAACTGGACAGGGAGGGGGCCTGTGTAAAAATGTCCTTGGGTGCTGGGAAGAGGGTGCACAGAGCAGCTCTGCATACATGCCAAGGCTTTGCCAATGTGGCCCTAGGATATTTGAAGACAGGAACTTTTGCATTTCTTCTCTGTACTCCCAAAACCCAGTATAGTGTTTACCACATAGCTGCTTAATAAGTACTTTTTGATGGATTTAAATATTGCCCAAATTTTATGTGTGAGGGGAAAGAAAGGTGAATTTTTGTTTTTATAAAACATTATTGGCACCATCATCCTTATTTTGTATCATACCTTTAGACTTTTCCAACCATCACAGATCAGCACTTGTTCTGCAACTTATAACCTAACAGAGTTCTGGGATGCCGTTGAGGGGGCTTGCCCAGAATTACCCAAACCTGGCAAGGCAGAACTTAAACCTAGGTGTTTCTAACTCTGTGGCAGTGCTCTACTAATCCACACTGTCTACATGACACGGGAGCATGGCACTGTAGAAAGCTGACTCCCAAATCAGGAAGAATTGAGTTCAGGTCTTGTCTCTGGCACTCCCAGCTTTGAGACTTTGAGCTAAGGGAAGGGAATTAAGACTGTATTCTGGCAAATGGTAAGCATTTATTAAGTGCTAGAGAAGGAAATGGCAAATCACTCAATTATCTTTGTCAAGAAAACTATGGAGAATAATGGTATGCCATGGTCCATGAAGGTCACGTGGAGTCAGACACCGTGGAATGACTGAGTATCAGTGGTGTGCCAGGTCCTTTGCTAGGGTCTGGGAAAACAATGTAAAAAAAATGAAAGTCTGTCCTCAAGCATTCTGTATTAAGGAAACAACATACACATAGAAGAAATCACAAAAAGAGGGCATTCCGCAAGCTTTGGCTTTTGGAATACCATTTACAGTCAAAGAAAATACACGATAGTTGGGGAGGGGAGCATTAGCAGATGGGGGAAAGAGAGAGGTAGTTGGGGATTGGTGTCATTTAGGAGGTGGTGCTTCTATGGGGTATCTAGCTCCTCGGGTAGCTAGGATTGAGAGTCAGGCCTAGAGATGGGAGGTCCTGGGTTCAAATGTGACCTCAGATACTTCTTAGCTGTGTGATCCTGTGCTGATCCCTTACTGATCTTCTGCCATGGAACCTATACATAGTATTCATTCTAAGATAGAAAGAAGGTAAGGGGTTAAAAAAGAAAGGAAGGAAAGAAGGATGAAAGGAAGAAAACAAGAAGAAAGAAGGAAGCTCCTCAGCTCAAAGGAACCATCTTCCTCTTAGGGTTCTTAGCTTCCTTCAGAGTTCTGCTTAAAGGTTTTGTATGCTTTCATGTGTATAGTTATTGACATAATGCTTGCTATCTAAGTGGGTGGGGGAGGGGTGAGAGGAAGAGAATTCAGGACTTACAATCTAAAAAAAAAGAATGTTAAAAATAAATTGAAAAAATAACCACAAAGCAGCATTCAAATGCTACTTCCTAAATGAGGCCTTTTCCCAATTTCCCATTATTTATTCCCTAATTTATTTATTTCCCTTTATTCCCTAATTTAATTCCATCTGCTACTGCTCTAATCTCCATCCCTCCCAAACAACTACTTTGTGTTCTGTGCAAAAGTCCCGAGATAAGAGCTAGAATGTTGTGTATCAGGAACTGCAAGTAGGCCAAGTCTAGGTGGAATGTAGGGTGTGAGAAAGGCAGTAATGTATAATAAGCCTGGGAAAAGGCAGGCTGGAGCCAGATGGTGCAGGCCTTTAAAGGCTAAACAAAGGAACTTTATTTTTTCCTAGAAGCAAAGGGAGCCTTAGGAATATTACTTTTTCATCTGGGGAGGGAAGCAGCTATGTTGAGGCATGGAGAGCAATTAAGAGGCTATTGCTATGGTCCTGGGGAGAGGTGATGAAGACCTGAACTAAAGTGGTCACTGTGTGAGTAGACAGAAGGTGTTGGCTGTGAGAGGTTGTGGAGGTTGTCAAAAAGATTTAGCAGTTTAATCTTTCTGTATGTCTCACTTCTCCTACACTTGTTCCTTGTCCTTCCTAATGACCTTCAGCGCTTCCAGGCATCACCCATAATCTGCTTTTTACTTTCCTCCCTCCTCAGTCTTGTCTCTAGAGTTAACCAGTTCAATGATACATTTTCCTTTAAGTCTTGAACCCTTTCCCTGTTTGGCCCAGCCCTGGATTACACCTTCCATTCCTCCTTGCATTCTATATCTGTCTGCCTATTGGAGAAATCACTCAAGGGATATCATTCAGCCATGCTTAATGGATGCATTACAATTTTTATCAGCAGCTTTCAACTAGACCCTCTTTGCCACAGGGCAATTCTTTTATTCTTCCTTAATTAGCGCACATCCTAATTAACACACACCTTCTGCCTGTAAATGTTTATAGGTCTCTCCTAAGCTTAGAGAATCCTGTATTGCTCCAAGTTATCCTATATGTCTCCTTTTTAAAAGCCAAAATCCTAGAAAAAGCTGTCAGTTGTGCCTGCTGCCTTCATAACCCCCTGGAAATCTGGCTTCTATCTGACCTATTCCCTCAATGGAAACTACTTTCTCCAGTGTTATCAATGGTCTCTTAAGTCACCAACTCCAAGGACTTTTTCTCAGCCATTACCCATTATCTAGTCCCTAATACTGAAGAGGTTCCTAAGATTTAGTCTTGGGACCGCAACTTTCCTGATACTCTCCCTCACTGATCAACTCCTATGAATTCAATCATTATCTCCATGCACTCTATAAATCCAGTCCTAGTGGCTCTCCTCATCTCTAGAGTCCCACATCATTATCTACTACTGAATAGTTCCATAGGCATCACAGGCTAACGGTGTCCAAAATAACTCACTATCTTTCCCCATATCTACTCTTCTTACCACATCTTTGCTTTGAAGGGGCAACTAGGTGGTGTAGTGGAAAGAGCTCTAGATTTGGAATCAGGAAGATTTGTCTTCATGAGTTTAATTCTGGCCTCTTTGATACTTCCTAGCTGTATGATCCTGGGCAAGTCACTTAATTCCATTTGTGCATGTGTATCTCTGTGTGTGTGTGTGTTGTGTGTAAGAGAGGGGGAGAGAGAGAGAGAGAGAGAGAGAGAGAGAGAGAGAGAGAGAGAGAGAGAGAGAGAGAGAGAGAGAGAGAGAGAGAGAGAGAGAAGGAGGGAGAAACGACCTTGTTCAGAGCACACCACCATTCTTTCACTGTCTCAGATTCACAAGTCACTTGAAGTCACTCAGCTTCTCTTGTCCCCAAATCCCCACAGCCACTCCATTGCTAAAGTTCTATTGATTTTACCTCTATATCTCTCACAGCCAATACCTTCTTTTTACTCACACAGCAACCATCTTGGTTCAGACCCTCTTCATCTCTATTGGACCATTTCAGTTGTCTCCTAAATGGTCTCCATGCCTCAAGTGAGTTGTTTCCCTCCCAGCTGCCAGAGTACTATTCCTAAGGCTTAGGTCTGACTATGTCACTGCCCTGCCCAAAAGACTGCTCGGGCTTCCTTTTGTTTTTAGGAGAAAATACAAGGTCATTTGTCTGACCTTTAAAGCCCTGCACAGTCTGGCTCCAGCCTACCTTTCCCCAGACTTATTTACTGCCTTTCTCACACCCTACATTCCAGCCAGACTTGGCCTACTTGCAGTTCCTGACACACAGCATTCTAGCTTTTATCTCTGGACTTGTAGCCAAGCTCTACCCCCTGACCGGAATGTATTCTCTTCTCTCCAACCCCTCTTAGAGCTCCTAGCTTCTTTCAAAGGTCTCCTTGAGGGCTTTCTCCCTAATCTCTCCTTTAGGCCAGCTGCTGATGCTCTCCCTCTCCCCAAACAACTACATAGTATTTCTTTGTTTATACAGTATTCACAGTTACTTCTCTGTATACATATTGTTTCCCTGGATAGGAAATTTATTTCTTGAGGTCAGAAAATGTTTCAGTTTTGATTTGCTTCTTTAGAACCTAGCCCAGTGCCTGCCAAATAATTATTTAACTCATACCTGTTGATTGATGCTCGTACTCTTAAATCCTGAGGGCCCAGTGACTATTTCTTCTAAGTCTCTTGACATAATACGGATACCAGTACAATACTCAAGCTGTTATCATATGCTCTGGCAATGTGATAGGCCTATCCTTTCTTAAGATGATAGAATTCCTTGTTTTCTGAGTTGTTTCGCTTCTTTTTCTTTTTCCAAGCAATTTATCATTGGCAATAAGTTGCAATTTATTTATACCAGTCATGTATCTCTCCATGGCTCTTTGGGTGACCTCCATTTTGATACCATGGAGATTGTAATAGTACATGATTCATAGTCATATACATCACCTTAAGAATCACTGTTAGAAGGATAGAGGTTTTTGGTTTGTTTCAGGGAGAAGCTTGGTTTTATGTTTTAACATTTTATGTCTAATATTTTCACTTGCTCATGTTGCATATGCCAGAGCTTTATGGACTAGTTTGGGAAATGCTAATCAGAGGCTGTGTGACAGCTGAGAATGTTCATCTATCTCATCTCATCTATCTCTGCTTCTCTTGTAAACTAATGTCCAAAAGTATTCCTGTTCATTGTCAAACGTGTGGAACGTCATCTTGTTCTAAATTTGAGTCTTGCCAACTTTTTTCTTTTTTTAAAAAAACATTATTTTATTTGGTCATTTTCAAACATTCCTTGGAAACAAAGATCATTTTCTTTTCCTCCCCCCCTCCCACCACCCCTCCCATAGCTGATTCGCGATTCCACTGGGTATCACATGTGTGCTTGATTCGAACCCTTTTCCATGTTGTCGGTATTTGCATTAGAGTGTTCATTTAGAGTCTCTCCTCAATCATGTCCCCTCAACCCCTGTAGTCAAGCAGTTGCTTTTCTTCAGTGTTTTTACTCCCTCAGTTTGTCCTCTGCTTGTGGATAGTGTTTTTACTCCTAGATCCCTGTAGATTGTTCAGGGACATTGTATTGACACTAATGGAGAAGTCTATTACTTTCAATTGTACCACAGTGTATTAGTCTCTGTGTACAATGTTTTCCTGGTTCTGCTCCTCTCGCTCTGCATCACTTCCTGGAGGTTGCTCCAGTCTCCATGGAATTCCTCCACTTTATTATTCCTTTGAGCACAATAGTATTCCATCACCAACATATACCACAATTTGTTCAGCCATTCCCCAATTGAAGTTGCCAACTTTCTATACATTCTAAAAGAATTTTTATAATTAAGTGGTTTTAAAAATAAAGTTATTCAATCCTGTGATTTAAATACTTAACATTATTTGCTGTTTAAATTTTATATTTGATTTAATCTTTAGTAATTTATATAGATGTAGTTTCATCAATGAAGTACGATCATACCAAAGCAGGAATAAAATTTAAGTTTAATATTATTGTTTTTAATAATGGGATTTAAAAAAAATGCTAGGAAGGTGGTAATTCTATAGAGAGTAGAACATTTGGGGGGGCAAAAATTGTAGAAGAGCTAAATATTTTACACATAGTACATATAAATTGATTTTTGGAGTATTAGTACTCTTAAGCTAGCATTCTTTTTTTTTTAAACAATAATAGATGAAGGGGGAAATGGCCTATTTATACAGAAATATTTATAGCAGATCTTTTTGTGGTGGCAAAGAATTGGAAATTGAAGGGATGCCCATCAATTGGTAAATGGCTGAACAAGTTATGGTATATGATTGTAATAGAGTACTCTTGTGCTGTAAGATATGAGCAGGAAGATTTTGGAAAAATACGGAAACATTTACATGAACTGATACAGACTGAAGTGAGCAGAACCAGGAGAACATTGTACATAATAACAGCAGAATTGGATGATGATCAACTCTAAATGACTTAATTATGTTCAACAATACAGTGATCCAAGACAATTCCAAAGGACTTCTGATAAAAATGCTATACACCACCAGAGAAAGATTGCATCTGAATGCAAAACAAAGCATACTTTTACTGTTTACATTTTTTGTTTGAGATTTTTCCCCCCACAAAATGCCTAATATGGAAAATATTTTACATGATTGCATGTGTATAACCTATATCATATTGCTTATAGTCTCAGGGACGGAAGAAAGGAAGAGAGGAAATTTATAACTCAAAATTTAAAAAATTAATGTTAAAAGTTGTTTTATGTGTAATAGGGAAAACTAAAACAACATTAAAAATGAGAGAATAGATGTCATTAAGTTTAGGAGGTAGAAAAATAAGAAATCTTACTTCTGTATATATTTTATCTTAAGCATTTGGTAAGATATAGTTAAACCTGAAATTTTCAAATACTTTTGGGGTAATAACTATGCCACATGACACCGAGTTCTTTTTTAAAACCAGGATCTTAAAAACAAAACAAAACAGCTTAAAACATACAAGTGATTGTATTTTGGGGTTTCAGCCATTTAAACAAGAGAGTGCTGGATTCTTATAAACTCCAGATTCTCATTCCTCTTTGCACTCATGCTAATTTATCTAATCTTACTTAAACTGATAACTGTTGACTGACTTTAATCAGTAAATTGATTAAGCCCCCACTGTGTGACAGTCTACCAGGCTATATATACTCTGTAGGGAGAAGGAAATAATTTTATTTGACTAAATTTTCTTTCTAGCAATACCTTTTGTCCTTGTATGTAGCGCATTCATTTCTGAATATATATCCATCTCCATCTTTTAATCAAACTTTAAGAAGATGAAAAAAAGGCAATTATAAAACCAACCATATCTTACAGTATATACATTATTCCACTAAGGAGCATTTTTAAGTATTTTTTAAAGATAAACGTTCATGTTTGATACAAAAAAAAAATTGCTCTCCATGGCACATAGACGTTTGTTTTGTGATTAGCCTCATGGGTTGAGGTTAATTCCCTGGATAGCATTTTTTATTTTATTTAGTATGTACAAACACTCCATCCCAGCTCTACTTGAAAGGAAAGGATAACTAACTCTACTGTGTCTTATTACTATGCTAGCATGTGGGTTTTTAAGAGTCTACAGATCATGGATATGTTGAATATGTTCTTTTGACTGATGCAGTAGAAGATGTATGGAAGAATTAATGTTTGTATATAGCACCCTGACTAAAGCCAAGCACTCCTTGAATGTTAAAGGTTTTTTAGGGCCCTTTGGCCCCTTTGGTGCCAAAATATGTGCCTCTAATTTTTTGCATCTCCCCAGTTATTCTGGAAAGTTAATTGGCAAATGATGAAATATTTAAAAAAATGTTTTCAGAAGTGGTAGCAAGTATAAAAATGAAGTTAAGCTTATAATGCTTACTTAGTTTAGGTTTTCCTTGGTGCTAACTAGCTTCCATCGTCATTTCTCAGAATTGCATATTAAATTGAACAGCCTGTTTTATTTTATGCTTGACCAGAAGTGATAAATTCAAATTAATTTTTCAAATAGTTGAGGTGTCAAGCCCAAGTACTTAAAAATCTGTCATTTTGGATGAAGTTATTTTTATATATTGAAGGAGGAAAATCATTTCATATTTATCATGAAATATAATCATAAGAGACTATATTTAAGAGCATAGTTTGAGAATATATCTTTTGAAGTCTCTTATATTGACTAACAATAATTTTGGTATTTTTTGATGAGCAAAAAAAATTGAAATTAGAAGAAAGGTTACTGTTCAGTAAAGATCTCAAACTGTGACTTGTAGCATAATCTAATAAAGAACTGAAGTAAATAAAAGCAGTCTCAATTATTCAGTTCAAGTTCAACAACTGTTACATACCCAGCTAGTACATGGCACTGTGCTAGGCAACAGGGATACCAAAATAGGTCTCAATCCTCAGAGGATCTCACAGTCTCATAGGTGAAAGGAAAAACACGCACACATACATATCTGATGTGTATCATCATAGTGTAGCAGAGTGGATAGAGTGCTTGGTTAGAGTCAGAAAGACCTGAGCTTGAATCCTGCTCCAGCCATTTGGGACCCTGGGCAAGTCACTTGAAACCCTCTCTTATGTTCAGATTCCTCATCTGTAAAGTGTGGCTAATAATAGTATTGGCACATATCTCACAGGGTTGTGAGAATTGAGTATGATAGTAAATTGAGTAAGATAGTAAAGTGTTTCACACATTTAAAGTGTTATTTAACTACAAGTGATTGTTCTTATTAATACATATTAGAGGAGAAGCAGCTTATTTTATAGAAGAAGTGATAATGTCCTGAGAAGGTCAAGGAAAGAGAGTAAGGAACATGATAAGTGACACATTTTTGGCATGGCCTATTTTGGGTGCATGATCTCTACTTGGCAGACTGAGCTCTATGGTCTCTTGTAATTCTATGGGTGGCTTACAGCCCTCCCCCCCATCCCGCACCTTTTTTTTTTTTAAAGTCATGGGATTCTATCATAAAATATATTTTGGCATATTCCCTCATTTGTGTATATTTACTTATTTGTAAGTAACATACATGTATGATTATACTAATAAAATAATATATAACAATATACTAATAAACTTAATATAATAAACTAATATATCACATATATAAAATAACAAAATAATACTATATCCATAAAACAACAGTAATAAATATAAATATATTTATTTATAATATAAATAATAAATAATAAAATAAATAAAAATAAATAAATATAAAACAATAAAAATTTAAAAGTTGAACTACAATGTTTAAACAGCATATTAGAAGCACATGGCAGAGTGGCTAGAGAAGTAGTATTAAAATCAGGAAGATCTGGTTTTACTTCTGCCTGTTATGTACTGGCTGTGTGAGCCTTTAAGTGTTCTAGCATAGGTGATTTAAGATTGAGTTGTTGAGAAAGTTCTGAACTGCATTAGGAGAGAGAATTTCAAAAACCCACAGAGAGACAGGGTGGTCAGCATTGTCAAATACTGGAGAAAGGTGTGATGGATGAGGACTGTAAAAAGGCCACTGGATTCAGCAATTAAGAGATCAGTGGTAACTGTGGAGAGAACAGTTTCCCTTGAGTGATAAGTTAAGGATAAGAAAAGGAAGAGAATCTTGGAGATTAGAAGGAAATTAGTGAGAAGATAGAAATTGGGAAATTGTTGGAAGGGTTTAGGGAGGAAAGAAAATCTAATGAGATTATTTTAAGAGCTCACTGTCACATTGAAAATGAAAAAGAGGAAGGTGGAGGCTCTTATCAGCCACTGCCCCATAAACTCAGAACCCATACTGCTGGAAGGCATGCCAGCTGCAACCACATGATCATGGAGGGGGGGAGGGAGGAAGGGGGAATTAGGCATTTTTGAGGAGAGAAGAGGAGGTTTTTCCCAATGGTACTCCCATAGTTGCTTTAAGTGCTTCTGTTAAGCTGCAGAAGGGGAAAGGCTGGGAGCTTGACACAACCACAGGAAAAATCAATCTAAGGGAGCATGCATATTGGGCAAGTGGCTGGAATTGCAGAAAATAGGTGAAAGGAGTGATGTAGACCTTTCTAGAAAAGTCTTGAGATTAGTTATAACAGAGAGGGTCAGATGTGACTCAACTTCCCACTTTTTTGGTTCTCTTTTGGGATTGTGGCACAGCCTGTTTTGGGGGTACAGTCTCCATTTGTCAGACCTAGGTCTCTCTTTGTTTTGTGTTTTGTATACAATAACTTTTAAGAAATGTTTGTTCCTTGATCTATGATGCTGAGAATCAGTACTAATCCAGGAGGCTGAGGAAGGTTTTGGAGATGGCACCTGATCTGGATCTTGGAAGTAGAAGCAGCTTTCCAGTGGACAAAGATTAAGGGAGTTAGGAAGTTGGTTTTATAGGTTTTATTTGTAGAGGAGAGAGAGTTTAGAATGAGATCTAGGAATGGGTATTTAGCCAGGAAAAAGAGTATTTGAAAGGGAAGATCAGAAAATAAAATAGTTAAGTGGGGCCAGATTGTGAACAGCTTTGAAATGTCCAGGACAGGAGTTTGCTTGTAGTTGTGGGAAACATTGAGAGGAGTTTTATGGCATAGTCAGTGCTAGACTTGGAGTCAGGTAGGCCTGCCTCAAATTCTGCCTCTGATACTTACTAGCTGTGTGACCTCGATAAGTTAGTTGCTTAACCTCACTAAACTTCCATTTGTTCATCTGGAAAACAGAGATAATTGCACCTACTTATCTCACAGAGTTGTTTTGAGGATCAAATGAGACTATGTATGCCATTTGGCAGATCTTAAAATGTCCTGCAAGTGCTATCTATTACTAAGAGTTACTTTAAACAAAGAAGTATGATGATCAAATTTTTGTATTAGAAAAATAACTTTGGCAGTGGCAGGGATAGATCACAGATAGAAATTAGAGGGTGGAGGCATAAACACCAACCTAGATGGATATTAAAATCCGAGCAAAACCTGATAAGAATATGAACAAAGTCAATAGCATTGTGATTGGAGAAGAAAGATGACATGAGGGAAATTGTGGCATCCGGATAGTATTTGACAACTAATGGATTATGGTAAAAGATAAGAATCAAGAATGATGTATAGGCTTTGAGTCTGGGAGTGAGAGAATATTGGTGTTGTCAGTAACAATGAACACTAAGAAATGGAGAAATTAAAAGGAGCATATTTATGAGAGAAAATTATGTCAATTTTGGATCTCTGAAGATGTTGTCTACTTTTATCATTCAAACATAATCTGCAGGTTTAAAATCACAGAAAGAATTTAGCATAAGAAAAAATCTAATTAAATCATTGAATAACATGTATAATTATATAGTCTCTGTATTAGCTTCCAATACAGAAATTCTGCTTCCTTTAGAATTGTATAAGTTTGATATTATCAAAGTATCCCAAAAGTTTTAGTGTAGTTTGAAGCTTGAATAGTTTTTAGCTTCATTAAGACTTTTGGGATTCATTGCATAAATCATATCATTTCAATTTTTTATCCTCCTTACACAGTTTCTTTGATTTTTACAAAATAAATAAAAACTGATATAGATTTTAAAAATGCACATTTGTGTTTATATATTCCATTTTTAATCAGAGCAATTATATTTAAACTTTTTTTATAGTTTTAAGATGACTGGCATTATATAAATATTTTTAGAAATAGCATATTCAATTACCCATGCCAAACAAATAAGTTACCCTTGCAAATCTAATTTTAAACTGTTTCCAACATCTTATATACCTTTATTTAAACTTTTAAAACTATAAAAATGGTTAAATGATATCAAGGAACCAGAATAAACCTAAATGTTTAACCTTTGCCAATCCTGGCTGCTCAATATTGTGAACAGTTGCAAATTACCAACTATTTAGACATGTTTCTATACTTTTCATATTTGAGTGGAGAAATATTCCACTTGAGTGGAGATACAAAGCCAGGCTCCTCGAAATTATATATTGAAGTATTTTCTCTTAGAATCAACCCTTACAGTCTTAATTATGCCTAATAATTTTAAAAAAACATTTATTTATTTCTGTATTCCTTGGTTTTTGTGGTACATCTTCTCTCAGACTGTGTACCCCCACCACCTTTCATTGAAGTATCCTCACTTTAGTTGAGTTTGGTTTATCACTAGATGGCGATGTTGTAGGACTGGGATAAATTGGTGGTTGGTAGCCAGGTTAAGCTACAGAAAGTGGATGTTTATGGGGAATGAATTCCAGGAATTCTCGGCCCTTTGTTACTAATCAAGTTTTTGTTAACTAAACATGAAACTGTGGAGATTACAATGTGCTGGATAATTTATACTCCTACTTTCTGGAACTTCACTGAACTTTGCCTTTCCCTTGGAGAAGATGGTTATCTCTCAGCCATTCTTTTTCTAAAGCTCTCCTCCTCACAGAAACAGGAGAAAGAGGAGAAAGCATGTTCCTTGTTCTTCATATCCTTGCAGTCACTCATCCCAGCAACCTGGTCAAGTAGAGTGTAGTGAAAGAGGGTTGGCTTCTGAATTAGAGGTTCAGGGTTCAAGTCCCAGCTTCCCAAATCCTAACTTCTTTGGACTTTATTGGAGATGACCACTAAGATCTTTTCCAGCTCTAAATATAGAACTACCCTGTCAGCTTCTTTTGACATTTACACCTTTCATCTATCTTTCTATGTATCACTATCAAGGTTGCTTCTTTCTGCTTATCTCCATGTGACTTTCCTAACTTCCTTAATACTTTTATCACCTGAATCAGTTTTCTTAATACTAATCTTTTTTTCCTGCCTATTATTACGTATTTCCTTCCCTTCCATTCAACTTTCCCTCCATTCAAGAAAAGTAGTCTTCTAAAAATAGGTATAGTCAAGCAAAACAGATTCCCACATTAGCCATGTCTAATACATGTCTCATTCTGTAACTTGGATCTATCATCCGTTAGGAGTCAGGCAAAGCAAATTCTCTTGGAGATTTCAGCAGCCTGGCATTGGCAGGAAATACGTAGCCAGGTTAGTTAAATTTGTTGACGTGTGTATTATACTTCAATTGAGCTAGTTTTTTTCTTTTCTATAAAACTGAGGGGGCTTTTTTGGTTGTCAGTTAACTAGATTTGTGACCTCATTCTTTCTAATCTAAAGTATGAAATTGAGAAGGGACCACTTAGAGGCCAGGGTACAAAAGAGGTAAGGAAGAAAGTGACTTAAGTTGCTTCCAATGAGCTTGTACTCTTTCTTCTCTTCTTGCATTATTTGATTTGTATTTTTAGGACTTAATGTGGCAAAGTAAAATGCCTGGCAAGTTACCCTTTTTTTTTTTTAAATCCTTACCTTCCATCTTGGAATCAATAATCTGTATTGGTTCCAAGGCAGAAGAATGGTAAAGACTAGGCAATGGGGGTTAAGTGACTTGCCAAGGTCACACAGCTAGAAAGTGTCCTGAATCCCAATCCACTGAGCCACCTAGCTGCCCCTCAAGTTATTCTTTTAAAAAACTATGTATATAACATATACATATATAATATACATATAATACACATAATATACACATAATGCATATAATATATATTCTTTGTTAGTAGAAGTGCATATATATGTGCATATATCAAGCAAGAATCATAGTTTAGAATTGTCTATGGCAGCCCTAAGATTATATGTGTATACACATGTATATATAAATATGTGTTCATATATGTGGGTATATGTGTGAGTATAGACACATTTACATCTTGAATCAGTTTGTTTTATTTTTCCTTTTTGCTTTTTTGGTTAGGCTCACCTGATTTTTTTAATTCAACAATCTATGGTAAAATAATAGTCATATTAAAAACTGAGTGAAAGTGCAAAGAATCAGATGGTTCTTAAATGCTATGCTCTTACATTCAACTTCTTAAATTTCACATCTGTGAACTATTAGGGGATGTATTACAGGAGATTTCTCCTATAGCTTCTTGGTAACTGGAACCAGTTGATATGTGTCTTAATTAGTTAATGGTCTGTGTCTTGTAATTTTAGAAGCAACAGATTGGAAAGCAAGCCAAATGAGCTCATTTTAAAGAGATTTTTCTATATGCCAGTTTAAATAATTTTTGGACTTATATTTTGGCTACCTGTTGGCCTTGAAGTGGCGTTTAGATTTAGACTTTTGCATGTGGTCATCCAAAGGTGTAATTGAATGGGTTTTTTAGAGGTTTCAATGAACTAGAAATGTTTTTTTTTTTTGAGAAATGACTGCACATTTTTGATATAGCCAGAAAATAAAACCTTAATTTTCTGCAAAAATTAAAAATTAATTCATTAATCCAGGGTCTGTGCTTGTCTACAGATGACATTTACATCAATGATTTGGGTAAAGGCATAGATTTCACTCTTATCAAGTTTTCAGATGGCACAAAGCCGGGAGGGATAAGTAACACATTGGATGACAGAGTCAGGATCTTAGAGTCTTAACAGGTTAGAAGGTCTCATTAAATCTAATAAAACTGAAACTTAATCAGACTAAGTATAAAGTCTTAAGCTTGGAGTAAAAAATTAACTTTACAAGCACGAGATGAGTGAAATATGACTATGCAGCATATTGTCTGAAAAATATCTGGACATATTAGGGGACTCTAGGGTTTCATATGAGTTAATAGCGTAATAATTTATCAGCTAAAAAAACACTACTATGCTCCTTTTCTGCATTGAGTGCCAAGGACTAGGGATGTGATAGTTCTATTGCATGCTATACTAGACAGAACACATCTGGGGTACTCTGTGTACACCTAAATAACAAATTTTAGAAAAGACATTTTTCTTTGTCAAACTGTAGGATTCTAAATATGATGAATATGAGATTCAATTTCGGTTAAAAAGTATAGGGGTTGGGGCAGTTGGGTGGCTCAGTGGATATGGAATTCCTGGGTTCATATTTAGCCTCAGATACCTTAGCTGTGTGATCCTGGACAAGGTCACTGAACTCCATTGCTTATCCTTTACCACTTTTCTGCCTTGGTTTGGGGCTTTTCTGTCAGCCTTCACCCTTTGCTTTGTCAGCAAATCTCTCATCCCAGTCTGTGGGGGAGGGGAGTTGGAACTTGAGTTTCCCTGTCCTCTGAAGGCTTTGATAGGATTAAGTCCGGCCAGGTCAAATTGGATGTGCCCTGAGGCCAAACCTCTGGGGGGGGGGGGGCAATATGGAGGGTCTCTGCTGCTGCAACTAGGCTGCCTGCTCTGCACTTCTTCTCTAACTACTTCCCCACCGCCTGTGTTTGACGCCCTGAGCCTGGCACAGTTTTGCCCACAAGGTACTCCCGCAGACCAGAACCTTTGCCTGCCCAGAGGTTCTTTCTAGCTGCCCTGGAGGCTTAGCGCTCTAGGTGGGGGAGGGGTCCTGGGACCATCCTTCTTCCTTCCCCTTAAACCCCAGTGTTCTCAAATTCCGGCTTTGGGGTGCCTACCTTTTAAGTTGAGACCTGCAGGAGGGTTCTTTGGCTCTGTCTTGTTGTTAGGTTTGATTTTCAGTCCCCTAGGAGCATTTAGTTTGTAATCGGTAAGGAAGGGTTTCAGAGGTCTGCACTTTCACTGCCTCTACTCCGCCATCTTGACTTGGAACTTCTCTGCCTTGGAACTGATACTTAGAATTGATTCTAAGAAGAAAGAACTGGGGCTATTAAGTCTGAAGAAGAAAAATCCTGGCTGGGACACATTCACTATTTTAAAGCATTTGAAGCACTGTCATGAAGGATTAGACATATTTAGTCAAGGTTTTATTTGATGAATTTATAGCTTAATTCGAGTTCAGTTTTAATGCTGGTTGTTAAAACATTGAATTAACATAAAATATAAATAGGGACAGAAAGAAAATAATGTCTAGATTGATCTTACTGAGAATATATAATTGGGTTCTAGTTGGTATGACTACATAAAATAGTGTTAATTTTCACAATTAGGATAAACTTTTAAAAAATTGACCTGAAACAAGACAGAAAACTGTCCAGATTTGAAGAATTCCAGGCATGGATTTTAGGATCATAAATCCAGAGCTGGAAGAGACACAGGGAGATGAAATCATTTACCCTCAGTCACATAGGGAGAAAGAGGGAAGATTTGAACCCAGACCCTCTGATTCCAGAGCCAGTTCTCTAATTTACCAAGCTATCTCCCCCTAGTTTCTCAACAATTTCTTTTATTTCCTTTAAAAATTAAATTTATAGACACTTAACAATGTGGTGGCATTTTCTATTAAAAGAGATATTGAAAAGAAGTCTATAGTGATTATTTTCCCTGATTTTTATTGGCAAAGAATTTCCACAAGGAGACATGTTACAAGTGGTTCACCACAAAAATCTATCAGGATTTCCATGGATCTTTTCCTGCTGTTTGCCTTCAAACCAGCCTTTTGAAGCGGAATGTAAAAAAGACAGCAGTGTACACTTACTGTAACCCCAATCAGTTTAACTACTATAAACATACTTTGTGCCAACTCACAAAAGTATTTGTGGAATACTGATTGTATTAAAGTGCTGGCTATTGAGTGATGTGAAGTATGTTCTCTGTGTCGTATTCAGCTAGGGGGAATAGTGCTGGCCCTGGAGTCAAAAAGACCCAAATTCAAGTTGGACCTCAAGCATTTACTAGATGTGTGACACTATTGTAAGTCATTTAACCTCTATTTGCCTCAATTTCCTCAACTGCAAAATGGGACTAATATTAGCACTTGCTAGAGTTATTGTGAAACTCAAATGAGATAATATTTGTGAAATGGTCATCATGGTACCTGGCATAGAATACATAATAAATCCTTGTTTCCTTCTTTATAGACTATCTGTATTTAATTAAATTACAAATCTGAAATAATCTGACTAGAGACTTTTTATAGAAGGCAGACACATCCTTAGGGAAATCTTTTAAAGCAAGAACTTTAAATTTGAATATAACATTTCTTCCTTAAAAGTCCTACTCTGATGTCTCATTGTGGCATGGAGTTTCCAAAGGTCTTTCCAACTAAGGTGGGCCATATTGAGTTTCAAAGACCTCTTAGGAACCAGCTGTAGACTTTATATGTCATTTATATGTCGACCTAGTTAGGTGTGGAGAGTTTCATCCCACATATTTTGGCCACAGTAATTCTTGAATACCATTCACCAAGAATTTTTCTTGAAGGGGATGAGAGAACAAATTGATGAGAGTATATAAGAAAGGAAAACTCAATAAATAATCACAATGAAAATGGATGAGATGAACTCACCCATAAAATGAAGAAGGGTTGCAAGATGGATTAGAAAGCAGAATCCAACAATATGTTCTTTTCAAAATAAGTAACATATTAGAAATATAAAGATTCACATTGTTAAAATGAAGGACTGGAGCTGAATTTATTATGACTCATGAATAAGAAAAGTACAGTGGCAATTATTTCAGACAAGATAATAAAAATAGCCATGCCTAAAAGTGAGAAAATGAAAATATTATATTATGCTTAAAGGAACAGTAGATAATGAAAAGACATAAAAACTTCACATATATATTAATATATACATATATTTATATATTTAAATTATACATGTGTAACAGTTAAAATTTAGGGGAGATTGAGGCAGGTAGAAATTAGTTTCTCTCTGCAAGGAGTATTATATTTTATGAGGTTTATTAAAGGTTGAGAATTTAAGAATATACAAGTAAGAAAACACATGTGCCTAGGCCAGAGGCCTAGACAAGATCTGCCCCAAAACGGAAGTCCAAAGAGGAGAGAGAGCCCTCAAAAGCCTTTGTAATCAGGTTAAATCCCTTTTCCATCTCAGCCCACCTGAGAATTCCCATGAGATTACAAAGCATTTTGGGGAAGTGGAGCAAGGGCTTGTGGGGATTGAAGTCCAGAGTTCAAATCTCAATTTTACACATGTACCAAATGACATTTACATAGTGAAGGGAAACCCTAAGTGAATTACAAGGAGAGATAGTAAGCCAGTAACAAAAGCTTTGACTGTTTAAGCATCAGATTCTGGGGATACACATACACACAGTTAAGACAATTCTGGCTCCCAAGGATTTTATATTCTATTGAGCTGAAGACAGCATATGAAGTGGAGTTGTAAAGGTATAGAGATGCCTGGGAACAAACGGGTGGCAAAACTATAATAGTAGGGACCTCAGTACACCTCTTTCAGATCTAGACATATCTAGCAAAGACAAACAAGAAAGAAGGTAAGGACTTCAATAAAATTTTTTTTCAGAGTTAGGATAGATTTCAGGAATTTATGAATGGGAATATAAAGGAACACAGATATCCTAAAAGTTTAATAGCTTAAAACTGCACTACCTTTCAGGATACCCAGAATATGTGTGTGTATATGTATGTATAATACTATGCATAGAATCATAAAGGAAGCCAATTATATTGAAATAGTTATTAAAAATAAGTTCATGGATCCCCTTTAAATCTATTTGCAGCTCAAGAAGTCTGTCTAATATAAACTGAGATCGTTAATAAATATTAATATTAAAATGTGAAGAAAAAAAACTACAGCAACATATTAAAGCTTACACACTATGACCAGATTGGATTTATACCAAGAATACAGAATTGCTTCTTTTAGGAAAACTGTAAACATAATTTGCCATTTTAATAATAATTTTTAAAATCACATGATTAAGTAAGTAGATGTAGAAAAAGGTTTTTGACAAATGCAATACTATTTATATTTTTTAAAAAAATCTCCAACCTAGCAAATAAGAGCAAATGAACCTTTCTTTAATATGGTGAACAGTATACATCTAAAAAATGAGAGTTTCTTCTCCAGTATCTATAAATGGAGAAAAGCTATAATCCTTTACAGTAAGATGGACCTAAGTAAGGTTGTCCACTATACTACATTTTCTTAGTAAAAGAAAAATTTTAAAAATCTATATGGATGGAAAATAACCACATATTATCAGACAATGGCAATTAAGTTCACATTATAAGGAGAAAGGAAAGTGGTACATTTACTGTCTTGTGTTTATTTGGTGGTTCAGCCCTTCAAAACAGTTTTTACACCCTGAAAAATATTTTTGAAGCTTTTAGAAATAAAATCTTGAAAGAACCATAGTCCTCTCACTGAGGAAGAGAATGAATGCTCTTCCATTTCCTCAGTCACTTCCCTGATGAAAAAAATTTCCAAGTGACATTTTTGAAGACTGAAACAAGTTAGAGATGTGAAACATTCAGTGAAATGAAAGCCATTTGCATAGAAATTGAAAAAAAAGATTTATCTATTTTTAACTCTTTTCTTTTCCTTCCCCTACTACTGATTGTATACATTTATTTATAGATTTCTAAAAACATTAAATTTACCAATATAAAATTCTCTTCATAAGACCTTAAGCTTTTTAGAAAGGAAAATTTTGAAGCATAGCAAATAAAAACAGTTTTAGATTTTGGAAAAAGATCTCTTTAAAATGCTGTTTAAGAAAGAAGTATTGGACTCCGATTTTGGAAAATTAACATTTTAGCATTTTTCTTGAATAAATGGCAAGATGCCACAAAGGAAATGGAACTTTAAAAAAAATCAGTATACAAAAATAAATCTGATTGTGACAGAATTTGCAAATACATAATTAATCAATAGTTTTTGTTTTGGAAATGTGTAACTTTTAAAAATGTAATTGTATATATGTTTATCTCAAAAACAATTCTTAACAAAAATTTGGCTTCATTTGTCCAAATGCAGTCACAATTTTTAGATCCAACTTGTTCATCCTCTTCAATGACTTTCTTTAGACAGCTTTGTCCTACATTTTAAAAATTTGCAAGGGTTTTTATTAACGCCCTTTTAAGCTATCATCATTACTTCCCCAGTAGAAATGAACACTTTGGCCATGCCTGACAATATGTCTCTTTTTGCACCTAAAATCTGTGACCTCACAGAGTCTATCAAGGTGAACAATATTTTATGGTATTTTGTTTTTGTTTTGTTTTGAGTATTGAGAAATAATGTTTTTATTTATAAGTTATTTAATTGAGGTAGTGCAGGTTTTAGGAAAAGAACTCTGAATTTGGACCTAAAAGAATCCTTCCCCATGCAGCTTTCAGTGTGGCTTGAGGGGAGTCACTTAAACTCTCACAGAGCTTCAGTTTACTTTTCTCTAAATGATGTTGTGGACTGACATGATTTCTTTCAGCTGTGGATACTGTGATTGTAGTAAACCATGCATATGATTAATACCTGAGATGTGCTAATTACTTTTTAAGCCTTTTCATGGGCAGAGCTGTGAGTGAAATAAAACACGTATCTGTCACTGAAGGTTAGTTGAAACATAATTTAACTGGTATAATTGTTTCAGATTACATCTTGTAAGTTAAAAATCAGAATGTTAATGTTTAAAGAAAAAGATGGATCGTGTTCCTTTTGATTAACTGATCTTATACTTGCATTAACAATTAACACTTAGAAAGTTGTTGTCTGTTCATTTTTCAGTCCTGTCTGACTTTATGACCCCATTCAGGGATTTTTTGGCAAAGATACTGGAATGGTTTGCCATTTCCTTCTCCAGCATATTTTCCAGTTGAAGAAACTGAGGCAAACTGACTTTAGTGACTTGTCCAGGGTCACACTGCAGTGTCTGAGACTTAGTAAATGTTGAGTCCACCTTTGAACTTAGGAAGATAAGTCAGAATTCTAACTCCAAGCCTGGTGCTGTATCCACTGTACCATCTAGTTATCCTAAGAATGTTAATGGGAAAAATGCTAGTATTTATACAGTAATTTTTAAGATTTTTGAAACATTTTATGTGTTATCTCATTTGATCCAGAAAGCAATTATGTGAGGTAGGTATTACTATTATTCCCATTTTACAGATAACACAACTGAGGCATGAAAGAGAGTGTAAATGACTTGGTGTCATATAACTAGTATCTGTGGCAGAATTTGAACTTGGATCTTCTTGATGCCAAGTTGGCGCGCTAAGCCTGGAGATGAAGAAGCAGGTTATAATAATGTTTGCATGTATTTAATTATATTTTAAGAACCAATATTTTAAACATCTATAGAACCTTATATTTTCAGGTGACTATACAAATGATCTTGCTTTCTCTGAGATTATATTGTATCTGTGGAATATAAAATTGTGGTATATCTCCAAATTAAAAAAAAAATTTCAAATTTAGAACATGATATATAGCAGTTCTTTTCACCATCCTTCTAATCAGATTGATTATTCCTTTCTGCCCTTCAGGGAGCAACCCATCTTCAGCACTCGTGCTCATGTCTTCCAGATTGACCCAAACACCAAGAAGAACTGGGTTCCCACCAGCAAGCATGCAGTAACAGTGTCCTACTTCTACGACAGCACAAGAAATGTGTATAGAATAATCAGTTTAGATGGCTCAAAGGTTAGTTCTTTTTTTTTTCTTTTAAAAACATACTGTTTTGTTCTTGATGCTATAGCATTAAATTTTTAAGTATTGAAAAAACTTTTTATTGATCCTTTAGATAATGAAAATGTTTCACCAGGTTCAGTCAGTATACCTTATAGATAACAGAAAACAGAACATTCAGCAGATTTAGACTAGTTTACTTCAGGTAAACTTCCACAGTTTATGTATGAGCCTATAAGAATCTTGGATGATAAGAGAGCCAAAACTCTACTTAGCTGATCTCGCATCTGAAACAAAGGCAGAATTTCAGAGTTTTTTGTTCAATTTTGGTCAGCTTTTCTGTCATTGAGTGTAATTGGAGGATGGAGCTAAATGTCAAATTTGCAATATGCCATTATATGAAATGGGTGGGAAGGTGATTATCTTTCAGGTGTTTCCTCGTTGAAGCCACACCAGGTTGTTACAGCCTCCAGTAATGGAGTGGTGTGGCCAAGAGCACTGGGATTAACAGTAAAAGAGTGGTGTGGAATACTAATGGTGTGACTTCCTGTGACTCACTAATTATTCGAAATCTTAGTTTCTTAGTCTCTTAAAGGAATTGGACTGGATAATTTTCCAAACTCCCCAGTCTAGAATCCTGTGATCTTATTATGTTCCTCTCTTCTGACCTTGTGACACTCCTACTTTACATGGGCAACTAGTCACACATTATTCTCTTCTGGTCATTTCTTCATGATTGTCTTTATTTTTTTATTCTTGTCAGTTGTGGGCAACTATTCATGACCCCATCTGGGGTTTTCTTGGCAAAGATACTGGACTGTTTGCCATTTCCTTCTCCAGCTCATTTTACAGATGAGGAAACTGAGGCAAACATTATGTTCCTCTCTTCTGACCTTGTGACACTCCTACTTTACATGGGCAACTAGTCACACATTATTCCCTTCTGGTCATTTCTTCATGATTGTCTTTATTGTTTGATTCTTGTCAGTTGTGGGCAACTATTCATGACCCCATCTGGGGTTTTCTTGGCAAAGATACTGGACTGTTTGCCATTTCCTTCTCCAGCTCATTTTACAGATGAGGAAACTGAGGCAAACAGGGCTCAAATGACTTGCCCAGGGTCACACAGCTATCCAAGGCCAGATTTAAACCCAAGAAGTTGAGTCTTCCTGACTTCAGGCCCACCAACCCTATCCACTGTGCTGCCTTGATCTTGTATTATGTGTTAAAATGCCCTGTCACCTAAACTATAGATTGTGGGATCTTTAAGAATCATCAGCATCCTTGACACTTGGCTTGAACATAATTAATGAATATGAGTGTTTATAAAAACACGTGTTGATTTAACTTTAGTTTTCCTTTATTAGAACAGTGTTTGATCTCTGGCAAAATTATTTGGAGATGGCTATTGGTTAGATTCTATGAAGGTTTCCTGAATCACCATCTTAGTTCTTTATTTGGCATATATTCATTTGAATGGAATATACACAGACTTAGACTTAGAATATTCTTGGTTCAAACCCTGAAAAGGAAACAGGTTGACTTTATTCCCTAGTATGGCACTTTAGTCATATATTACTGGTTTTTTGAGCAAGTCACTGAACCCTCTTTGCCTTTGTTGCCTCATCTATAAAATGAGCTGGAGAGGAAATGGCAAACCACTTCAGTGTCTTTGCCAAGAAGACCCCAAATGGGGTTACAAAGAGTCAGACTCAATTGAGAACGACTGAACACCACCACCCTGATTTCTCTTCTGTCCTAATGTGTCCTTTAGAGCATTGGCCTTCCTAGATGGTGGTTGAAAAATAGCAAAGAAATAAGTGGGAACAGAAGTCCTAGTATGTAAGGAGAGAACCCACATAGAAGTAGTTTGAATAGATTTCATATTAATTAGACTTTCACCTGAAGAGTAAAAGCCCTTCAGTGCCTTACTTCCAAGGAGCATCTACCTAGAAAGCAGTTCTAGTGAATCATTCATCAAATAGACCTTTTTCTTTCTGAGGCCACATGAAAACGGGGCTGGATACCACTGCCCGAGTTCTGTCTTTTGACTGTAATGCCAAAGACTGTCTTTTCCTATTTAGAATCATTTAATCTAGTGCTTTTTGGTGATAACAGGGGATTTGATATCCTTTTTTTAAAACAGAAATTTCCTTTAGTAATTGATCTGGCTGTTTTGCTGTGGTCTGTAGATTGGTCTTTTTGTTAATTTCTTAGATGGATACTGTGAACTAAAGCCCTTTTTAGTTCTAAATCTAGGAGCCACTGCAGAGCACTGCAGCAATGGCTGCATTTTTTAAAAACAGACTTTGCAATTTATGTCTTATAAGAATGTTTTTTTTAGCTGTCTCTTTCTCTGTTAAGCACCTGATTGAGTGATGAAAATCTCAGAATGCCCATACCTCGAAAACATAATCTGATTCTTTTCACTCCAGGCCTTTTACTTCATGGTGAATCTAATTTTTGCTTTAAGGCCTTCTAGTAATGTTGTAAAAACATCAATTTGGTTAAATGCCACAATTGGTGTACTATACTTCTTCCATAATGATACAGCATTTTAAAATTTGTTCCTTAGAGGAAAGAACAGCTGGATATAGGAAACTGGGGAAGGTATATGTATATTTTAAAGTTATAAAATATTACTGTCTGAAAACACTGAAGAATTCAGTAAAAGCATGTGTTAGCATCATCGCTAAGCTCAGATGCTGGTTTATAGAAAAGTTAAAAATGAAGATTAAATTGAAATGTTTAGATTTAACCAGAAGGAAAGTTTGTGATGCTACATCATAAATAGCATCAAGCTTGTTATGAACACAACAGCTCCTTCCCTGCTTCTTCTTAGAATTGCTGCCTATGATATTTCTACTCTTGAGAACTGGTGTGTTTGTTGAAAAGAATGCTTCTCTCTCCTCATCTTCAAAAAGAATGTTTGTAGGCTAAAGGACGATGGCTGGAAATGATAATATTAAAATTTGGTTACTTAGGTTGACTAGAGAAAGAGAACCGATCATAACTCATTTTGAGAGGCAACTGGATTCTAGTGGAAAGGGCGCTGGATTCCGAATTAGAGCACTTGGGTTCAAAGCCTGCCTTTGACCAAAGCCAGCTGAACCTCAGCTTTCTCATTTATAAAATAAAGCGTTTCGACTAGATGACCCCTAAGTCTTTCCCCCATCCTTCCATCCCCAACTTCAAAGAGAAGGCACTGGGAAAATAGGCTATTAGAAGAGTCTTAAAAACAAGGATGAGATTAAAGAGAGATAAAAACAGGCTAGAGATAGGTAGAAAAGTTTTGTATAATGCCTTGGAGGCAGCCAGTATGCCATTGGCAATCTATGGGGCATTGAAGGCCTGAGCTGAGAACTAGTTTTTAAAAGGTATACATCTCAGCTTTTCAGCCTGATTCTTCTCCATTCCATCTCTACTTCTGGAAGATTAGTAAAAACATGTTACTCCCTCCCAGATCTTAGTCCTTCCTAAGAGAAGAGAATCATGGCATCATAGTCTTAAGAGGCCAAGTAGAGTTATAAGAGGAATGATGAGACACCAATATATCTATGTATGAGAGTCACTTAAATCTCCCCCTCTCTCTTTACCATCATTATATTTCATTAAAGTCTATGTACATTTGAGAACTCAAATCCACTTTTTCTCTCCTTAGCCCCTTCTCCTGCTATTTCTAAGCTAAGAATAAGCTATTGAACTGAGCCTTTGTCAATCAGATTCTTTGCAAAGCAAATAAAAGAAGAAAAACATACTAACAATTTCAGTACTTCTGACCTAAAAATTTTGATGTTTGGAAATATTCTTGGAACCTTAAGTAAGCCAGCCCAGTGGAGTGAAATAAATTCCATTCCCTGCACAGTGAACTTGATTGCAATTATCAGGTAAAATCATGGCACTATGGTCTGGGCCAAGGAATTTTAGGAGAGATGACAAGAGATGCCAATTTCTATAGAGAAGAGACATGAATAAGCATATCATTTATTTTACATTTTCCTTCTTGTCATTTTTCCCATTTTAAATGAGGTAATAATAAAGGATATAAAAATACTGAACTTTTTTGTTTTCATTATAAATGTGTGCTCATGGTGGTATTCAATTTTTAGGCCATTCAAAGGAAGATTTTATGACAGAGTAGAAAACATGTTAGTTCTGGATATTGGAGACCTGGGATCAAATCTTCCTTTTGACATGTACCTATGTATTCCTAGTCACTTACTTTTCATGATCTCAGTTTCCTCAACTGTAAAAAGAGAAAGTTGACTGCTTTACCTCTGAGGTCAACTTTTGCTTTAGATCTGTGATTGTCTTGAGTAGAACAAATAACAGGAGCATCGAGGTTGCTCAAATCTGGCCTTAGACACTTCCTATATTGGTGACCGTGGGCAGGTCACTTAACCACAATTGCCTAGCCCTTACTGTTCTTTTTGCCTTTGGAACTAGTATGTAGTATTGATTCTAAGACAAAAGGCAAAGGTTTAAATAAAAAGAACAAGACAATATAACAATTCCAGAGTATAAAGGAAGCATTGAAAAGCTCTCCATATTTCTTATTCCACCTCCATTAGCTTAAGAACACTTTCTGCTTCTCTATCCTATTGTTGAGGATTGTCAATAATTATCTCCATATAGATACAGTGCACCAGCCTTAATGAACAACCATACACATAAGATGGCTGATTCACAACCTCCCTAGGGTTAGAAAGTACAGTAATTAAATGTTTTGGTTTAGAAGACGTTCTCTTTGTTACCACCGGCTAGAACAAACAAAAACCCTATTTATGTCAAAGGGTTTAATTAAGACAAAATAAGTGACAATACCCCTTTGTTCATTTTGAACCAATGATTCCATTGTTGAAAGGGAAAACTAGATTAGGAAACTTCTTAACAGTGTGGTTTTACTGCTGATAGTCTTAGAAAGTTGCCTGTAATACTGGAGTTAAAGTGATGTATTCAGGGTATTAAGCCAAAAGCCAATATATGTAAAAGGAAGGATTTGAACCTCAGGCCTCCAGCTTGAAACTGGCTCTCTATCTACTATCTGATAACCTGAAAATTAGATTTTAAAAAATGTTCTTCAGGAGACTTCCGGGTAAACATGGTGGCAGTCTAGACCTAGGACTCTTCCTCTCCTCACTACCTACCGTTATAGACTACCTCAAAAAGCCAAAAAAACCCAAATTCATATGAATGAAGGGATTCTACAGTAGGGCGCAGGATTGAAGGTACATGCGATTTGGGTATTTCCACACCATAATGGGGTGAAAAAGCTTCTACCAAAATGCGAGCTGATCCACCCTCCCCACCACACCTACGGAGCCAGAGTCAGAGCCAGCACATGCTAGAATCAGTGAGTGAGAGAGGGGCAACTCTAGGTCCTAGGCAGCTGACTAAGAACATCAAAGACCTATCTCTGAGAGCAGCTAGACTTGAAACCCCAGCAGACTGAAGAGTGCAGACCATGGGCACCCGCAGGGAGAGAGCACAGAGAAGGGCAGGAAATAGCAGAAGCAGCAGAGACTCGAGCTTTGGCCTCAAGCAAAATCCTTGCTCCTTAGCTCAATACACAGAGAGTCTGCTCTCCTCACTCAGATTTCTGACTGGAAAGGGAAGGGAAAAGAACCATAGTGATAGCAAACAACGCCCAAGAGCAACTTCCCAACACCAAGAAAAACAAGAAGAAGACATTGACCCTGGATAATTTTTATGGAGGAAAAATCCAGACTACAGAGGAAATAGCAGAAGAGGAAATCCAAATAAAGGTGCCAAAACCTTTAAAAAAAAAAGGAAATTGGCCACAAGCTCTTGAAGAATTTAAATTGGAGCTTACCAAAAAAAAAAAAAGGAAGCCTTCTGGCAAGAAAAATCCTAAATAATTCAAAAAGAAAATAACAGTTTAAAGGACAAGAACTCCCAATTGGAGAAACAGGTGGAAGCCATGAAAAGCAGGATAGACCAAATATAAAAGGAAATCAAAAGATTATAGCAGAAAACCAGGCCTTAAAGACCAGAATTGGGCAATTGGAAACCTTGCAAAACAGAGAGAATTAATAAAGCAAAGTCAAAAGACCAACAAAATAGAAGAAAACATAAAATATCTTCCTGACAAGATGATGGATCAGGAAAACATCATGAAGAGACAACGTGAGAATCACTGATCTACCTGAAAACCCAGAAATAAACAGAAATCTTGACATCATACTACAAGAAATTATCCAAGAAAATTTCCCTGATGTTCTTGAACAAGGGGGCAAAATAGACATTGAAAGAGTTCATAGAACACCCTCTACACTAAATCCTCAAAAGACAACTCCCAGGAATGTAATTGCCAAATTCCAGAGCTTCCAAGTTAAGGAGAAAATTTTACAAGAAGCCAAAAAGAGACAATTCAGATATCAAGGAGCACCAATCAGGATCACATAAGATCTGGCAGTTTCCACACTAAAGGACCGCAAGGCGTGGTATGTGATATTCAGAAAGGCAAGAGAATTGGATCTTCAACCAAGGATTACCTACCCATCAAAACTGACTATATTCTTCCAGGGGAATGTATGGGCATTCAACAAAATAGAAGATTCCCAAGTGTTTGTAAAGAAAAGACCAGAACTAAGTGGAAAGTTTGATATCCAAACACAAAGATCAAGAGAAACACGAAAAGGTAAATAAGAGAGGGAAAAGGGGAAAATGTTTTTTTATGTAAACTTTCTTCTTTAAGGGCTTCAATAAGATCAAATTGTTTATAACAATATATGGGGGAAATGTTATTTGTAACTCAAAAATTATATTCATTATTATAGTAATTAGAGGAATCATTCACAGGAACAGATTGGGATAATAAGTGGTATAAGATGATATGCAAAAAAAAAGAAAGAAAAAGGGAGGGGGGAATTGAAGATGCCACCAAGAGAAACTTGAAGAAATAAGATAAATAGGATAATCTATACCATACAACGAGGCACATGGGAAGGGGAGGGGACGAATATTATTATAAAAATGTGAGGAAGAGAGTGCTAATAGGTAATACCTATAGACCTTACTCTCAATGAAACCAATTCTGAGAGGGAAGAGCATCTAGATCTATTGGGGTATTAAATTCTATCTTACCTTACAGGAAAAGTGAGAAGAGAAGGGAAAACTTAAGGGGATGAAGGGGGGGGAGGGAGTAGAAAAAGGGAGGAAAAGAGAGAGGGGAGGGAACTTAATAAATGCTAAAAAAAGAAGGGAACAAAAAGGGAGGGGGCAGAAAGGGAAGCATATTATGGGGTTTAGAGGGACTGATTAAAAGCAAACAACTGGTTTAAAAGGATATAGCAAAAGAAGAAAGGACAGAACTAGGACAGGATATCAAAATGCTGGGGAATACACAAATGGAAATCATAACTTTGAATGTGAATGGGATGAACTCACCCATAAAATGAAAACAATTAGCAGAGTGGATTAGAAACCAAAATCCTACCATATGTTGTCTATGAGAAACACACATGAGGCACGTAGACACACACAAGTTTAGAATTAAAGGTTGGAGTAAAATCTATTGGGCCTCAACTGATAGAAAGAAGGCAGGAGTTGCAATCATGATATCTGACAAAGTTAAAGTAAAAATAGATCTGATTAAAAGGGATAGGGAAGGTAACTACATCCTGATAAAAGGCAGTATAAACAACATATCAGTAATAAACATGTATGCACCAAATGGGATAGCATCCAAGTTTCTAAAGGAGAAACTAGTGGAGTTGAGGGAGGATATAGATAGTGAAACCATACTAGTGGAAGACCTGAACCTACCACTATCAAATCTAGATAAATCAAATGAAAAAATAAATAAGAAAGAGGTAAGAGATGTGAATGAAATCATAGAAAAATTAGAGTTAATGGATATATGGGGGGAAATAAATAGGGACAAAAAGGACTACACCTTCTTTTCAGCAGCACATGGTACATTCACAAAAGATTGACCATGTACTAAGGCATAAAAACATGGCAAACAAATGCAGAAAAGCAAAAATAATAAATGCAACCTTTTCAGATCATAATGCAATAAAAATAATAATCAGTAAAAGCACATGGAGAGCCAATTCAAAAATTAATTGGAAATTAAATAATATGATTCTACAAAATCATTTAGTTAAACAAATAATAGAAACAATTAATAATTTCATTGAAGAAAATGACAATAATGAGACATCCTTTCAAAATCTATGGGATGCAGCCAAAGCAGTACTCAGGGAGAAATTTATATCCTTGAGTTCATCTATTAACAAATTAGGGAGGGCAGAGGTCAATGAATTGGACATGCAAGTCAAAAAACTTGAAAGTGAGGAAATTAAAAACCCCCAAATGAAAACTAAATTAGAGATCCTAAAAATTAAGGGAGAAATTAATAAAATTGAAAGTGAAGGAACTATTGAATTTAATAAAGACTAGAAGCTGGTATTTTGAAAAAACAAACAAAATAGACAAAGTACTGGTTAATCTAATAAAAAAAGGAAAGAAGAAAACTAAATTAACAGTATCATAAATGAAAAGGGAGACCTCACCTCTAATGAAGAGGAAATTAAGGCAATCATTAAAAACTATTTTCCAATTATATGGCAACAAATATGGTAATCTAGGTGATGGATGAATATTTACAAAAATATAAATTGCCTAGATTAACAGAAGAAGAAATAGAATTCTTAAATAATCCCATATCAGAAGAAAGGAATTGAATAAGCTATCAAAAGCTATCAAAGAACTCCCTAAGAAAAAATCCCCAGGGCATGATGGATTCATAAATTAATTCTATCAAATATTGAAAGAACAGCTAATCCCAATATTATACAAACTGACAGAATAAGCAAAGAAGGAGTTCTACCAAATTCCTTTCGTGTCACAAATATGGTACTGATTCCAAAGCCAGGCAGGTCAAAAACACAGAAAGAAAACTATAGACCAATCTCCTTAATGAACATAGATGTAAAAATCTTAAATAGAATACTAGCAAAAAGACTCCAGCAAGTGATCAGGTGGTTTATTCACTATGATCAGGTGGAATTTATACCAGGAATGCAAGAATGGTTCAATATTAGGAAAACCATCCACATAATTGACCATATCAACAAGCAAACCAACAAAAATCACATGCTTATCTCAATAGATGTAGAAAAAGCCTTTGACAAAGTACAACACTCATTCCTATTGAAAACACTAGAAAGTATAGGAATAGAAGGGTTTTTCCTAAAAATAATAAACAGTATCTATCTAAAACCATCAGCCAACATCATTTGCAATGGGGATAAACTAGATGCATTCCCAATAAGATCAGGAGTGAAAGGATAGTGTTTCTAGTACAATTTTAATATTGTACTAGAAACACTAGCAGTAGCAATTAGAGAAGAAAAAGAAATTGAAGGGTATTAAAATTGGCAATGAGGAGACCAAGCTATCACTCTTTGCAGATGATATGATGATCTACTTAAAAAATCCTAGAGAATCAACTAAAAAGCTAACTTTAGCAAAGTTGCAGGATACAAAATAAACCCACATAAGTCATTAGCATTTCTATATATTTCCAACACATCTCAGCAGCAAGAATTAGAAAGAGAAATTCCATTTAAAATCATCCTAGACAATATAAAATACGTGGGAATCTATCTGCCAAGACAAACACAGGAACTATGTGAACGCAACTACAAAACACTTTCTACAAAATTAAAACTAGATCTAAACAATTGGAAAAACATTGATTGCTCATGGATAGGACGAGCTATCATAATAAAAATGACCATCCTACCCAAACTTATTTACTTATTTAGTGCCATACACATTGAACTACCAAAAAAACTTTTTTACTGAATTAGAAAAAAACCATAACAAAGTTCATTTGGAAGAATAAAAGATCAAGGATATCCATGGAAATAAGAAGGAAATGCGAAGGAAGGGGGCCTTGCAGTACCAGATCTCAAACTATACTATAAAGCAGTTGTCATCAAACAATAAGGTAAAGGAGGATCAGTGGAATAGACTTGGGGTAAGTGATCTCAGCAAGACCGTCTATGATAAGCCCAAAGATTCCAGCTTTTGGGACCAAAACCCAGTATTTGATAAAAACTGCTGAGAAAATTAGAAGACAGTATGGGAGAGATTGGGGGTGGATCAATATCTCACACCCTACACCAAGGTAAACTCAGAATGGTGAATGATCTGAATATAAAGAAAGAAACTATAAATAAATTAGGTGAACACAGAATAGTATACATGTCACATCTTTGGGAAAAGAAAGATTTTAAGACCAAGCAAGTGTTAGAAAAAATCACAAAATGTAAAATAAATAATTTTGATTACATTAAATTAAAAAGTTTTTGTACAGACAAAACCAATGCAACCAAAATTAGAAAGAAACAAATTGGGAAATAATCTTCATAACAAAATCCTCTGACAAAGGTCTAATCACTCAAATTTATAAAGAGCTAAATCAGTTGTACAAAAAATCAAGCCATTCTCCAATTGGTAAATGGGCAAGGGACATGAATAGGCAATTTTCAGTTAAAGAAATCAAAATTATTATTAAGCACATGAAAATGTGTTCCAAGTCTCTCATAATCAGAGAGATACAAATCAAAATAACTGAGGTATGACCTCACAGCTAGAAGATTGGCTAACATGACAGCAATGGAAAGTAATGAATGCTAGAGGTGATGTGGCAGAGTCGGACGTTAACGCATTGCTGGTGGAGTTGTGAATTCATCCAACCATTCTGGAGGGCAATTTGGAATTATGCCCAAAGGGTGATAAAAGACTGTCTGCCCTTTGATCCAGCCATAGCACTGCTGGGTTTGTACCCCAAAGTGGTAATAAGGAAAAAGATTTGTATAAGAATATACATAGCTGCGCTCTTTGTGGTGGCAAAAAATTGGAAAATGAGGGGATGCCCTTCAATTGGAGAATGGCTGAGCAAATTGTGGTATATGTTGGTGATGGAATACTATTGTGCTCAAAGGAATAATAAAGTGGAGGAATTCCATGGAGACTGGAACAACCTCCAGGAAGTGATGCAGAGTGAAAGGAGCAGAACCAAGAGAACATTGTACACAGAGACTGATACACTGTGGTAAAATCGAATATAATGTACTTCTCCATTAGTGGCAATGCAGTGATCTGAACAACTTGGAGTGATCCACAAGAAAGAACACTATCCACATTCAGAGGAAAAACTGTGGGACTAGAAACACAGAAGAAAAGCATCTGCTTGATTACATGGGTCGAGGGGTATGATTGGGATGTAGATTCTAAATGAACATCCTAATGCAAACATCAACAACATGGAAATGGGTTCTGATCAAGGACACATGTCCCCAAAGGAATTGTGTGTTGGTTACAGGAAGGGTGGGGAGAGGGGAGGGAGGGAAAGAATATGATTCTCGTAACCACAGAATAATGTTCTAAATTGATGAAATAAAATTAAAATATAAAATCTGTTCTTTGATGAGGAAAATACTGCAAGTGTACATTTCAGAAACCCCAGTGGTCTACTGTCCCTAGACTACAACAATATATGAAATGTTTGTCTTTCCTACTGATGAATTTCATGCTGTTCATCTCTTAACTTCATCTGTTTCCTGATGATAAATGATCCTTCTAAACATTTATTGGTAAAGCTCTTTGTAGCTCTAGTGAAAATAATGCTGATATAACTACTTCAAGGAAGTTAAAATGTATGTTGTAATTTCAATGAAAAGAGATTTTTAGAAATGAGAGTTTAAAATAAAATTTTAAACTATAGAAGGTGGTGAGTATCTACATTAGGTGGGTGATGTTACCTGATGTAATAGAGCCTTCCTGTGCTGGGGGGTAGTCTGAATCCTTTTCCTTGGTTAGATGTAGGACCTTTAAGTCTTTTTTTACTTTCTTGGCTCATCAGTTTTCATCTGTAAAATGAGGCAGGTGGACTAGATGGCCTCTAAAGTACTTTTTATTATTATGCAAACTAAGAAATAAAGGTCTTGTAAGCTATATTAAGTTTGGAATAAATCATAGTTTTCTTTTTTTTTTTCAAACCCCTGCCTTCCATCGTAGAATCAATACTGTGTATTTGTTCTAAGGCAAAAGAGTGGTAAGGGCTAGGCAATGGGAATTAAATAGCTTGTCCAGGGTCACACAGTGGAAAGTGTCTGAGGCCAAATTTGAACCCAGGACTTCTCATTTCTAGGTTCTCAATCCACTGAGCTACCTTGTCCTCTAACTGTAATTTCTCAATATACTCTGTATTTGAGATGTGTATAATTAAATGTGTATATAATATAGAAAGTGAATAAATTAAACTTTTGAATATTAAATATTGAAATGTTTTTATATTTTCAATCTTCATTGAAATGTCCAATCTCTGAATATGTGTGTGCATATGTACATATATTTACGTTTGTATTTCAATGTTATTTGTAGGTTCTTCTTAGCTAAAAAATGAGAAGACAGTTATGCTTGGTAATCAAGGATGCTCTATTTGTATATGATATCAATAAGCATTTATTAATTTTTTTCTGTGTTTTAGATACTATTTTAAGTGCAGTTATGTACTTTTTTAGTGTCCCTATAACTGACAAGGATTTTTACTCTAGTGGTGCATGCAGATGCATGCACAGATATCTACATAGATATATCTTTTGTTTTATAGTGCCACTCTCAAAATTCTTATTCTCTCATAGCCAAGTGTAGATTAGCCTTATGTCAGGGGAGTGTTGGGAGACTGTGAATATTTATACTTTGGAAGTTGCCAAATACTACAAATCAGAGCTTGATTTATTGTTTTATTGATGAGGGAAAAATGTTAATAATGCAAATTAATCTTATAAGTGTGTTATGCAGGCATTTTTTCCTCAGAAAACAGGTTACTAAACACTAGCACACCCTTGGCACACCTTTGATTTTCCCCATTATTATAGTTCAATAATTCAAATGATTTGGGTGGATATTAGATAGTTGACTAAATATAGTTGAATTCTATATGCCCACGGGCATGTCTGAATGTGGTCTCTTACACTGGGCTTATGTAGTTAAATTAATCTTGTTTCCTATTTAGTTAACATACACTAGACTGATTTTCATAGGAATATGAGGGTTCTGTGAAACTACATGTGCTAAGGAGAAATTACAGAATTCATTTTTGAAAAAAAATTTAATACATTCTGGAAAATGAAGGTATATTTTCTTTTTTCAAGAAATATGTAAAAGAAAATGCATTAAAAGGAATATTTAAAGGTTTCTTTTATTTTTATTCTGGTTCAGTTAGCTCACTTCTTTGGACTATAGTGCTAATGAGTTTGTGGGTTTGAGTCTCCATATGGACCAGTTATCTTCCCAAAGAAATACTCCTACAGACTTTTACCCTTAACCCCAGCAGCTGTCTTAACAAGGCATACGCTTGGATACAAGGGGAATGGGCGAAAGTGTGTGCAATGGCTTGTTGGAACTAGTCATTGCTGTGGAAACATCTCAGAATTCATGTTCTACTAATGGTGGGTGAATAGTGTCATTTTGGGTATGTAGGACAAAGAGCACAATATCTGTTTTTGTTCATGCCTCCTAGTTTTACTTTCTCCTCCTGATTTTTAAGAAAAAATTTAATCTCGTTTTAGTTATTTTACTTTGCCAGGTCAAACCTCCTGAGGGAAAAGGAAGAGGTGAGATATTTAAAATTGTCCTATTTCAAAAATCACTCAGTTGAAATATTGGATGAGGAAGTAAGTAAAATGTCTAATGCTTGTGTAACCATGATAAAAGTTTAACTTGATGTTCAGATGATTTTATTTTCTTTTTCAGGCAATAATAAATAGCACCATCACCCCAAACATGACATTTACTAAAACATCTCAGAAGTTTGGCCAGTGGGCAGACAGCAGGGCAAACACTGTTTATGGTTTGGGATTCTCTTCTGAGCACCATCTTACGAAAGTAAGTTAAGTCATTAATCCTAATTGAAAATGTGTGTTTATTTCAGTCATTAAAGTATTTAAAGACTACATAATATTAAATTTATTGCAAGATACATAAAACAAAGATAGTGGTTATTTTTAAGGATACTAATTCTCCAGTAGGCATCTAGTAAGTTAAACCAGAAGATTATAAAATCAGTCAACCAACAATGATTTATCAAAAACCAGGCATTACGTGAGAAATGGAGATACAAAGGTAAAAACAAAATAGTTCTTGATGGTTTCCAATTTGCTTTCTTACAAGGGAAGCTGGCAGAATGAAAAACCACATATTTGTATTTTGGGAAAAGGTAATTTGGGAAGGTCAGTGCCAGAATATGATACTTGAGCTGGGCCTTGACAGAAGCTAGAATTTCCACACAGTAGAAGTAAGGAGTGAGTGCATCCTAGGCATGGCAGGCAGCCAGTACAAAGGTATGGATATGAGTAATTAAAAAGGGTGAATATTATGGTTGAGACTGAAAAAATCTAAATTTAAATGGTCGCCAAGGGAAATCCCAAATAACAAAATACCCAAGTCAGCTGCCAAATTTTTATGGTGATTTGATTACAACAGGAGGAAGAAAATATTAGAGGGAGAGAGAGAGAGAGGGAGAGAAGGAAAGGAGTTTAACTCAGAACCACTCTGGCTCAGGCTGAGCCAAAGCGGGCATTAAGGCCTTGGAGAGCCAAGGCAGAGAAAGGGGTCAGTACTTATCACTCACATGACCCGTCTGAAGGAAAGCTGTCTGTGGGCCTCCTCCAAGCTCAAGCTCCAGGATCAAACTGCACTCTAGCCCTCTCCATAGGAAGTCCCGAGAACTCCAGAGGCTGTTCTCTACCTTACTTCCTGCATCTCACATGTGCCAATGGTGGCTCAAGCTTGACTTAAGACAGCCCAGAGATTTGTCCTTTTTTTTACACATATCTGTTGAAGGCCATTTTCTCAGATAATTAAATCTTGAGTTTAATGCAGACCTTCCTAATCTTGTTAAACTAAGAAGGGAGGAGAAATGTAGTTTCCAAGACCTGATTCTGTTATTCCAAGTATCTCTATTGTTATTGATCAGGAAATAGCTAAATCAGATCTTCTAAAGAATGGTCTGAATAGGGTGGAATAGTTTTGAAATTCACAAGATAGAATGTTGCATATGGAAAAAGCAAAGTCCATCAGTTTAGACCATGAAGGGTATGGAAGGCAGTTATTATTGTTCACTCACTTTTCAGTCATGTCCAAATCTTTGTAACCTAAGATGGGATTTTCTTGGCAAAGAAACTGGAATGATTTGCCCTTTCCTTTTCTAGTTCATTTTTACAAATGAGGAGACTAAAACAGAGAGAAGTAACTTGCTCAGGGTTAAGCAGCTAGTAAGTGTCTGAGACCAGATTTTAACTCAGGAATATGAATCTTCCTGACACTCTTATCTACTACACCACCTAACTGCCTTATAGAGAGCAATAATGTATATTTAAACTGGAACTTGCTGGTAGAAGGGGGTATAGATCCTAAATAGAAGTGTTTATATTTTATCCTAAAAGTCAGGGTTCCACCAGAGTTTTTTGAGAATAGAATTATATAGTCTGATTTATATACTTTGGGAATGTCACTTTGGCACCTGTATGGAGTGCATATTGGAAAGGAAAGAGATTTTAAACAGTGAGACTAAGAAGTTATTGTAGTAAGACAAGAGAAAAAAATGTAGAAGGACTTGAACTAGGGTAGTGGTCACATTCAGGGGGAAGACGATGTGTGTGAGAGATATTTTGGAGAGAGAATCAACAAGACTTTATATATGGTGGAGGAGGAAGAAGAGTGATCAAGAAAGGAAGAACTGAAGATGATTCAGGTTGTGGACCTGGATGACTGGAAGCATGATGATACCTTCAACTTTTTTTTTAAGCCCTTCCCTTCTGTCTTTGTTCCAATTCTGAGACAGAACATCAGCAAGGGCTAAGCAATCAGGGTTAAGTGACTTGCTCAGGATCACACATCAAGGAAGCCAGATTCAAGCATAGATACTACTCTGTGTTACCTAGCTGCCCCATATACTGTAAACTTTTAAATTTTATTTTACTTAATTTATTTTTAATAGGGAAATTTGAAAGAGATGTGTGTTTTAGGGGAAAGATAAGAGGTCATTAGTTTGAAATGCTTATGGGACTACCATTGGGAAATAGCCAATGTGCATTGGTGATATTGGGCTGGAGATTAGTAGAAAAGTGTAGAAAAGCTCAGGCTGAATCTGAGAGTTGCATGCATAGAAAAAGATTAAACCCAAGGTAGCTGATGAGATCACTGAGAGACTAGAAAGAGAGAAGAGAGTCCATGAAACTCTTACGGTATCCCCACAATTAGGGATAGTGACATCCATGGATGATGACCCAAGAAAGAGGGAGGAGATAAGACAGGTTGGAGGAAAGAAGGAGAGGATCAGTAGAGAGCAGTGTTGCAAAAACCAGAGAGAAGAAAGAGCACCCAGGCAGAAAGGGTAGTCCTAAGCATCTCATGCTTTGGAAGTTAAGGAGGGCTAGATGAGGACTATGAGGAAGCCATTGGCTTTGGCAATTATGAGATCATTGATAACTTTAGAGTAGCTTGGAGTGAAGTGAAACCAGAAACCAGATTGTAAGAGGTTGAGAAGTGAATGAGAAGCAGCTAAAGTAGCACAGTGGATAGAGTGCCAAGTATGGAGTCAGGAGGGTCCTGGGTTCCAATTTGGATTCAGACATTTCCTAACTGTGTGACCATGGGCAAATAACTTAACCCTGTTTGCCTATCCCTTACAGCTCTTCTGTCTTAAAATTGATATTAAGACAAAAGGTGTATCTAAAAAATAAAAATAAATTCATCATTTACCAGGAAAATGTGCCTGCAATAAACTTTGAATAGGATTTATATCTGATGATCCACTTTGGGGTATAACATGATAATGGCAAACAGATAAAGTTCAGCAATTTGGTTGTTTGCTCTATTCTATGGTTTTTCTTTTCTGTTTTCTTCAAGCATCTTCATTTCCCTAGATTTTAATTTTCTCAAGTCTTGCATTTTGAACATGTATCTTTTCAGATGTTGTTCCAAAAACCATCATGGGGGAATAGTGTTTATATGTTTTGGCCTGAGGGCTGTAGTCAATTTCATGGCAAACTCATAAAAATCATATGAAGTCAAATGTGTTTTCTTCCTTGGGACAAAATCTATGAATGGTCAGTCTCTTCTTTTTCAAACTAATTTGTTCTCCAGCTGGAGATTTCTTCAGCAAAAAGCTGTCTTATAAATCTCAGAGCAGAGCTTTTCAAGTGAAGTATATATCTTTAAATCAGTTGGATGAATAATGTGAACTATGAAGATTAATAGAAGATATCTGAATAAATCAACAGGGAGATTTTTCAGTCTTCATTTACCCCCAAAGGTTCACAACAAATATTATGGGATTTGTTCCAACAAGACATTTGCTATTTATTTTGTAGAAAAAGGCAACTTCTCGGTGATTAATTTGTTAATATCTAGCATGTGATAATTATACAACCCAATAGTAGATTATTTGGGTCATGTATTATGGGAAGCAGATAGGAAGGAATTAGAAAACATATCTTTTTAAAAATACAAAAAAAAAGGGAAAATCCTAATGATGTCTGGACCTCACAAGGTCTTAAAATAATTTTTTAAAAATATAATATACTTTGAAGTTTTATAGAGTATATAGTTCTTGAAGTATTTGAGTATAGTTTCTCTCTTAAAAAGGAGCTGTTATGATCCATTTAATTTTGGGCTTTACCACATTGTCAGTCTGTACCATTTTATCAATGACCAGGATTATGTGACCCAGGTGAACTGGCCCACAAAGGAGGAAATATTACTGCCATACTCTTGCTCGGGAAGTTGGCCCTAAGATGATAAAAAGCAGGGATAAATGGGAACAAGTATATGTCTCCTGAATTCAGTTTGTATAAGTTTTTTAAAAGGAATTCATTATTATGAAGTTTTCTAAATTTGTAGAGGTTGTAGGAGTGGGCAGACATGATAGAGCAGACTTAGCCTAAGTGGGTATCAGGTAATATACTTGGGGGGGGGGGGAATCCATGGGATGATGGACTTGGAATCTATCATTTGTGACCCAGAAAAAGAGAATGTTGGAGTCATAATAGAGGAGAAAACGTGTTTTATGTGCTGTCATAGCCCCAAATCCAACCAAGCCCAAGGAATAATATTGTAAACCCAAGAAATAATCATCTTTCCCTTATGTGAAGCTGTGTTATGTTCATGCTCATCATACTCTTTTATCTGCTTCTGGTTTTCACACCTTAAGGTAGTCATAGCAAAGTAGAGAAAGTCTCAAGAACTAAAATGGAAGAGAAGCCTATTAAAAGTTTAAGTTAGTTCATTCTACAAAGCCAAATGTTGAAAGGTAATTACTAAAATTGTATAATCATTCAGGGTAAAAATGGAATAAATAGATTGATTTTCAAAATTCTAAAGTGAACTACCAGTCGTAGATATAAATAAGTTTGCTTTGTCCATGAAGGGGTAAAGTTTTCAAATAATCTAAATGTATCAAGTCATACAGCAAGTAGTAAATATATAGAATTAATCACTTGGAAGTTCTATACTTAGATGTACATATATACATAATGTGTATATATGTTTATATAAATGTATAGCTTCATAAAATTAAAATAGCATCATAATAGTTTTGATAATTTTGATATTTAATTACTATTGAAATCTAAAAGTTTACTTAGAATCCAACAATTCAATCTGTAAGTCATGAAATTAAGGGTTGCTTTAATTTGAATTGAATTCTACTTCTTTGGCCTTTGGAGTAGACAGAAAATAGTATGCAATTCATTTAAAAAATACCTCATATGTTTATAGTTATTCCTTAATCTTTTGTTTTTTTAGACTAAGCAACTCCAGTTTCCCTCCTAGACTGTTTTCTGTGCCTTCAGAACTCCTTCAAGTATTTAAAACACAATATATTTGATTTTTAATTTATGTAGGGAAAATTTCAATTGAGTACTCTATGGGAAGTTATTTAATAACTAAAATTTAAATAACTCATTTTAAACATTCTATATTATGATTTGGACAAACTCAAGTCAATTTTCTCTAGTTGATCTAAATGTTTTTAAGACTAGAATTCTCTACCTTTTCGATTTCATGGCTGGCTCTTCTTGGGCAGTCTGGTAATACCCAGATACTTCATTAGAATTTTGTTTCTAAATCCATTAAATGAATTTATAAGATAATGAAGGAAGCTATTTCTGCTGAAATACAGTTAAAAATTTTTTTTTAAAGAACAAATTAACCTTCCCCTGATCACAAACCTTAGCACGAGAAGACTAAAGTTATAGAAAGGAAGTTTGGATCTAGAACTATGAAGCCATGGTTATCAAAATCCAACTGAAGTTTAGAAAAACAGCAGAGGAGGCTCTTCAAGTAAAGGCTAATTACAAAGGTAGTCAGCATTAGAGAAAAGAGAAAATGCAAAAACAATGCTTGTGCTTAGCCTTATAAATACAAGTCAGCCAACTTTCCTAGTGTTCAACTATTTTTACCAGAAAAGTGGTAAGGATTCTTTCTTTGATTCATTTTGCACGCACACACATACACACACACACGCATGCACACGCACCCATAAAGGAAGGTTGGATTATTGTTTTAACTTGGAGTTATTCATTTACAAAAAAATAGAGTCACAAATGTGGAGCTGGAAAGGACCTTGGAGGTCATTTAGTCTAACTCTTTCATTTTACAGATGAAGAAACTGAGGCCAAGGAAAGTTAAGTGATTTATACATGGTCATAGTAATGATGGACATCAGAGCTAGGATTTGAACCCAGGTTTTCCAGCCCTACAGCCAGTTTTTTTTTTTCTACCACATCAAGTATAGCCAAACCAACATTTTCCTGTCAGGTATCTTAACTATGCTTGAAAGTCCTTAGGCTGAAAATGTTAAAAACCTCTCAATATCAAAAAAATTAAATAAGCACCCTTGGAAGAGGAGTTACATTTTGTATTTCAAGCAAACTGTCTAAACAGAAACTGATTTATTATTGCATGCTAATTTCATTTTGCAGAAGAAGCTTCTGAGAAGAATTACTAAGTGGATTTCTCAAGGCAATTCATCGTAATTCATTGAAGGCTGGATTAACTGAGAAAATAGCTCAATTTGCATATATTTCTTTAATTTTCTCCTTTATTAATCATGAAATTATTTCTTTATACATACTCTTGTGCAGCCAACCTGGCCTTGTAGCCATTATTCCCCCTTGACATTCCATCTGTTGATAGCCAGGTAGTGTAGCCTGGAGTCAGTAAAGACTCATCTTTGTGATTTTAAAACTGACCTCAGACTCTTACTATCTTTGTGACCCTGGGCAAGTCACTGAACTCTGTTTGCCTCAGTTTTCTCATCTATAAAATGAACTGGAGAAAGAAAAAAAGTGAACCACTCTAGTATCTCTGCCAAGAAAATGGGGTCACAAAGAGACGGATATACCTGAAACATTCTTGGATTATTTCTCTTAAATCTCCCAGAAAGTGCCAACTGCTATTGGAGGCCTTTCCTGACTCCCTCATCAAATATCTTGTATATATTTTTATATATACTTATGTTTTCCTGTTGAACTCTAGGTCAGAATCTCTATCCACTGAGCCCCCCCTCCACAGCTGCCCCAACTTAAGATCTTTTAAAGAGGAATTAAAAAAAAAAAACACTTCAGGTTTATCAACCAAGAGTTTTTGCTTTTAGGGTCATTTTAACTATTATTGGTGTTGATCAATTTTGAGAAATCACACCCTTGGTCATTGAATCAGACTTTTTTTGGGGGGGTAAGTGGGAATATATCTAAGAATTTGTCATATAATCAACTTGTTAGCGCATGTTTTGTGAATTGTGGACTGGAGATGAATAAAATATAAGCAGTCGCTTTTTATAAACGATTTTTAAGGTATTTTTTCACACTATCATATCAGAATTGATATGAATGAAAGAATGTGATTCTCTTCAGGGTAGTTATTCTTAGAGGCTCTATACTTACTCGAGCGATGCTGGTATCTTTTTTTTTTTGACTCTTACCTTCTGCCTTAGAATCAATACTATGGATTGATTCTAAGGTAGAAGAGTGGTAAGGGCTGGGCAATGGGGGTTAAGTGACTTGCCCAGGGCCAAGTGTTAGAGGTCAGATCTGAACCCTGGACCTCCCATCTCTGGGCCTGGCTCTCCATCCACTGAGCCACCCGACTGCCCCTTGGCATCATTTTAAAACTCTTGTTTGGGAATAGCTTTTGAATGTCCTCAACACTGGTCAAATTTTGCCCTTTTAGGGCAGATGTGATTTTTTTTTAATAATAGCAAAACATTTTTAGAGACAAATCTGGTGAATAAATGAAACCAGAAGAAAACAGAAAAAAATCTGATTGACCAAATGGGACCCCAAATAAAGTGTAATCATAGAGGAATAAGATTGCCATCGGAGTTCATCTATAATTTGCACAAAATTCTATTCTGAAAGAGTTCCAAAATTATTTTCACTAAGGGACGACTGAGGAAATCACAGTCATTTCATAGGGGAATAGATATAGCATCTTGTCTGAACCTCTCCTCTTATAGATGAAGAAAATGGGCTTCTGAAATGTCAAGTGCCATGACCAAAGTCCCCCAGGGAATGAGCTCTAGAGTCAGAATATGAACTCGAGCCTTCAGTTCAGGGTCCCTTCTATGTTTGGCTGCCTTTCTATTTAGACATGGAAGTTCTGGTACGTTTGCTAACCAAGCACTCATTTATTAACGGCAGAACATTGTTCTTGATTGCTAGAAACACAATTAAGAGAATGGTCTGTTCTTCAGAGGGTTGTAATCTATCCAGGAAAGTGGGATGCAGGGAAAGGTGATAAGAGATACACAAATACGTAGTATTATCTAGAATATACAAGTAATGAGAGTAGTATAAAAATAAAAAGAGATTCAAGGAAGGAAGGACCATTTCTTATTATGACTATATGATAGAGCTTGAGCTGGGCTCTGGATAGATAGGATTTTACCTGGTTGCTATGGAAAGAAAGCATGAGGAGGTCATTCCAGGCACAAGGAAGTACCTATATAAAGCAGCTAGTCTCATTTTGATTGGACTTTAAACCATGACTTCCATTTTTCCTTTAAAAGATGAGATAATAAAAGCATGGGAAGTCTACAGTGATTAAAAAAGAAAAACAAAAATCTTACCTTCTGTCTTAGAATCAGTACCTTGCCTCTGACAGTGACTTTTGAACATTTACTTTGGAATATTAATTAAGAGTGAGGAAGACAAAACATGCTGACAAATTGTATGAGTAAATTGCTTTTAATACTGCTTTTATTTCATTTTTTTCTGACTTGGGATCTGTTTAATGTTCTGAATTTTCTTGCCTTAGATTTTAGAGGTCTAGCTAGGGAGCAACAGATTCTGCTCTTAAGCTACAGTAATTAGGTTGTAGGTAATATGAAAGTAATCTCTGGTGTTGACTGTGTGTGTATACACACATCCATCCGTCCATCTGTCCATACACATATGTATACATATCTATGTATGTGTATGAAATTCTTTTAATCCCTAATCAGAAAATATCTTTGTTCCTATGGACCTGGGGGAGCTCTTTCTTGATAGAAATATATTCAGGAGTTCACCAAATGGACTGATGCCCATCTCTTGCAGATTCGATAGCAATTTCAATAATATTATTCATAAAGTCTGCAGTGCACATATATGTATACACCTATATCTATGCTTCCCATCTTGTAAACAAAGAAAATAGGATCCTGGCATGTCAAGTGCCATGCCCAAAGGCACCCAGCTAATGAGTTGTAGAGTCAGGATATGAACTCAGGCCTTAAATTCAGTGTCCCATTTACTATATTTGGCTACCCTTCCATTTAGATGCCCCTAAATAAAGATATACATACATATTTTATTTATGTATTTATATCTCCCATTTATTCAGTTTCTTTCCCCTCTGGGCAGGCAGAACAGCTAGAGAGTCCCCTCTTTCTTTCTCAAAAATGGAAATATTTTAGACTAGAGAAGGAAGTTGGGTCAGGCTTGAAGGTAACTATTTCCTTTATTTTGGCCTCTTATCTCCACTTCCAATGAGGCAGGACTCTTTGTTTGGTTTTCGATAGTCAGACTTCTTGGCAAACAGAACACACAAACGATGGGGGCAACCTAATAGGCCATCACCTTCAAAAAGCAAAGAGATGCTCTTCGTCGCTAACCATAACTTTTTATAATTTCCTAAATGCTCTCAGTACTTAGCATTCCATTTAATTTATTTTGCTTTTGTGAGTGCTGCCAGCTCTGTAGACCCTGTGGAATTCTTCATTTCCTTTCTTGCTGACACTGCAGCAGCTGTTGACTAGAACATTATTCCCAGAGCTAGCTAGATCCATTGATGATGTTAGAACAGAAATGAAAGTTCTTCAACATTACTATAGGGCTCATATACCAATGAAAATTGCAAAGTAACAAATATAGAGGGGCTCATTGTGTAATACAGTAAAAACTAAAAGCATTCTCCAAATATCAGTTCTCAAAAGTGACTGCTGGGGAAAATCCAATTATCTGAGTGATAAGCAATCAAAATAAAGTCTATTTAAAGTGTACCCTGTCTGGATTAATATATGATGTTTCTCTTTTACTGATTTTCACCCCCACTTAATATTAGGACATTTTATTAGATTTGCTGATGCTAGATTTTTGGCAATAGGTTAATGTAACTTTCAGAGGTATCATCTAATGCTTTGTTTCATCACCATTTTCATATTAGAGATGCCTAATTGGTTTTTTTTTAAACATACTTAAATGATGCATCTTCTCCTAGAGCCCATCCATTTAGAAAATTTTAAAAATACACTTCATGAAATAGCTTTTTGTTTGATTAATGTATATAGTTTTCTTCATGCCTTCAGTTTGCAGAAAAGTTTCAGGAATTCAAAGAAGCTGCTCGACTCGCAAAGGAGAAATCCCAAGAGAAGATGGAGCTCACAAGTACGCCTTCCCAGGTGGGTATTGAGCTCTTCTTCTCCTCTCTCAGGCATGGTATGCCAGTCAGTTTCTTTTATGCTCAATTTGAATCAGAAAAAATAATGGAGAAAATCAAGGTAATTTCAAAATGGAAATAGAAAGGCAGCTGTTGTTTGTTTGTTTGTTTGTTTGTTTTTTGTTCTGAGGATTTGGTGTAGAATTGTTCCATGCTCCATTGATTTAAATAGGTCTGGTTTATTAAAATTAGTTTTTAAATGTCAAATCTCAAGATTTTAAAAGTCTTCAAAGTCCTTTGACATAAAATAAATTAACTAAATTTATGATGGCTGTGCTATTTCTTATAATCCCATTTTGTGGATTGGGAAAACTAAAAACCAATCCTGCAAATACTTTCCTCATTCCTGCTTAAAACCCAGGAATCTATGAGGGACAGTAACAGTTTTAATTTTACAAGAGTCTTTGATAAGTAACTTTTTTTCCCCCAAATGGCAAGTTGAGTTAGTGCCTGCGAATCTTCCTTTCATTCTGCTTTTCTTCCAAAGGTCAATCAAAACAACATATAAAGTTTACTGAAACGAATGTTTTAAATACTATTTAGCAGCTTTATTAAGTGAATCTTATTTTGAGATGTGTTGAGTGATCTTGTAAGTGTGGGTCCTCTCTTTTCTGACTGGAACATGAGATTTTTACTCTTAGCAAGTGGCCATCAGGGTGCTATGGCCAAAAAAATTGCCTAAGCGCTACCATTCTGGAAATGAGCATCTCTGAAGTAAGACAAGTCCTACACCAAAATGACAAACCCAGCCATTGCCAGTTCCATCTTTCAAGTTTTTGCAGTTTAGTAGGACTTGTTAGATATAGTCTAACAGAATCCAAAGTCATCTCTGTGACATTGTGCAACATCAGAATTCACTATGTCCGTAATGATTTGTAAAATCAACCCATGACCTTTTTTTCAGCATTAATTTGTTAAAACATTGCAGTCTGGTAAATACAATATTTCTCTGCATTTTTTTTTCCTCTAAAATAAGCTTAGGAGCTTTGATACATAAAAGAATAGGAAGTTGTTATATAAACAGTATCAAGTATTTAAAACTTTTTTTTTCAATCAAGCATTTATTTTCTCTTCTTCCTCTTTCCCCTTTTTTCCTATCAAGGGGGGGGGGGACACTCCTAATAAGAAATATATGTAGTCAAGCAAAACAAATGTCCTTATTGGCCATGTCCAAAATACATGTCTCATCATACACTGAATCTACTACTCTATTAGGATGTGGGTAGCATAGATCATTAATAGTCCATCTTCTTGAATTGTGATTGATCATCGCATTGATCAGAGTTCTTAAGTATTTTGAAGTTATTTGTCTTTACAGTATTATTATATAGAGTAATATCACTTATTTAAATGTCTTACCAGAATTTAGAAATTTTCTATTAAATAATCTTAATGGTTGGAAGTATCTGTAGTCTCTGAATTTTAAAAAAGTATACAATAAATTAATTGACTTAGCCAAATTATCAATTAAAAACTACAGAAACCACACCTACACCCCTATTATCATCATCTCCTCCCTCCCTACCACACTTATGTTGTCTTTTGTTTAGTGATTCTTTGGGGATATAAAGAATTAAATTCTTATATTTTTGCAGGTACCTGAAAGGGAATCTTTAGAAAATCATATTTACTCTAGTTGAAATACGATATTCTTGGACTGATTCAGATTGATCCCTGATCCATGGCCCACTAGCAAAGTGTACCTGAAGTTTCTTGGAATAGCTTGATTACTTTTGAGTCATTTTTAACCAAACTTTTCATGGAGAATGTTTTTTTCATATCTTCACTGATACAGTCCTTTTGTGTTTTTGTATGTTTTTGTTCCTTTAATCCTAAAAGACTGGTTTAGGTGGACTTATTGAAGTCAGTCTAATCCTTAGCACAAGTTGGAGTTCAACATATAGATGCCTCACTCTTGCAATTTCCACAGCAGTTTCAATAACTGCATGATCCAAGTGTCTCTAATGTTCCATAATTCCATTTTCTATACTACAGAAGGACTCCCTAATCATTACTTTATTTTCAGGTCCCTATTCAAATATACTTAATAGTAAGTAACAGAAATCCCTTTAAAACTGTTACTTGCCTCCTAGGCATGTTTCCTATGTCTTTCAAAAAATTATACAAGGCGATGTTAATTTTGCTTTCCTCTTTTCAAACTGTTTCTCATTAAAAACGTTTATACATTTTTATGTGAAAATGTACATCAGAGATTAAATATGCTATCCCTAGTTGCCCCTTTTATTTTTATTTTTGCTTTTATTCATTTATTTTATGTAAAAAAGAACCAAGAAAATGGCCATTTTGAGAATTGTGATCTCAATATGCTCATCTTTCACCTTGGCTACCAAACTATAGGATTTTAATTTAATCCCTGTTTCAGTCTGAACTCTTAGGGCTTTCTGGCCACCCAGGCCCTAAGCCCAGTAAACACATGATTTGGCAGCATATTATATTCAAAGGAATATACACCATGCCCAACTTGAAGGTAATATCTGACTCTGAAGGTTTAACCCAACCCAAGAGTTAATCTGTATTCTACTGGATTTAAGAAACACTAAGAATTCCAGAGATGCCCTGGCATTTCAATAGTCCTTAAAAAGTTCCACCTTTTGATGATGGGAGTATGTGTGGAAAGGGACCTCATACTTATGGCTTTCCCAGTCAGATTCCTTTCATTAAAGGATTAAATTTAAGTAAATTGTCTTGTATCGCATTTCTAAACAGTTCTCTTTGGAGGTGTGGGGACTCTTATTTAGAGGAAGAATGCTATAGTAAAACTCTAGTTCCTCAAGTATTTAAGACTCTGTTGTAGAAAAGGCATTGTGCTACATGCTAGGAAATAGAAGAACAAAAATATAAACAAATCCTGCCCTCCAGAAGTTTAAGTTCTCGTGAGAGATACATACTGAGGAAAAGGAAAATGTATTCTGTTAAGAAAAAGAGCACTGATAGCCCAGAGATCTCAGGGGCAGAACTGAGCCTTGAGGGACACCAAGGGAGGAGTGAAAAGAATGCATTTTGAGATTGGTGGAACCAGGAAATGCAATGCTAAGTCTAGGGAATGGGCAGCAACACTTTGTGAAACGGAGAGTGAATGTGAAACTGAATAACATGAAATAAGTCTGACAAAATCAGTGGGAGCCAGTGGCTTTAGAATCAGGAGAGTCAATTGCACAAATAGTTATTATCATGCACATTATACAAGGAACTTTTCAAGGTGTTGAGGACACAAATACAGATACAAAACATTTCTGCCTCCGAGGAATTTACATTCTATTCAGTAGTTCTAGTCTAGGCTCTGTCACTAAAACTGTGATCCTGTACAAGTCAGTTCTCTTAGTAACAAATTTACTGGGAAGCCATCCAGTCCAGCTCCTTCATTTTTAATAAATGAGGAGCCTGAAACATAAAGAGTTTACATAGCTTGTCCAGAAGTCATATAGGCAGCCAAACAGGAAGTTCAAACCCAGGTTGTTTGAGCCTGGATGCAGTGCTCTTTCTTTCTATGGTACTCCCAAATACACTTCCCATGGCACCCTCCAGGCTCTCTGTGACTATTTATTACCTTCCTTTCCGACTCTCTGTGACTATTACCTTCCTTTCCTGTAAAATGAGGTAATTGGATTAGATAATTTCTAAGATCTTCTTCAGGATTAAGTTGAATCACTTATTAGTAATTATTAAAATTTTTTTTCTCTGCCTTCATTAATATATAATAATCCTTATTTTGATAACATTTCATTGGGGGTGGGTTTTCCCTCCATTATCTAAATCACAGCCCTTCTCAGTCTTCAGCCATCAATTTAATTTTTCTAATACATGTGATATAAATAATCTTTTGCCTTGGTCTTGGATTGGTGCTATCTTTTAAATCTTTTTCTTTTGGACGAATTATTTTTCATTAGATGTCAGCTGCCTCAATTTGTTTTCTGATCATGTTTAAAGGAGACAGGCTGTGGATGTTGGTTTTAGGGGATCCTAGCATAATTATATTGGACATTATCCTCCACCTTTCTATCTCCTTCATTTATAAATATGAATAGCTTTGACTAAAGGTTTAAGTTCTCTTTCAGGTCTAAAATTATTTTTTCTTTTCTTTCTTTTTTTTTAGTTTCTATATGGTTAGTTTCTATAAATTTATGGGTTAGTTTTCCTCTGGAGCTGGGTGTACTTTATTCAAGTATTACCTTGCTGTATTGTATTAGTTGGCCCCAAAGGGCTTTTATTTTCTGTACTCTGTTTTGCTTATCTACGAACAGAGAAGAGGTGAAAAAAGCAGAAGGGGAACCCATCAGGGTGGGACTACTTCCTTCGAACAATCAGGGCATATTTTATTGAAGAAAGGCTACGTGGTAAGGTTTCAAGTAGAGATATCCATTTATAGGCATGAAATTAGATTTAATGAATGTCTAAAATTATTTTTGGGAAAAAATGATTGCAAGCAGTTAGGGCCTTGGTTTTGTCTAACCTACAAAAGCCATTGTTTCTAACAATGCAAGTCTCACTAAAATCATTATAGAAAGACTTCATTCCCGTTTCTGCTGCTATCATCCTGTATTAGACCACAGCCTACCTCAATTTTTACTGGCCAAAGATATATAGATTCGATTTGTGGGAAGATATCCCATAAGTCTGTAATTCTTGCCTCAGAGAGTTAATTCCAAAAACTCCACCCCTATCTACATCTGCTATAATTGACCTATGTTGTTTCCTACTCAATCCATGTTCTTCTCGTTTCGGATGAAATATTTTCCTACTTTGAAACTAGTGACAGAATTCTAGAAATGAGTTTATTTGAAGAGAAAAAAGATATTCCACTGTTGATAGCTCCCTTTTCAGAGTCAGACAGCATTTGGTGGCCTTAATTCATTCTCCCAAAATGATAAATTCTTATTCAAATTCCTGGAACTTACGTAAATATTTATTTTTATATATTACTTATAATTTTTATGCTGATACTTGAGGCCCATAATAACAATAACAAATCCCATTTACATAGTATTTTAAAGCATGCAAAGCATTTTACACATATGTTTACATATTATTTCATCCTCACAACAATGATGAAAGTAGATGTTATTTTCCGCAGTTTACAGTTGAGGAATGACAACTTAGGCAGACAGAAGTTAAATGATATGCCTGAGATAAAGTAGCTAGTAATTGTCAGATACTGGATTTGAACTTGGGTCTTCCTGACTCCAAATTCAACACTATTATCTGTTGAGCCATCTAGCTGCCCTATGAATAAAAGCATGAAAGTATGGGGAATTTTATTTCCTATTTCCCACCATCCCTACCTTTAAAGCCGTTCTCAGGTTTTCCAGTCCTATGAGCTTTCTTAATGGGGACTTAGACTAGTTAAGGGTCAGCCTGGCCCTAGACAAGATGGTTTAGCATAGCAGTAGACTTGGGAATATGACTTCCTTTCTTGGCTGTCCTTCCTCTTTCCCTGTCACCTTCCTTTCAAATCTTCAGAATTGGAATATTAAAATGACACCACTCAAGTGTGTGCTTTTTTCTTCATTTCACCAGCAGTATAGGCTAACATATGTCTAGCATCTCTCCAAATATTAGACATTTCTAGCCATGACCACTCTGTACGGAACTAGAAAAAAAGAAAGGAACACTTGAATGTTTGAGTACAGCTTTGTGAATCTCTGCCACATCCTGTTTCCTTTATAATTATGTGGTCACATCTGTTGCCTTTGGCTTTCTGATGATCTGTGCCCCCAAACTTGTGAATGTAACCAGATTTTTGCCAAGACTGGATGTTTGCAACATGTTTTCTGTATTTTGGCTAGCCCTTCTTTCCTGATTACAGAATTAGGGGGAAAGTCAGATGTATCCTTTAAAACAGTCATATTTCACTTCGTGTGATCTCACTTTTAACTTTAAGAGAATTCCTCCTCTCCCATGGGGAAGGGGTTTAGGGATAGGGCAGTTGAGTGGAGAAATGCAATTTTTTCTGCTTTCATTAGCTCTTATATTAAATATCTTTGTAGCCACACTTTCTAAAGTGGTTTTTTAAAATCCCTAATTGTTTTATGCATCTAAATAAGCTTAAGAAATCCCAATTGCAAAATAAATGTTTTTGCACATAGGGACCTTGCATTCTAAAAGAGATACACACTTTAAAACCACACATTTTTGTTACATTTCATTTAACATTTATAGCTGTGACAATATGATTAGCTGTGTGCTTTGGGAGCTAGACTGGATCCCCCAAGAAGTGACACAAATTTAGGATATAACAGAAATAGACTATATAAATATTGCAGGTATGGTTTTAAAATGTTTGTTATTTTGAACCTGAAAAAACAGCATACTAACCTGAACATCTCCATATACAAAAAGGAACAAGAAAACAAAATAGTAGAGGAAACTATAAATCTTATGTATAGTTTGCATTTGTTTTCAGATCTATAGTAAATTTAACACACTTTCTTGCTTATCTATATCTCCATTTGAACTTTCTTTGGTTTATATAATGCATTTTTTAAAAAAAAGCTTCAATGATGTTTTTCTTCTTGGTGAGGGGGTGTGGGGTCGGGGAGAGACGGCACTGTCACTACTCTTTTTTTCCCTATCTAATTCTCCCCTCTGTTAAAAAAGCCCTCTCTTGCATCAAATAAGCCTAATTAAATCAAACAGATTTCTTCATTAGCACTGTTTAAAAGAATGCCTCACTGATAGATCCCAAGTTTGGTGCATTGAAGCATAAACATTCATTCTAAATTTCCAGAGTTTTGCCATAGCAAATATTGTGCCTCCTGTGGATTCTTGGGGTTTTTATTGAAATAAATGCACCAACATTGCTGTGTCAGCTTAAAATCAATGTTGAAAAATTATTGGCCATAGTTGCCATTCATAATCCTTAATTAATAGACTTGAATTAAATGGATAAATCTGATCCATTTATAAAGCTGTGCAAATTTTTCTAAAGCAGGAATATCCATTTGTAATTTGGATTTTTGTAATGATAAAAGGAGTGCAGTTTCTTATCATTGAGAACACATATTCATATGGCCATGTTAAGAATACATTAATAATCATTTGGTAAAGTAAATTTACATTCTGCTTTTTTCCCTTCGTGTGAGAGCTTAGCATCTTGATTTTGTGTTGTTCAATTAAACTACAATTCCACATACTATTTTGGATAGCATTCATTGATTAACAATAATGACATTAAAGTTCATGCCTTTTAAAAAAAAGTTGAAATAAAAGAATGTCTCATTTCATATCTCTAGTCTACTCTCGAAGGGTCCACTTGTAAAACATTTTTTTAATCTAAATTTTGATTATACCTAATTGAACATATGCTTTCATCATGTTAGGGCTGAAAGGGGACTTTGGAGCCCATCTTGTTTAAATTTCATTTTACGAAAAAGAAACTGGGGTCCAAGAGATTAAAGTGACTTGCTCAAGTCAAACAAGGAATGAGAATGGAGATCCAAGCCCAGTTTCTCCAACAAATTCAAGCCAAGGAGGAGAAAGATTTTGGAGGGCTGGATGTGAGTTGAGGTGTTCTTGATTCCTCAATCCTGCCATTCCTATTGGGTCTATACCAGTTTTTTTTTTCCCCCCACTTCTAGGCAGGGCAGAATACTATAGTCTCAGCTCACAAGTGATAGGTAGCTTATGGAAACAACAGCAGGTGTTCTGGGCAAGAATGCAGCTCCATGGTGATTCATTGGATTTACAACATTTCAGACAGCTTCCAAAGAGTGGAAGATTGAAATACCACGTATGAGGATCCTCATAATTTTATGGCCCTTTTCATCTTCCCTTTTCTCCCTCCACCCTTTAATTTTCACTCTTAATAAAAGTTGTAAGTAGCATTCCCTGCTTCCATGCTGTTGCATAGGAGTTTTTCTCCCATGGAGCCACAGTAGTATTCACCCTTAGAATGGAAAGGGATAGAATCTGGAGTGCAGATGTTTATAGTTTCTCTTCCTACATTTTTTTAACCCTTACCTTCCATCTTAGAATCAGTACTATAGGTTGATTCCAAGGCAGAAGAGCATGAAGAACTAGGCAGTGGGCTTTAAAATGACTTGCGTAGGGCCACCCAGCTAGGAAGTGTCTGAAGTCAGATCTGAACCCCATCTCTGGGTCTGGCTTTCAATCCATCCAGCCACCTAACTGCCCCCCATCTCCCTATAATCTTAATCTATACAGATCCGCTTTTACCCCTTTCCCCAACCTATCCCACGCGTGAGAGCTAACTGGGAATCATAGAACCTATGCTGCTCCTCTTTAGTCCAGTTAGTTAACTTGTTTGTCAAAACTTTCCCATTGATTTGCACCTCTTTGGGCTTGTTACTTGTCCCCAGTCAAACCAGATTTTTTTAAACTTGGTTCATTCTATACTAGGAAAAGGGACGATTGTGCTTCTCAGGGTCGGAGAGAAAAGTTGCCTTTTAACTTCTTTTTTTGCAGCCCAAACTTGGTCTGGAGAGTGAGGATAGTTCAGAATTGCTGTAATTGCAGCACACATTAAAGTGGGAGTCATCGTGTTCATCATGAAACATTCATCAGAGAGCAGAGTTAAGCTTTCCTAGGCTACAAAGAAAATGTTTCTCAGCCCACAGATTTGTAGTTAGTATCATAAGACTAGAAGGATTAAGTCAAGTATTTCAAGGGTTATAACCGTCTATAGGCAATGGAGCAGCTGGGTGGAACAGTGGATAGAGTGCCAAGCCTGGGTTCAGGAACACTTATCTTCCTGGGTTCAAATCTGACCTCAGGCACTTTACTTACCCTGGGTAAGCCATTTAATCCTATTGGCCTCAGTTTTCTCATTTGTAAAATGAGCTGGCAAAGGAAATGTCATGCTACTCCATTATCTTTGCCAAAAAAACAAAACAAAACAAAACAAATAGGGTCACAAAAAGTCAGACACAAGTGAACAACAACAAACATTCTAGGGGTTCTAGCCCGGTGAAAGTTGACTAATGAGGATTTAAAATGACCATAGGGAGGCATAAGAAAGCCTTTCCTCTTCATTACTTTCATGCCACCAGTTCATAGTTCCTGGCTGTGAATTTTTTATAGATTGCAGTTTTCTAAAGGGATTGCATCCCTATTTTTTTTTTTTTAGCTGCAGCTTTTTATCCCCTGTTTCTTTCTGGATTGTCTTCTAGGTAACTGTACCTAGATTTGTCAAATTGTGTCAGCTTTCAGTATAAAATCTGAGACCATGATGGAGGCTATTACAGTAAGAATAATTATGAGACTTTGGACTTAAAAACAAACTCTCCTTGTTTTCCAGAGGGACTAATTAAACTTGCATTGTTATGCAAACATTGATTAAAGACAGAAAAAAAAAACCCACAGGAAATTTTGCAAAGAAAAATGATCAGAGCATAAAATCTGAGAGTGGCAAAGCCAAAATGAAGAAACATTATCATGGGAGCTCCTTTTAAAGCTCTTTTATTTTTCTTTTTAAATCTGTCTTTGCATACATGCTTTTGTCAGAGATGAGTAGGGACGAATCTACAAGAATCGTCTCTTATTCCCAGGTTTCCAATATTTCCCCCTCAACTCTTATTCATTTTCTTTTGTGCTTTCATTTTTTTCCTACTATTTCCTTCAAATATCTTCAGTTGTGGACAAATAATTGTTTAAATAATTGATAAATTCTAAGTTTAATTTAAGTTGTCTGCTTCTGAAAACAGAATATTTTTAAATTTATACTATCTTTATTATTTTCCTGTATGAGTTGCTTTGTTATATAGATAACTTCTTTCCAAGTTTAGTTTTTAATTCTTTATGAACTTTGAGTTTTAATTGAAATATGGACTATAAATGAACATGCCTCACCCATTTAATATGACATTAAGTTTAACTAATGTTTCATTTTTCTTTTTAAAGGAATCAGCAGGAGGGGATCTTCAGTCTCCTTTAACACCAGAAAGTATTAATGGGACAGATGATGAAAGAACTCATGAAGTGACACAAAACTCAGAGCCAAGGGCTGAACCAACCCAGAATGCATTGCCATTTTCACATAGGTACAGATTCAATTCAAGCATCATGATTAAGTAAAAAATGTATAGTGTGCTTTTATTTTGCATACATTGGATGAAGTATGACACTGAACGAAAATTCCATGTTGGGTCTCCTTTATTTTTTTTCAAAAGGTACAGTTTTTATTTATCCACAAATGAAATACTTTAAAAGCTCACTAATTTGAACTTAACAGTCTTTCAGGTGGGTTGATCTAAAGTTTACTTTTGTACTATCTATGCAGCAAAGATTTGCTAAGCAAATTGATATAAGATTTCAGTGAAAACAGTGAATTTGATTGTGATTCTTAGTTTTTCAACATGGTGCCAAAGGGGCCCTTCTTTGATTAGCCTCATTCAGGTCTTTTTCTATGTAATTAACAACCACAACTATCTTTCTTAAAAAAAAAAATATAATTGTCTGTCCTTCCTGGATTTGTTTGAATTTATGAGGATTTACCGCATTGTTTTCAAAAGTGGTTTCATTGAGTAAGAAGCCAAACTAGTTGAGATTTGAGAAATTTTACAGTGAATTTTTTGATTTGTTTTAGACTAAATTCTTTTTAAAAAGAATAATATTAAAAAGAATAAAATATCTAATAATAATATTAGACTAAATTCTTTTTAAAAAGAATAATAATAATACCTTTTGAGCTAGAATTTAAAAGAATTGAACACTTTTAAAGATATCAGATGAATTTTTACCTTTTTTATCAAACCAATAACTGACCACATGTGGTAAGTAGTTTTAAGGGAGTTGCAGTACTTCTGTGAAGTTAAAACAAAGCAGACACTTGCATCCTCTCAATTTTAAGGAAGCACTTCTCTCTGACACCTTATAAGAAGTCATCATATTTAAAATTCATAGAATGGTGTAAAAATGTTTTGCTTTGTTGCTCATTAGTCCTTTGGAGGAGGACATTCAAATTGAATTTTTATCTCTGGTATTGTGACTTTGGTTTGCATGCTATGAAATGACTAGACATGAAAATAAAATATTCTGAATGAAAGCTTTTTACAAATTACATTCTCCAAAGTTTCTTTTGATTAAATTTGAACTAGAACTATACAGGGCTAGACTTGCCCAGCCTCTGTGTAACTCAGTCTTGAAGTAGTTCTTAGTCAGGACCAGCGTAAGGGAAGTCCTGAACTTTTTTAGTCAGAATCATGCATCTTGGATACAGAAGGCTTTTCTAAAAAGAGCAGAATACCTATTAGGAATTTACCAAAAAAAAAAAAAAACCCTGGTGTTACATTTTATTATTCAGAATGCTAAGAATTGTGCTTAATGCAAAAATGTATTTGAGTGGTTGTATGTTTTTATATTTTGAACTGTTCTCAGTAAACAGCTTTATTGTCAGAAAAATTGTTACATAAAAAAGAGGTTTCTCTATTTGAGCTCTACTGACTATCTCTGTTTAATTCATCAGATATGATATTTTTGAATATTCGGTGGCAAATGAACAAAAGAGGGAGACTCACTATTTGAGTGGGCTGGGTTTTTCCTTTTGTATAAAAGACATTAATTGTGATGATTGGGAGAGGAAAATGTCACATCCTCTCAAGTGTGGCTCTTAAAGTTCTTGCCAGCCTGCCCACGGGATGGTTGACTTAGCTGCCCTGAAGAGAGTTGAGTTAAGAATTCTCTTTCTCTAACTGGCATTCCAAAGAGCAGTGCGGATGAACACTTGTAGCGTTTGGAAACTATATATGTTGTGTTAGCAATTGCAAATTCTACCTGGCAGTTTACTGACTTTCTGGTAGCTTTAGTTTGGCGAACAGTCTTAAGTGTTCTCTCCAGGTTCCCTTTGGGATGTTGTCAGGGTGTCTGGCTAGCCTGTGGCCACCCTTTATGTAGCGCTTCCTCAACCAGAAGCAACTGCAGTTTAGTCAAGGGTGCGTTATCCTGCTCAAACTCAGCCCAACACTGTGTGTATTTGTGCCATGTATATGTTCTGGAATGTTCACCTCAAAAGGAAATAGCTTATGGTTTGAGAGGTAGTTTGGCTATATAGAAGAACTGAAGTCCAACTTTCATATTTATTTTCCCAAAAAATCTTTTTTAGAAAATTCATTGTTTTGGTAAGGCACGGCAGGTGGGAAGCCTCTCATTTCAGGTAGCTTTTAATATGAAGGGGCCACATTTGACTATGCTACTTAAATGCAGAGCACAAATAATTTTAAAATGTACTTTACTGTCTTTTTCAATTGTGTCTTTCATAAGACATGATCTTGTTTTGATATGTCAAAACAGAAAAGAAACCTGTACTAAAAAAAAAGGAATTTTTTTTTGTTTTAAGGCTGGAAATAGGAAACGGCAGTATTTTTGTAAAGATGTTTTATACAGCTGCTATTAGACTCATAGAGTCAAGCTATAAGAAACCTTAGAGATGGATTCCAGAATTTTATTTTAACAAATGCTTCAGGGTCATTTAGTTAGTGACAGACTTAAGACTAGAATAAAAACCCAAAGAGGAAAAAGATCATTTGCTTTTGTATATCATTTTAGAGTATATTTAGTGTGTAATCTCCAACTTCTTTTAACTTCAGTGATCAATTCTGATTTATTTTTAATAATGATAACTCATTTGAATTTTCCCTTCTATCTCTATCTGATACATACCGATTGGGTGGCCTTTGGGCAAGTCATTTAACTTTGTAAACCCTCCAAGCAACTTTCTGATACTCTATACATTGCAGAGTAATTGCCAATCTGTGTTAGTAGAGGGAATTTCCTCCTCCTGGAATGCCCTATACTCCAGAAATTAAAATTCCAGGCTTCTTCTCTATTCCTGCTCATTCTTCTGTGAAGGTGATGTAGACAAGATGCGTCATACCTAAGTACAGATGCCCTTTTTTTGAGGGGTGGCCCTGGAAATTTAAGCATTTCCACCTGGACTTCCACTTTATATTTCTGCTCTTTTTTTTCCAAAACAACTTTTAATTTGAAATACTTTTTCCTTTGAGTTTAAACTGACATGGCTTGGCGCACTGGCCAAAGAGAATCTTAATTCATTTGTTACTCAGCTTCTGCAGTTAGCTTGCAGTCTGACTGGTTTTGCCTTTGATGACATGTAGGAACAAGGATGTTTGTTTGGTCTCTAATCATCCAGTTCACCTCACAAGTATCATCTACAAGGAAATTTTCATTGTACTAGCTGAGTAAGCTACGTAATCCTTAAGCTAAGGATGTTGTTGTGGTTCAGTTGTTTCAGTCTTGTCCAACTCTTCATGACCCCATTTGGGGTTTCCTTAGCAGAGATAGTGGAATGGTTTGTCATTCCCTACTCCAGAGTTCATTTTATAGGTGAGGAAATGGAGACAAATAAGGTTAAGTGACTTGCTCAGAGTCACACAGCTAGTAAGTGTCTGAGGTCAAAGTTGAACTCAGGAAGACAAGTCTGAGTAAGGATTTTTGTCCTGATTTCTAGTAGCTGTTTCTCTCCCTGTGAGCATGTTCTGAAGCTATGGGAAAAACTTATTTTGACAGATTTACTAAGCAGAGGAAGATTTTTAGATTTGAAGTTATTTTTTTTACAATGTGAAGTTTATTATAAAAATTTGTAGTAAACTTAGCTGTTTTTCACTTTTTGTGCATTAACTTATGATGTGACTATATCACTTAATTTGGTCAGTGCAATTTTATGATCCTTAAATATGCAGTTTTATAGATTGAAAAGCTGCTGTCAGATAGCAGTTCAAGAATTTAGAACAGACTTACTAGTATATATTAACTATTCAGGGAGGCTATTTTTGAATTGATAGTTTTCATAAGAATTTGATGAATTTCCTTCATGGAACGGAGGCTCTTTTAACCATGGTTTGTGTTTTACTCTCAAGATGTAGACAATATGCATTTAGATGGTGCTGTTCAATGGTGCCATATACACACACACACATATATATCCTATTCTGTAAGCAAAATAATAGCTTTCTGCTAGTCCATATGTTTCTTACAATTTTCATTAAAGGTTGTATACAGAAACTTCCCGTTCTAGAAGATTGATTTTGCTTTAGTCCTATGCAAAAACAGTTTTACTAACAGCTTTGAAATTTGGTGGGCTTCATTCCACCCAAAACTCTAGTTCATGTTTAGGAGATTTGTTACTTTCACATTCATTAGACTTTGAAATGTCTAGTTCCTCTTCAACTGGATTACTTAATTTAAATGTTTTTTTGTGACAAGAATTCTTAAATTAATTGTCATTTGGAGCAATTTAAAATAAAAATGTTATTGTGAATACCATACACTGTTCCCCAAGGTTATTATTAAATATAATCCTGTTGTTTTAACTTAAGCAAGGAGTGAAGGAATGGTTAATGTGAAGCTCTTTTTGTTTGTTTGTTTTTGTTTGTGACTTTTTTCTTTTTTTCTACAACTGTGGCATCAGTTTCCTCATTTTTATTATTAGTAAAGGGGGAGGCAGTTTCTACCCTGAAACATTATGACACCCAACACGCCCTTTTGCTTATGCTACTTATAGTGCAACAGAAATGAATAAATTAGCTGTATGTGAACTGTGACATTTCATTAATAAGTTTTTGTCATTAAGATTTAATTATAGATTATTTATAACCAAAGCTATAGAGTTCATAATAAAGAGTGACAAGGAATTACAAATGAGTTCCAAAAAATAATTATTTTCTTCCAAGCGCCTTCACTGTTCATCTTAATCATGGCCACAGCTGAAAGATCATTGTCATCAGCTGTGAAAGCTCTGAACTTGAACTACATCTATCACTACCCCAAAAGAAGCATTTAATCAGTGTTCTTGGTAGGGCTATACAAAGTCAGTTAAAGCTTCTGGCCTTCAGGAGCTCATAGTGTGACAAGGAATTTTATTATATCTAAATTAAGAAACAGTGAATAAAAGGAGAAAAAGACCTTAATCCTGTTAGTGTTCCAATAATGCATTTTATTTTTAAAACGCATTTTGTTCCTGTTCAGGTGATTTTTTAAAGAGATTTTTTTGAGTGGTAACATATTAATACCTATTAACATATTCAGCATCATAAGAGGAAAGTAATTTCATGAGTCTTTATCAGCAGGTAACATTGTTGGTCCCTTATCAGTAGTGCATGTGTTTGGAGTTGTTTCTATAATAGTTAATATTTATATTAACCCATTAATATATATATCATCACTGTAATCTTCTTATAATACAACATATGTTTTGATATAATTTGATGTTTAAAATGTTTTATTTGGTACCTTTAAAATTTTAAATTATTAGTCATTTCTTAAAATGTGAGGTATACCCCCCCACACACTGATAAAACTTTTTGTAAACAAAGGAAAACAAGCAAAAATACCTCATTCCACAATTGTATCTGACATATGTATGCAGCATTCTTCCCTAAAGACTTCTCTGCTGTGGAGAAGGAGCTTGTATTATTATTATTAATTTTCTGGTACCATTATTGGTTTGTCAGTTTCTCATAGTTCAATTTCCTTTAAGTTTCAATTGTATTTCTGTGTTATTCTTTTGGTTTCGCTTATTTTTCTCTTCATCAGTATATATACATTTTGCCATGTTTCTCTGAACCCACCATTTCATCATCTTATTACATAGTAATAAATCCATCATATTCAGATGTCCCCGGTTTTTAAGCCATGCCACAAATGATGGGCATCAAATCTTTGTTATCATAAAGAGTGCTTCTGTAGGTATTTTGGTATATCTTGAACCTACTTTCTATCTGATTTTCTTGATATATGCGATTTCTGGGTTAGAGGATATGTACAGTTAATTGAAAACAAAGTACTATCCAGATAACCATCTGTGATGGTTAAGCCAGTTTACGGCTCCCCAAAAAAGTATGTGTGCTTGGCTTCATCTAACCCCATCTAGAAACAGTTTCTTTTCTTTCTTTTTTGGGGGGGTCATCTTTAACATTTTCAGGGTATGAAGTAAAACTTTCTAGTGTAAATAGTATACTCATATATAGTTTTTTTTAAAGTTACATCCCTAAAAATGCCCTTGTTTTTATACTAGGCATATGACTCAGGGAATTAAATTCAAGACTTCATAGTGTGCACACACACATATCACCTCTAAATGCACTTATATCCACCTTTTAAAAAAAATTCTGAATGATACAATTTTCATCTAATCACAGATACAATAGGTAATTTCTGTTCTTGTGAACAGAAGTGAAGAAGAAGCATTATTTCCATATTGTATATGGCAGTAATGATCAGTTAACTTTTTTTGAGGCATTTCAGAAGGTAGTCTGATTCTAGAGATTCTTCCTTTGGTCATTAGATTATAGATTATGATCACGAAGACACCTCAGAGGTCAGCTTGTTCAGCTCCCACATTTTGGGAGAGAGGATGTACTTTCCAAGTAATATCCAAGATTGGGAGAAGGCATCAGAACCCAAGGATCAGCATTGGCTTCCTGTAGGAGATGATAGGGCTGAAACTACCATTAGCATTTGAAAGCTCTTAAACCTAGTTTCTTACTAAAAAAAAAAGAAAGAAAAAGGACCAGTACAACCTTGCTGGACATAATAAATGAGTCCAACTCAATAATAGTTTTTTGAGTTTGGGTAAAGAAGATTCTAAATTTATCAAACTCTATGATACCTTTGAAATCCCAAAGAAAATGACATTGCTTTTCAGAATGCTACAACAGAGTCTAAAGAATAATTAATACTCTGGAAAAATCTAGTTCATTAAATTGCACATTTAATTTACAACTATGTTAGGACTTTGCTTTACGCCTTTAATATGGATCTTTCAAGTGTATTTGGCTCATTTATAAAATGAAGGTGTTCTACTTTAGCAATTAAAAGGGCCAGCTGATACAATTAAAAAGAAAAAAGTATCCACAGAAATATCCAAGTAGAATCCTAGAATATGTGATAAACTCTGATCATTCTGTTAACTTATTTAAGGTGACTTAAATCTTTATACTGTTACCACTGAGTTATCCTACACATAGAGTGAGTTTATTTTGTCATTTCTCCTTAGAGATAGGGGAATTTGTGGCTTCCCAGATATTGATGTTCACTTTCCCCCCTCCTTCTGGAAAATACTTGACAGTGTCTTCTAAAGGGAAGACACTTGAAGTAAGAATTTGTTTATCAAACTGCCAGTTCTCCATTGTGATTTTTTTTAATTGGAAGAAGTGATTTAAATTGAACTTCACTGAGTGTCAATTTTCCTTCTTACAAATAAGATATTTTTTCTTCCTTCCCATATTTAATCTATTCAGCTTATTTGGAAGGGCTCTTATGTGATTAAATGAGTCAGTGGGCAGTCAAGAGAGAAAGAAAAGAGGGAGAAAATGGGTGAGAAAAATTGTTTGGAAGCCTTATGAATTCCATACATTATTGTTTATCTCTAAAATATTATTGTGATATTACTAAATATTAACAAATGTTAATTCTGAATTTTACTTCAGGTCTTTCTTACGTATATTAATTGATCTTTAGCCATTCTTGCTATAAGAAACACCAGCTAAATATCTTCTGTTTCATCTATTACAGACTATTAGAGAAATCATTTAAAGTGATAAGTAAGGGTATATAATTTTTAATTAAAATTTTGCTACCTGGTTTATGTCAGCAAATGATATTTTTTATTAATTGTTTCTTGAGGGATGAAACTGACTTTTCATATACCTTAATGTCTGCCTTCACAAAGGAGTATTTAATAACATTTAACATAGTCTGCCTATACACGAAACATGAAATTTATGTGAGCTCATTTTTGCCAAAAGCCATTTTGGCCAGGACAATTGGGATTAAAGTCAAATGAAGTTTTAGTTTGGAATTATCTCTTAGCACCTGTCTTGCCAGAGTTGTTGTGAGGATCAAATGAGGTACTATTTGTAAAGCCCTTAGCAGAATTCATGGCACATAATAGGTACTGTATAAGTATGATTATCAGCAGTAGCAACATCTAGATAATTTTGCTTCACTAAAACTTTAGACATAATGCTACCCTTCCTGAGATATCTATTATACAAATTTATTGATGGCTTTAATTTTATATATGTAACATTTAAATTAATGTGGGACTGCAAACAAACAAAGAAAAAATCAGTGAATCTTTTGGTTCTTTAGAGTCAGATACTCATCCATTCTTTAAAAAGAGCCAGTTCCTGGCCAACAAGACTTCACCTTGTAAAACAAAGAAGCATCATGTTCCATCTTGAGGATCAGATTCATCAGGGGCAGCAGTGTTTCTGGAAATCAAAAATCCACTAAGTCGCAATTTATTTGTTGCTATTGTCTCTGAGAGAGGAAATGCAACTTAATACATTTTTTTAAAACAACATTTTGATTAGTAAAATTTTATAATTTAATCACATCTGATTCTCTTAAAGGTATTTAATCTTTCAAAATAAATTTAATTCGACCCAATCACAAAGTGGCTTTAAAATTAAATTGCCAGTTAATAATTACTCAATAGTTACTCAATTATTTAGTTGGCTCCAGATACCAGATCCCTGTTTATATAGTGGGAGATCCAAGTTTTTTTTCTTCCTGAAAGGGATATTTCATATTCATCAGGTGGTAAAAAAAGTTTCTTTGATATTCAAGAAAAATATCAGCAATTTAGTAGTTAAACCCTGCACCACCTCTTTGGGAAAACAGAGATGAATAAAATTGTATTTAAATATATCTGATTAGAATGAATATCTGATATCTTTCAACAGATTTAAAGTTTGCAGGGTACTTTATATACTTTATCTCATTTGATATTTTACAACCCTGTGAAGTGGGTACTATTTTTCCTAGGAAACCAAGATTCAGAAAGGCTGTTGCTACCACTCTGGTGACATAGCTAATAAATAAGAATAGATCACACATCTTCCTGTCTCCAAATCCAGCACTCTCCTATAAACACAGCCTTCCTCCTATAAACAGAATATCTTTAACTTTTGTAAAGAGTCCAACAGCCATCTTTCCTACATAATACACTTATGAACCTCATGAATCCTTAGTGTCTCTTGTCTTCTTGTTCTCTCTACTGAAATAATTACACATCATTTGGGTTCCCACATTTAATTCCTCCTGAGCCCTGACGCTAATCCTTCCAGTAAAGAGTTATCTCCTACTTGAACAAACTTCTCCCACTTTTTACAAGTTATAGGGACTTCTCATATCTTATGTCCAGTGGCTAGCTCTTTCTAAATTAAAAAAAAAATGGTTCTCTGGAATCGACTTGGCTCTGCTGCCAGTGGCTCTGGAATGACTTCTTGGTAAATGTTCCATCTCTATCCACCTCTGATCATGGAATTTGCCAGATGTCACCCAGAATGTTTAAGTTCTAATTTTCGGCTTGTGAAGATGCTGCCCTCCTCTGATGAAGACGAATTTAAAATCTCTGTGCAAGATGCAAGATGCCCATGCTTTAACGGAAGTAATTAAGAATGAAAACTTGAAAGGCCAGAAGCATCCCAGTCCATAATTCAAAGAAGAGTCAAGAAGCATTTCCAAAGAATATGTCTAACTGCATGAGTTCTTGTGTAGGAGTCAGATTGTTTAGATGATCGCTGTTCTGTTTTCTTTTTAAAATATTTGCAGCATATAAGAATCTATCACTTCTTTTGTGGCTTTAGGAAAGTGACATTGCATTCCTTATTTTATGGAAGACTCTCATTTAGCCCCTGAACAATGAGTCTTTTCATAAGGGAGGGGAACAGGAATATACCTTAAATACTTTTATATCTTATTTTTCAAGTAACTGTCCTTTGGGGTAGATTCATTAGAATTTTATGAATGTTTGGACTTTGTCAATGATGTTGATGTTAAGAATATTAGCAATGCAGTTGTTTTGTCCCCTGTAAGTAGATCCTCTTGTGTTCAGTTTTTCCCCTGTAAAATTAAAATGATTAATAATCCCCTACCTCACAGGGATGTTGTGAGGCTCATTTTTAAAGTTCTCAAGAAAGGCTTACAGTTCATAAATGTTTGCCTCTTTGGCTTATCGTGGCCAAATTTGAAATCCTACTGTAGCTACAAACCATTTTTGTTTATATAACTTAATAGAAATCTTCTTTATAACTATGAAGAGATATTTGAATTTCTCAATAATATCCAGTTAAAGCTTTAATGAAAATGTATATGATATATCTATTAATAAACCCCTTACATAAAAATTTTTCATTTCTGAAATGTTGCATTGACTTTTTCATTCTTTTTTTTCCCATTCAAGAGCTATATGCACTGTGAATTAAAGAAAAGGAAAAACTACAGCGAGTGTGTGTCCCCATTTATTTAGTCAGGACTGAACTATTCATATCCCGAATTGGGATAATAAGAGGGCCCTTCACTCCTAAATTGGGGGAAATAGGATGCAAATTAGACTCCCATAAAAAGGGAAAATAGGAAAAAATGCTTTAAACATTTTTTAAAAAAAGATAACGGAAACTTAACTAGGTAAGAGAAGAGTGAGTAAATACTTAAAAGTCTCAGGAGTATTTTTGTACTAATAATTTCCTTAAGTGGTAAAAAAGCATGGATAGAATAAATATTTTGTCTATTATGGTTAGAATGTGAAATATGTAAAACCAATAAAGACAAACAATAGTAAAAATATCACAAAAACAAAGGAAACCCTTTGGAATGCAAAGACCATGAAAAGAAATGAGTACTTTGAGATCATTTTAAAGATTTTTACACAAGACCTTAACAGTTATCTAGAACTATCTTGACATGGTTATTCTAAAGCATAGGATAATTTTTTTTTCCACATAAAAGTCATACAATTATTACAAGCCAGTATAGGTTTATAATCAGATTATCAGTTAAACATAGGACATGACTAAAGGCATTATTTGCAAACTAATTTTAAAGCTAGTGTTGCTTATCTCTCCATTTTTCTACTTATATTTAAATGGTGCTTTGAAGTTTGCAAATCACTAATTTCTTAATAGTTATGTTAGGTATGTAGTTAAAATATTATCCTAATTTTACACATGGGGAGACTAAGACTCTAATAAATTGTTATTTGCCTGTGATATCCAGGTATTGGTGTCTAAGGCAGTATTTGAAGCCAGATCTCCCGATCCTGATTCCAAGGATCCATTACCCCACTAATCTTTCTCCTGCCACCAGATCATAAGTCAAAATATTAAAATTAAACATAAAAATATTAAAGTTAAAGTGAAGAAACTTCAGGATTATGATCATTCAATATAGGTATAATGGCCTCATTTATCATCTTATTGCAAATTTCTTCTTGGTTGGGATCATAATTTGCTTTGGGGAAGAGAAATAGAGAAGCAGAAGGAAGGGAAATGAATACTGCCATTTTCTCACAGAACGCTGATTGAGTTGATCCCCATTTTGTATTTCGTTTATAAATAATGCTGATTTTACTGTAGGCAATCTTGATCTATAATGGGAGAAATGAGAGCTACAGAAGAGACTCTTCTTTGATTGTTTTTTTTTAAGCACCCAAGCTTGAGTACAGTTTGCTTGCCTTTAAGCAATTTAGGCATCCTTATTAAAAAAAAAATAGTGTAGCTAAAAAAATTGATTGTTTTTGTTTTCTACATGGCTGGCACTTCCTAAACTGCTACTTAATAGAACCCTCAGTTTTCAATAGAGCACATTTAAGCAATGCAAAACTGACTCAGTGATCACTAATAATAATTATACACAGTTCCACACCTATCATCCACTTCCTCTTAATTGAAAGGATTTCTTTCTTAACATCAGTCTTCTGCTATTACAATCATTGCACTCATCAAAATTCTGATGCTTTTAGTGTTTTCCTTTGTACTCTTATTGCCATTGTATATATTGTTTAGTACTGTTTGTCCTTTATCAACTTGAGCAAGACTTTCCTGGATTATCTGAATCCCTCGTATTCATTTTGTCACATAGTATCCTAGTGTTTTTTTTTTTTTTATATCCATATACCATGATTTGTTTAGTCATCATGTATTTGATGGACATTCATTTGTCCTCAGTTTTATTTTTGCCATTAGAAAAAGTGTGTATTTATTTTTTGTCAGTGGTAGATTTACCTCAAAGATATAGGATAAATTGACCTTAGAAAGGAAAATATCAAAATTAATATTAGCTCTAGTTTCTACTGTATAAGGTTAACTGCTTTGGAGCTGTATTAATTTTATAATTAAATCAGCTTTTTCTCCAAGTTAATTTAAAGTTACAGAGTAACTTCCCCAAAATTTTCCCCAAAAGGTCTATTGTCCTTTCTTGTTCCTTCTAAGATAAGGAGAGTCTTACATTCCTCAAAAACTCTTCTTGCACCAAGGGAGCCTGCTAACCCGCATCTATCAAAAAGGTCTGCAAGATTCTGATGGGTCCCATAAAACATTTAACATTCCTTAATTGTCAGAGGAGGTTAGTCATCACTAGCCCTGTTTCTTTAAAATAAACAATCATGTTATTCCCATTCCACTTCTGCTCTCTACTTTGTAACCCACATACCCAAATCGTATTCTCCCCCAAACTATATTAACACCTAGAGCCCTACCTCAGTATCTTTGGTCAGTGAGAGTGGCCATTGATCCGATTTCTTGGTTACTGCTAGCCTAACTAAAACATTGATCATGCGTAGACCATCATCTTTCAGTTTATGTTAATTTTCAAACATAACAAGAGGGATTTCAAGAGCTACATTCCTATATTTTCTCTTCCTTGCCCTCCCCTTTCCTTTGACTAGTGAATTTGAATAGTATTCAAATTTTACAGCAAGCGTATCATTTCCAGATTTTATTCCTATACCCATAAAAACTAGATAATTACTAAGATCAAATGCCTAGGTCATTTACATGAGAGAAATACTGTAGTGAATTTTTTATCTGAATTATACTAAAATAAATGTAAAAATGTAAAAATTAAAAGAATTAAATAAATTCTTTATTTTTAAGAGAAGTTCCTGCTTTAAAGGTCCTTTAGGGGTAACTAAGGGCTTTAAATATAAGATTGACTAAAATAATGTTTGGTTTTAATTTCATTTTTTTCTAATTCAATAGTATCCTAAATAATTTTAAATTATTTTTGTCATTAAAGATCTATAGGAAGAGCTGGGCAAATTTTACATTTGTTTTTTTCAAAATGTCTTAGCTTTCCAGGCACTGCAACATTTGCACAAGTTAATTCAGTGAAAGATTACTTTTTTATGAAGCTCCTGACATTAGAAGACCCGCTATACTACCTAACAATCAGTTACTCGAAAGGGTTCATCTTTGTGTCTATTAACAAGAGGCAGAAAGAATTTTGGATAGTAGAGGAATGAATAGATGTTTGTTTTTAACTCTCTCTGTTGAGAATCTAAATCAAGAAAAACAGTATATCCTATCTTTTTCTGGTGAGCCATTTTAAAGGATTTAAGGCAACTAGCAAAGAATGAATTGCTAGGATGCTTAAATTGTACAAGGGAGATGTTTGGAATCTCCTTTTTTCTGGAAACCTTTAAAAAAAAAAAGATTCTGATCACCAACTGGTTCAGCATAATGAAAAGGTTGGACTGAATGATTTCTAAGGGCCCTTCCAAAACCAAAATCTATGGTCCTAGGGCTGATTCCTCCTTCAGAAGGGAGATATATGATAAGTCATCTGTGATACTGACTGTGAGGAAAAATTCAGTGATGTTTGGAATTATTAAGATATTGCATCCATAATAATGCACTATATAAAATGACAGACATTTTGAAGGGCAAGGAAATTAGCCACCTCTGATTTATTTTTTAAATGCCATTAAAAAAAATGAGAGATAATGATTGTACCTTGATTTCATGGGTTTCGGGAACTCCTAGAAGAGATTTCCTCTATATGTAAGTCAACATCTGTTCTTCCCATATAGTCGTAGAGGGGGCACCTAAGTAGCACACTGAATAGAGCACTAGGCCTGGAGTCAGGAGGTTCTGGGTTCAAATATGGGCTCTGACACTTCCTAGTTGTGTAACCTTGGGCAAGTCACAACCCCAATTACTTAACCTTTACAGCTCTTCTGTCTTAAAATTAATACTGAGACAGAAGGTAAATGTTGAGAGAGAGAGAGAGAGAGAGAGAGAGAGAGAGAGAGAGAGAGAGAGAGAGAGAGAGAGAGAGAGAGAGGGGGAGAGAGAGTGAGAGGGAGAGAGAGAGAGGGAGGGAGAGAAAGACAGGGAAAGAGGGAAAGAGAGAGGGGGAGAGAGGGTGAGAGGGTGGGAAAGAAAGAGAGAGAGAGAGAGGGAGGGAGAGAAAGACAGATAGGGAAAGAGGGAAAGAGAGAGGGGGAGAGAGAGAGAGAGAGAGAGAGAGAGAGAGAGAGAGAGAGAGAGAGAGAGAGAGAGAGAGAGAGAGAGAGAGAGAGAGAGAGAATGCACCACAATAATGGCACTAAATATATATTTACCAAAAACAATAGGCATTTAACAGAATTGAGACTGTAAGATTTAAAGATAGAAGGACCTTTTAGATATTTTACTCCTAGAGGAAACATGTTTTAACAGGTTGGGTTTGAACTCAAGTCTTTTGGTTCTGAATTCTTTCCTATATATATATATCCCTAAGCTGGGATATCTATAGATGAAATAAGAGAGATCCTGCCATCCTAGAGATTATAGGAATAAATTGATGTTATGTCACAAAGCAGAAGGTGAGGACTCTTGGCAAAGGAAGATATGGGGGAAAAGAAGAAGCCCACTTATATAGCCCCCACTCTGTCAGACACTCTGCTAAGTAAATACATTATAAGAGATAGGCACCATTATCATCTCCCTTTTACAGTTGAGGAAACTGAGGCAGACAGAGGATAAATGGCTTGTCTAGAGGGTCAGGACTTCCTCATCCACTCCATGCCCAGTGCTTTTATCTAGCTGTGATGAGAAGCAAGAACAGGTAATAGAATAAACTCTTTAAGCTTCGAGTTTGGCTGAGGAGAAGAAAGAGTTGGGAAGGTGTCAGGAGAATTCATAGAAGATGAAGTGCCTAAAATGAGCCTTTAAGCAGGGAGTTTTAAAAAGAAATATGTTAATAACTATATTACAGTATAATTGATTTCCTTTGTAATCCTTTGTGTTTTATATTATGCATTTAAAACTGTTACTCTGAGAAAGGATCCACCGGCTTCATGAGCTATCCAAAGGGATCTTTGATACACAAAAAGAGACTGAAAACCCCTGCCTTAAGGGAAAGTAGGTTGGAGCCATGGGGGAACATTCCACCAAGGACTTAGAAATGAAAGAAGATAGAACAATAGCAGGAAGAGGCAAATAGGTGAGGGTGAATCTGAAGAGGCAGGTTGGGACTACATTGTGGAGAGTTTGGGGGAACAAGATAAAGGCAATAGACAGCCACTGAGAGTTCTTGAGTCAAGGACCAAGATAATCAGTGTAGCTCTAGAAGTTTGGCAGCTGTAGGAAGAATAGGTTAGGAAAGGGAGGGATTAGAGTCAGAAATAACAGGTGATTACAGCAATACTGGCTCGAGGAGGTGCTAGAGGGAACAGAAACTGCAAGGCTTGAATCAAAAGGACATGAGAATTGATGGTGTGATGGCGGACAGGGAACAAGTGGCTTGGGAGAGACTGGTATCATTAAGAGAGCTAAAGATGTTGGGAAGAAAGACAAGCTTTCGGGCAGGGTAATGGACTATCATTTCAGTTTAAGACTGGTCAGGTTTGGTGAGAAATACAGCAGGTAGTTGAAAAGACTGAAGGGGAGTCAGAGCTTTGAGAGTCCCCTGTAAAGAGAAGTAACAAAGTGCTCACTTCGGCAGCACGTCTACTAGAAGAGAGGTAATAGAGCCATGAGATGGATGAGGATGCTAAAACCAGAGAGCAGATAGTATCTCTGTGAGTGTGTGTGGATACATGTGCATATCGATGTGAAATATTCTTGTGAATATTAAAGGTGGACCAGACCCTCACCGTTGCACGTGTGAGGGCAAAGGGGTGGAATTTACAGCATATTCACTGAGAAGTAAATATAAGAGATAGCACTATATACATATATAATCTATATACTGTTGTGTCATATAATTTTATATATTTAATATACATTAGAGATAATAATATTATATATAATAATATAAAATACATAAATATATAGAGTGATTACCCATAGAGAAGTGATGGCAGAAACGGGGGGATTCAAGGGGTTCTAGGAGGTAGAGATAAGGGGAAGCAGGGAGAGTATCCTAAGAATAGAACAGAACCTGCCAAGATATTGAGAGAGGAAGAGGAATGCCATGGATGAGGAATCATCAATAGCCCAATTTGGCTATAATGCCAAGTATACAAGGGAAAGATAGGTTGGATTCAGATTGTAAAGAGCTTCAAATGTCAAATTAGTTTGGAGTTTGAATTTTATCCTAGAAACAATAAGGAGCCAATGAAGCTTCTTGAGCAGGGGGCACAACCTGGTCAGATCCATGATCTAGGAATACACATTTGTCAGATATGTGGAGGATGGACGGAAGAGAGGAGAAAATGGGCATAGGGAGAACAACTAGGATACCTTGGCAGTATAGTCCAGATGAATGGCAATGAAGGACTAAATTAGGGTAATGGTGGTGTGAGTGAAGGGAAAGGAACAGATGTGAGAATTATTATACCTAAGACTTAGCAAACACTTGGACAAGGAAGGATGGAGAAGAGTCAAGAGTCAAGAGGGGATGGCTCCGAGGTTTTGATCAGTAGGTGATTGGAAGAATAGTGGTTTCCTCGACAGAAAAAGAGAAGTAATGAGTAGGGATAGGTCTTTGGGGAAAGGTGAGTTTGGCCTTAGACTTCTTAAAGTCCTGCTAATGGGCCCTGCAGTCTCAATTTTTAATTCACCATTTTTCATCCTCAAGCAGTAGATAGGAATGTCAAGACGTAATAGTGTCCTGAAATTGATTTAGTTCTAATGGGATAAATTATTGAAATTTTAGCATGGCCGGCATGTAAGATTTAGAAGACAATTTGGTGATCCCTGTAAGTCCTTCAGAATTAGGAATGAGTTTCAATATTCTAACCATAACTGTCCCTTAAGAAGGAAATTGCCTAATTGAAGCTCTGCTTTAGAACATGATCATGATTAAAGTGTCTCAGTTCTTCAGTCATTCTAATCCAAAGGACTCTTTCATCCATTTTTTTTCATCAGAATTTTTTCACATGAACTCATACTGGCCAATACGTAGCGTCTTCGGGCAGTGTTAGGCTTCACAGTTTAAGAAGTGGTGCGACGTTCTGTGCAAATGTTGTCTCCTCAGTCAGATTCTAAAACCCACCAAGTTTGTAAGGGGATCAATCATAGCCATTTAGCACTTCCATGAGGGCTCTGCGACACCTCACCTAGGAGTCACACAAGCAATGGCCAAAAATAAATGGGCTCTATTTCTTGCTTTGATTTCATTTCAAGGCAGTGAGAGTAGAACAAAAACATTTTTTCTTAGTATCCAACGCATTTGGTAATATCAGCTCAGACTTCTGAAGTCCTGTGTTTTGTGATTGACACCATATGACAAAATGCATATGGCGGTCCACTGCATGTAGGGTTTCACTTAGAGCTGTATCTTTGAGGGAACATCCTCTGTTATAGAAAGCAATCCCTCCATAGCTTCTCAGCAGAGAGAGTTGCCATAAGGATTAAATGACTTGCTTTGGCTAATGTCAGACCTGGGATTTGAATCAGTCTTCCTGATTCTGCAATCAATCAGCAAGCATTTATTGAGCATCTCTGTCATTTCAGCCATGGCCAACTCTTTGTGACCCCATTTGAGGTTTTCTTGGCAGAAGTACTGCAGTGATTTGCCATTTCCTTCTCTAGCTCATTTTTCAGATGAGGAAACCTGGGCAAACAAGGTTAAATGACTTTCCCAAGGTCACACAGCTAGCATGTGTCTTAGGTCAGATTTGAACCGAGGAAGATGAGTCTTCCTGACTCCAAGCGCAGTTCCTCACCAAGCTGCCACTGAGCATCTGCTAAGGCACTGTTAGGTTCTCTCATTCAGACAGGAATGATTTAAAAATACCTTACACTGAAGTAAATGATGAGAGGTGAACTTTCTCAAGTTGCTTTCACATCTGTGCCTTCATTTAATCTTCAGGTCAATTAATATAAATGTTGTATAATGAGAAAAGATTTTGTTTTAGAAAATCTGACCTCTAGTTCCTATTTTGAGGTCAGTGGGCATTTATTAAACATTTACTACTGTGTGCTGGGAACTACATGGAAAACTGGGGATAACTAAGAGTTCCTTTCCTCAAGGAAGTGCTGTTCTGTTCCTCCTGTTGGAGGAGACAACATTGTGTATGAGAGAGAGAAAGAGAGAAAAAAGAGAGGAGGGAGGGAGGGGGGAAAGAAAGAGAGGGAGGGAGGGGGAGAGAAAGAGAGAGAGAAGGAGGGAGGGGGGAGAAAAAGAAAGAGAGGGAGGGAGGGGGGAGAGAAAGAGAGAGAGGGAGGAGTAAGGAAGACAAAATACATGTGTGAAGATAGAATGAATACAAGGTCGTTTAGGGAGGGAGGGGAGGCTTTGGGCGGAATCAGAATCAGGAGGGGGATCAGGAAAGGCTTTTTGGAATACAATAAGTAGTTAATACATGCTTTTTTTCCTTATGCCTATAATGTGGTACTTGAGATGAGTAGGAAGCTGGAGTTCTTAACCCAGAGTCCATGGATAGATTACAGGGAATTTGTGAAGTTGGAAGTGAAAAAGTTACCCATTTATTTTCACTAATCTAACAAAAATTCAGCATTTCCCTGAGTTATTTAAAATAAGATTATTCTGCTGAGCCCATGGGCTTCAGCAGCTTGCCAAAGGGGTGGGAGAGGTCTGTGTCACTAAAAGGTAAAGAAGCCCTGCTATAAAAAGCAAGCAAAGGATGTTGTGAGATGGAGGGGAGGAGGGAGAACTTTCTGGGTATGGTAAACAGTCTGAACAAACACAGTGAAGGATTGATGGCACGTTCACTAACTCTATGACCTTGATCCAAGGCATCCTTTCTGTTTCTGTTTCCTCAACTGTAAAATAAAATAACCACTGCTTTAGCTCTTTCATAAGGGAGTTTTAAGCATCAAATTGGGATAAAAGATTCTGTGATTTGTTAATAATAATGTTCCATTGGGCATCTAGATGGCTGGATATTCAAATGTGACCTCAGACACTTCCCAGCTGTGTGATCCTAAGCAAGTCACTTAACCCCATTTCCTAGTCCTTACCACTCTTCTGCCTTGGAACTAATACGTAATGTTGATTCTAAGACAGAAGGTAAGGGTTTATTTTTTTTAAATCCTTTGCATATTAGTTTGAGGCTTTTATCTAGTAAACCATACTACATCAGTAACCTAAATAAGATAAGGCAAATGAGTTTGTCATAATAAAATTTTGATTGAGTTGTACATCTGAAATAAGCTTTTGGCTAAAATTAGCCATACGACAACACTGAGACCATACCTATATGTATCATATTCAAGTTGTTACTACTCGGAGTGTGTATGTATGTGTATTTGTATATCTACATGTGTGTATATAGATATTCTCACCTATATAGTGCACTGTCTGCAGACTAGACTTATGATTTCTTCTTCCCTCTCCCTCCGTCCCTTCCTCCCTCCCTCCCTCTCTCTCTCCCTCCATCTGTCTCTGTCTCTGTCTCTGTCTCTCTCTCTGTCTCTCTGTCTCTCTCTCTCTCTCTCTCTCCCACTCTCTCTCCCTCTCTCTCTTTCTCTTTCTCCCTCTCTCTGTCCCTCCCTCCCTCCCTCTCTCTTTCTTTCTCTCTGTCTCTCTCTGTGTCTCTGTCTCTGTCTCTCTTCCTCCCTCCCTCTCTCTCTCTCCCTCTCTCCCCCTCTCTCTTTCTCTCTCCCTCTCTGTCTCCCTCCTTTCTTCCCTCCCTCCCTCCCTCCCTCCCTCCCTCTCTCTCTCTCTCTCTCTCTGTCTCTCTCTGTCTGTCTCTGTCTCTCTCTCTCTTTCTCCCCCCCCCCCGTCGGTCTGTCTGTCTGTCTGTCTGTCTCCCTCCCTCCATTCCCCCTTTCTCTGCCATATTGCCTATTGCCTTTTGAATTTTGAAGATCTGAGTTGGTATAGAATACAGTGAATCTTCCTTAAAGATAATATCCTATCTTTGATCTATTCACCACTACTCTGTTTAAGGATGCAAATCAGGGTATTTATCTGACTCTAAAGATTTGGGTCCTATTTAATTTAGAGCCAGCTTTTCTGTGTTTGCTCTGATATGGCAGGGAAGATCATCGGATCATAAAATTTGAGCTAGAAGGAACCTTAGAGACCATCAGCAAGAGAATTTACGGTGCAAGTTCCCAGATTTTAATTGAAGGATATAGGAGTGACATTTCTCAAAAAGACCTGGTGGTGTTTGAGGGCTCAGTGCCTGAGATTGCATAACAAGCAACTTTCTCAGCACCCAGGCCACAGAGAGAGCCCATAATAAAACTGTTCAGGGTTTGTATTGAAAACTTCCAACATTATTTAAAGGGTATGCTTCTATAAAACAAAATTCACTGTCAGTTCCATAATCACCTACGAGTTGAACTAAACATTTAAATGGATTATCTTTGTGTAAAGAAGTTTTTGTATTTGACATGCCCCCTAAAATATTCAAAGGCTCCACTGGTACTAATGAATAATACTACTGCAAAAAGCTTCATTTTTCCCTTTCCCCCAACCCCCACTTTTTCCTAACCTCTGGAAATTAGATTGTTTTCTCAAGACATTTTTCTGTTCTTTAGTGCCCAGACTTCTTAGGGAAGACTAGAAGAATAGGTAAAAAGGAGAGAAATAGTCTCCTGTCATGTTCATCAGCAGTAGCTTGCAAAGATTAATGCCTCAAGAATCAGTGGTTTCATTACTATGGATAGTTCCCTTCTACATTGGTATGACCTGGCAAAGCTGTCTAGAACCCAGGGACATCTCCATGCCTAGGTGAGGTATATAATAATCAGACTTAATTGGAGATGTAGTAAGGAATTAATATAATTAGGCTTTCCTAGATCGAGAGCAAGAAGTCTTAACTTGCATCCATGAACTAGTTTTTAAAATGTGTTGATATGTATATTTCAATATAATTGGTTTTCTTTGAAATCCTATTTATTTTACATTATTCATTAAAGATATTATTCTGAGAAGGGGTCTGTAGGCTTCACTAGAGTGCCAAAGGGGAGGGTCAATTAAAAAAATCAAGGAACTCCTGATCGAGGTTTTCAACTCCAAAAGAAGTAGAGAGCACCATAAATAGTGTTGTATTTCTTTTACCATGGATAGGTTCTTCTGAAATAATTGTGTTTCAATATTAAAGTCTGAATGAGAAGACAGGACTCATTGGAAAAGACCCTGATGTTGGGAAAGATTGAAGGCAAAAGGAGAAGGGGATAGTAAAGGATAAGATAGATAATGTCATGGAAACAATGAATATGAACTTGGAGAGACTTCGAGAGATAGTGGAGGATAGAAGGACGTGGTGTGCTATGGCCTATGGGGTCACCACATGACTGAATGAATGAACAACAACAAATAAAGTCTAATAGGAAAGCAAAAATAAAGTAGAAATCAATCACTAACATTTTTATACCAAACCAGAATCAGCCTTCAGTAATTTATTTTTTATGTTTCTTCTTTTTGCCCTGTGTCCTTCTTTGAAGTTTGTATTTTACCTAGAGGGGAGGAAATTGAGTAAAGGAATAATTAAGGAGAGAAATCTCAAGGCAGAAGAGCCATGAAGGCTAGGCAATTGGGAGTAAGTGACTTGCCCAGAGTCACACAGCTAGGAAGTGTCTGTGGCCAGATTTGAGCCCAAATCTCCTGTCCATCTACCAAGCCAACTAACTGCTTCTATACATTATTAATATAATTATAATTAATTTATAAGTTATATATTATATATAATTATTATATATTATAAATTAAATAATATATAAATAGTAGAATATATAGTTAAAATTAACTATATATGAATATAAGTACAAAATAAATGCTATACATTATTAACATGTAATTAAATATAATGTAGAAATGCTATAATATGTCATTAGTATAAGACATTCATATATTATTATATATAATATATAACAATATAAGCATAAAATCCTTTCTAAAAAGTATCAGAGAATGAAGCAATCACTGGGTTCAGGGAAGGCTTCACAGATGAAGCTGGAATATAAGCAGGCTTTGAAGGATGGTTAAGAATCAGGTGAGATAGGAGAGAGGATTGCCATTTGATGAGAGCAATGAAGAGAGCCAGGAAGGCAGTTAAGAAATGGACACTCTTAAATACTGGGCTGATGTATTTGGACTTTCTTCCATTGACTGTGGCGAGCCATTGATGATCTTGAAGAGAATAATGATGAAAACCGTGTTTTAGGAAGACAATTCCAGAGGCTGAGTGCAAGATAGGTTTGGATAGAAGAGAAATAGGAGAAGGGAAGGGAGCTGGAAGGTCTCTGTTGCAAGTGTCCTGTGTTTTGTATTCTGATTTTGGGTATAAAGGGAAAAAGATGAGAGGCTGTTTACAAAGGAAGAAGATGGGACTGGGCTGCTAGCTATGCAAACCAAAGCTGAAGCTAGATTTCTAGTTTGGAGAAATAATGTTTAATGTGCTGTTATTTTTATTTTTGTATTGTAAATATTCATAGGTGAGATGCTCCTTTAGGCAGGAACCATTTCATATGATTATAATAATAATTTATCAAGGTTCTTAAGATCGACAAAGATTTCTTCTGCTCTTACAAATGTCCAAAAACACAATGGTAGCTTTATAGAAGGTACCAAATACATGCTAATGAGCAGTTAAATTCAGGAAAATTTTAATTAAATCTTCTAGTTCAAGGGGTTCTTAGTCTGGGATACAAGATCTACCCCCTGCCAACAACAACAAGAACAATAAAAAGTTTATGAATATATTCCAGAGGGTCCTAGAACTTGGCTAGGAAAAAGTTAGCATACTCTCGCTAATCCCTGATTCAACTTTCCTTCAATTATAATTTTGTTTATAACAACATTATTTTGAGAAGCAGACTATAGGCTCTTCCAGTCTGCCAAGGGGTGGGGTATCAGACACAAGAAAAGTGAAGAGCCCTTGATTCATCCCATGTTTAATCATGCAGGAAGGTGAATCTTTTCTGAAGTAAGGAAGTCAATCAGTACAGAAAGGGCTCTTTTTTAGATTTTTTTGCTTCTTAGGAAAATAAATCCCAGAAGGTTTAAATAAATCAGTTCACAAAAGATATCTTTAAAATGGTTTGAGGCACTAAATAGAAAATAAGGGCTGATTTTTTTTTTTTGGTGGGGTACCTATAGGAATAGGCATTATTGGATTATATATAGTATATAGCACAGTGACAGACAATTACATATCATATGTAGCACAGTACTAGACATACAGGTTTTCAATAAATGCTTATTATTGGCTAAATATCTATTTAAGATCCTGCAGACATATCCTTTTGTGTTTCAGGTACTATAACAAGTAGGTTTAAAGCAAAGTAGATTCTTGAATAAAATCTCTTTCCTTCATAAATTAGTTTCTTCCAATTTTATACAAATGCACCTGAAAGAATTCTAGACTGTTCTTTACACTCTTGAGATGAAAGACTTTCAGTTGTTTGTCAAGTTATATTCACAGTTCATGAATATTTTAGTAAATCACAAGTAAGATGAGCATTGCCGCTATCTCAAGGTGCATTTCAAGGGACAGTTTCTTCTAGGGTTTAGTTTGTTATCTGTAATATAAAAGATAATAACTATAATTGAGTGCCCTACATTTTACAGTTACAGTGGAAAAATATGAATTCATTATACATAGACACATGGAACCCATTGGTGTTAAAAAATAGGCTAGTTTCTATCTCAGTCAATTTTATGTCAACATCAAGAATTCTAGAAGCATTTATTAAATATCTACTAAGTGCTAGGGTTTAAGGATATAAAGATTAAAAAAAATCAGTCTTCGTATAGCATAGGAGGTGGGGGAGCCATTTATTTATTTATTTTGAAACTTTGGGGTTCAATTATTTTATGTTATTTAGGACTGGACTAACCATGGACCCATTCTAGGTTCATGATTCAGCTTCCATGAATTTATGTAAATGAAACAGCTTGTTAGAAATATAAAGACCAGACTGAAATAATTTAATAAATATGTAATTGTCCACATGATTCTATATCTAGTGGAGAGACCTTTCATTATCATGGACCACAGTCTATCCATTTTTTAGTAAGTGGGCAGCTAGGTAGCACAGTGGATAGAATATTGAGCCTGGAGTTGGGAGGATGTGAATTCAAATCTAGCCTCTGACACCTGTGATGGGTCACAAAGAATCAGACACAACTGAAAAATGGTTAAACTATAGAAAGAAAAGCAGTGGATGAGAAAGAACTATGGGAGTAGAAATGCAGAAGAAAAACATACGATTGATCCTGTGGTTCGATGAGTATATGATTAGGGATTTTGACTTTAAAAGACCATTTTCTTGCAAATATTAATAATATGGAAATAAGTTTTGAACAATTATATATATATATATAAAAACCAGTGGAATTGCTCATCAGCTCAGGAAGGGGAGAAGGGTGGGAACAAACATGAATCATGTAACCATGGAAAAATGTTATAAAAAAATCAATTAAGAAAAGCAGTGGATAGAAAAAAAATGATATCACTTGATGGCCAGCCTTCCCATGAGGAGTCTCCCCTGAATTTAGCCAGTTCACTCTCTGAACTTCACCAGGAAAGTCTTTAAAGGGGCCTCTGACTACAAGCCATCTTTTCCAGTTTTAATAAAAAAAAAGTCCCGAAATGCAAAGAAATGTTATAACAACCAGAGTAACTTTGCAAGTTTCTCAAAAGGATGATCTGCTCTATCTGCTAAAAAAAAAAAAAATTGTATGCTGAAAACTCAGAAATTCAAAGATCCCTTTCCTTTCACCCCACCCCAACATACCCTTTCTATCAGATGTTCAGAATGCCATTTGAATGAAGATTCTTTTCACTGATAGTAACTTTTTGCTTGAATAATTGAATCATTAAAATTCTCTCCATTACGGGTACTTTTCATGCTTGTTTATAAATATCCCATTGTTTGCTAAAATTTTAAATGTGCTTTTCTAAGACATGCCACAATATTGAAAGCATTTTATACAATTATTATATTAATCAAAACATTAATTTGTATACTTAATTCCCATCCTAGCCAGATTTCCATTTTTTTTTCCAGTGGGTGGCAAACCTTTGTCTTTTTCATCCCAATTATCATAAACTATATCCCACTAGATTCAAAAGTTAATTATTTTTCAATTCTGGATAAATAAATGTCTCAGTATACTGTATTTCCCTCTATGGGACCAACTCCAGGTTATTCATAGTCATGGAGAGGAGTAGTAACAAAGATAATGTAGTAAGTATGTGACCATATTTGTATTTTTTCATTTATTTTGGTAGGAAAAATATTTTTAAAGGTGCTCTTGTGCTTCCAAATCAGACTGGGCATGGGAAAGCCATAGTACGGTAAGATATCACCAATAATTAATAAAGGCTGAGACAAATCTGACTGTGATGAATATTAATTAAGTGAATTTATGAAGAATTTTATCATTTCAAATACATGCAATAATTCAAGCTCACTCCTAAAGTTTTGTATGCCAGTGTGTTGTTCATAAGGGGATTTTTCATTTATAATCAGGAGCACCCATTTGTTTATAGCAAATTAACATGACATTTATTTCCTTAAAACGTGTTACCTTCCCATCACATTTCTGCAATTTGTTATATTCTCTGATCCTTGTTTTTTAAGATCTTTGCAAATTTCTTTGCCTTTCCCAGATCTCGTTCATCTTCATGCCTTCCCTCTGAGATGATCTCCAGCTTACCCCACACGTAGCTCATTTATTATGGTTAGGGCAGCTAGGCAGAGTGTACAGAGCCTGGGTTTGGAGTCAGGAAGATTCAACTTCCTCAGTTAAAATCTAGCCTTACTCAAATCTAGACACTTCCTTAGTTCAGATCTAGCCTTATTCAAGTTAGCCTTACTCAAGAAATATACTAGTTTAAATCTAACCTTACTCAAATCTAGATACTTACTGGCTGTGTGATCCTGGGCAAGTCCCTTATCCTTCTTTGCTTCCATTTCCTCATCTGGAAAATGAGCTGGAGAAGGAGATGGGAAAACTACTTAAATGGGTGCAGTGCTGGGCCTGGAGTCAGAAAGACCTAAATTCAAATCCAGCCTGGCACATTAGCTGTGTGATCCTGAACAAGTCACTTAACCCTGCTTGCCTCAGTTTCCTCATCTGTAAGATAAGCCAGAGAGGGAAATATCAAACCACTCTAGTGCCTTTATCAAGAGAACCTCAAAAGTGGTTACAAAGAGTTGGACATGACTGAAAAAACTGACAAAAGCACAGAGTTGTTTTCATGTTTTTTTCCTCCTCACCCCCTTAAACTCTATGAGAGCTTCAAGAGCAGGGGCTATCTTTTGCCTTTCTTTATATCCCCAGAACTTAGCATAGTGCCTGCATATAGCAGATACTTAAATGTTTCTTTGTAGTTGTTGTTGAGTCATTTTCAGTCACATCTAACTGTTTGTGGCCCCATTGGGGATTTTCTCGGCAAGAATACTGGAGTGGAAGAATTGGAACCATATCCAGGCCTTCTAGGTACATTTTTCAGAGGTTTTCTACTATATTACCCTGTGACACGGTGACATATGGGAAATCCTGAATTACTTTCTGAATAGTTTTTTTAAATTAGACTTTTGGGGGCAACTGGGTGGCCCAGTGGATTGAGAGCCAGGCCTAGAAACAGGGGGTCCTGGGTTCAAATTGGATACTTCCTAGCTGTATGACCCTGGACAAGTCACTTAATCCCTTTTGCCCAGACCTTACTGCTCTTCTGCCTTGGAACTAATACACAGTACTAATTCTAAGATGAAAGGTAAAGGTTTAAAAAATTTGATTATTTTCTGTTATTTCATAGGCTTTAGAGCCATAAAGAACCTTGTTGTTATTTAGTCATTTTTTCAGACTCTTTATGACCCCATTTGAGATTTTCTTGGCAGGAGCGATTTGCTGTTTCTTCTTCAGCTCATTTTCCAGATGAGGAAACTGAGGCAAACAGGGCTAAGTGACTTGCCCAGGGTCACATAGCTGGTAAGTGTTTATGGTCAAATTTAAACTTAGGAAGATGAGTCTTGCAGACTCCAGCTTGGTATTCTAGCCATCTGGTTGCCTCAAATAAATAATAAAATTTTTTGATGAACTACAAAGAAATTCTGAGAAGATCCTTTGTCCTTTCTTTTCTCCATGACAATAGGGTAGGGTTGGAGGTGAAAGGTGAGATTTTGATGATTAAAAAGAGGAAAAGCTTCAAGCTCTTCTTTTTCCTTTGACATTGAGGGGTAGCATCGGGCAGTTCCCAAGTGGTGGAGAAGGGCTCCATTCTCTCTATATTCTTTTCACAGGACAGCTAGAACAGCAAGATTCCACTAGGCCAACGTGCTCCTGGGACCTTGACTGGCTTTTCCATTTTTTATCTCTTTTCCGAGTAAACGTTTGAACATTGTCCTCAAGGTAGATGTGTCAAGGATTGGAATTAACTTCTTGTTTTAAAAGTCATTGTCTCAAAGTGAGCTTGGGAGATCTTTTGTGTCTTAGCATTGCTTTTCTGTCTAAGAAATAAATACCTGTTCTGATTAATGTTGTATATTGAATACTTTTCTACTCTCCATTTTGGCTAGATTTACACATGAGCTAATTCCAAGCCTTAAACAGGAAGGAAGGAAGGAAGGAAGGAAGGAAGGAAGGAAGGAAGGAAGGAAGGAAGGAAGGAAGGAAGGAAGGAAGGAAGGAAGGAAGGAAGGAAGGAAGGGAGGGAGGGAGGGAGGGAGGGAGGAAGGAAAGAAAGTGTGAGGAAAGAAGGAGGAAGAAAGGGAGGAAGGTGTGAGGGAGGGAGAGGAAGGAAAGAAGGTGTGAGGGAAGTAGGGAAGAGGAGGAAGGAAAGAAGGACGGAGAAAGAGGAAGGAAGGTGTGAAGGAAGGAAAGAAAGAAGGAAAATATGTGTATTCATGATATAGTTGTAGGTCTAATCTGCATCAGAAATATTTTCTCCATCACTTTCTTAAATCTATGTAATTAACCAAATAATAAATCAAGCCTTGATTTGTAAGATTTGCCATTTTCTGAGGTGTAAGTGTTTACACTGAACATTTAAGAGCAGATCTTCTAGAGCCAGCTAGTTCTGACCCCAGTACAGTACACCCCTAAATGTAAAAGAAAAAAGAGTGTGAGATACAGTAATCTGATTACTTTTTTTTTTTTTAAGAGGCTCAACTCTCCCTAGGACCGAATCCAGTTTGAATTGCGTACTGGAATCCAAAGCAGAGAAGTCCCTTAGTGAAGAGAGAGAGAGCCCAGTGCCTCAATCTCAGATCTTCTTCATGTTAAAAATAAAGAGACCAAATCATTTAGCCAGTTCCAGCTTATTGAATGGAACATCAATATGACATTTTTATATCACAATTTATGATATACAAAATTAGTATCTATATTGCATTCTAAATACTTCATTGTTTTAGTAACCTATATTTGAAGCAATTTTGGATTTCCTTCTCTTAGACTTTCTTTTCCTTTGCTTTCCTTTTATCATTCCCACCCTAAAGGTACCAAAGAGATCGGAAGAAGGTAGCTTATTTATCCTTAGGGGATTAACCTAATGAAATGGCCAAAAAGTCATGCTGTGTCTCAGTGTGTCAGGACATTTAAAACCAGGGAATCATTTCCTTTATGCCCTGGGAGGTACATGTTCAACATGCCTAAGAGTGAGGAAGTGAGCATACTTCATGGTGCAGGTGGGAATCACCCAGCCTGTTAACAGCGCCCTTCTCCTATGTCCTGAGTATTCATGGATCAGAGGTCGGAGAATGCCAACGGTTGTTTCTGGGAGGGAGGGGGGGAACACAACAGAAGGTCAGAGGAGGACACAAGGAAAAAATACCAGATTTACCAGAGAGGAACCATGAGCTCAGAGATGCCAGGGGAGACCCTGAGATGACCATTGAACTTCAGATTTTTTCTGAGAATGATGAGGAAATGAATGTCATTACTTTAGTAGTCCACAAAAGAGATCACTATTTGCCATGTGGTGAAACTGTTTTTTTGTGCCTTTGACATTGGAGGGATTTTTTAATATATATCTTCTCTGTGGGCAGCGTAGGGATACAGCTATTTACTTGGTGAAAGTGAATTTGAGAACTAATTTATTGTACCCCTGACTGAAAAAGAAAGAAAAAAACAAAGCCCTTATATAAACTATATAACTAGTCAAGAAAAAATGCATTTCTGAATTGGCTCTGTGTGTATATGTATGCATTTGTTTATTATATATGCTTTCCAGAATCACTGGACCAATTCATAGCTACATTAACAGTTCATTAATGTACCTGTTTTCCCACAGTTCCTCCAGCATTTGTAATTTCCAGGGTTTTTTTGATCAGTTTTGCCAAACTAATGGATATGAGGTAGAACCTGAATTATTAATTTTTTATTTCTCTAATAGTGATTTAGAACATTTTTTCCACAAAGCTATTGATAACTTGGATTTCTTCCTTATAAAACTTTGTTTGTGTGTTTTAATTATTTATCAACTGGGGAATGATCCCTATAGAGAGATAGAGAGATTTTTTTGTGTGCAAGAACTTAAAAATTTTAGGTAATCAAAATTGTCTATTTTATTTTCAGTCATGCTTTCTTTTCCCTCTTTGTTCATGAATACTTCCTCTATCCATGTATCCAACAGGCAATTTCTTTTCTACTCATATCATTTCTTTATGACATCATTCTTTATGTTTAGGTTATATATGCACTCATTTGAAGCTAACCGTGATATGTTACTCTATAATACCTACTTTCTTCCAGACTGCTTTCTAATAAAAAAAAAGTAGGTTTTGTCAAATAGTGAGTTCTTACCTTGACAGTTGATCCATGGATTTATCAGATTCTAGGTAGGCTATGTTGGTTTGCTTTTGTACGAGAATCTGCTGTATAAATTGTAAGGTGGAGATTTCAGTCTTTTGTGAGAGTAATTAGCCTTGGGAGTTTGTGAATGTATCTTGATTTTTATGTCATTCAGTAAATGTTCTCTAACTTAAACATAATCCTTTTTGGATAGCACAAAGTTGGGAAGGAGATTAAGATCTCAGTGAAAATGTGAGCCAAATCAGTTATGATCATCTTAATCACCCTTTTCTATATAATTACATTATATGGAGTAGAACCTGGGCTAGAACAATTTTCCAGGCTTTGGAGCAATTCTAAAGAATGAGTGAGGGAAAAAGCATTTATTGAATGTGTGGCTAATGTTAGAGATTGCCTTGTGAATATTAGCTCCAGACCTGATACTGACAAGTACATGGGATTCTGCATGGTCTAATGTCAGTCAAGTTGGCCTATTAAGAGGAGAATTCCCTTTACTCTATATTTTAATATAATATCTTTGCCAAAATATTACCCTGGAAAATTGTAAGAGTCAATAGAGTGTCGTGGTGTCAGCCAGGAAAATTTGTGTCCTTCCTCTGACACCTAAGTATGTGACCCCAGGCAAGTCAATGAACCTATCAGTATGCCTATAGACTTCTCTATAAGCTACTGAAGAGTTTCCCATTTCCATCAGGGGACAGTTTCCCCACAAGTCATTTGCCACATTGGAGGGATTTTTAAAATATCTTTTCTCTGTGGACAGAGAACAAATTTATTGTACCCCTGACTGAAAAAGATAGAAAAAACAAAGCTCCCACAAACTTCTAGAGATTTTAGTATTAATTTTCCTTCAGTTTTGATTGGTTGGAATATTCATTTGGGTCTTTGAGTACATTACACATAATACTCAGGAAGAAAAAAAAGTACTCAGGGAAAAAAAATCAATTACCTCACTTGCAGGTAATTGATAATACTGCCTGCAAAGATAGGAGTACATTCAGCGGCATCTGGGAATCAAGAGAAATGTAATTATTTCATTTGATATTAAAACAAAACCCAACTTTCTCCAGAAATATTTCCTCCTTAGTAGTTTAACTTATCATAATACTGTGAAAAAAATCTCAGAAAAGCCCAAAGTTTGTTTTGTTCCTTTAGTCTTCCACAGTTTTTATGTGAGGTGAAAATAGTGCAAATATTGATTTTTGTGAATGTCATTTATGGGGCACTGAGTAAAGTGGTCCTCTTTTCTGCCCCCTCCCTTTTATCACTAATAAGAATGCCACAGAAACTCTTTGTTCCCCACCCATTTCCTGGGAAGACTGAAAATTTGAAATGGATTACATTATTTAATTACATCAGAAAAATGATTGAAACATTAAAGAGAAAATGAGACCACAGAATTCTCAGGAGACTCCCTCACCTCTGAGGAGGAATAGCCTGTCAGAGAACATCAGAGAGAAGAAAATACCCTTTAAGGGTGATGGAGGAAAAGGAGGAAGGGCATTTGGCTTGGCCCATAGACCATTCTGCCACTTTCAGACCATAGCTTCAGGCTAGGAACAGGCAAAGAGCCAAGGAAGGATACAAAGTCACCGCAGTCTATCCCATTCCCCTCTGCTAGACAGAATGTTTTCGTTGTTCTCCTTTCTAGCACGTAGAAAGTACAACCTCTTTTAGAATCAGGCATCCAACTGGGGTCTGGTGGTTTCTTTGAGGCATCCAGACACATCAGAGAATTGGGGACTAGTGGAACGTCAGGCTCTCTCCCTTTATGACTTCAAGATAGTGTGTTGTTCCCTTCTGAGCCAGAAGAGGAGACTTATGCACTGAAGTATAAGCTAATGGTTTATAGCCGAAACACTGTTTTATTCTTCAATTTCTCTGTCTCTGTCTCTGTCTTTCTTTCTCCCTTTCCTTTCTCTGAGAGACAAACTCTTCCCAGAAAAAAATAGAAGTTTCAAGTACTTGAAAGAAGAACTATATTGGCTTTATCTTGAATCATTCAATCAAATAATTAGAGTGAATTTGATAGAAATCAAATGTGATGAAATTCATTTAAAAGGAAAAGTCAGAAAGATGTCATTTCATTCAGTTTTTCTAATTAAGAAAAAAATTCCCTTTTTGATATATCCTTAATACAGACTCTTCAATAATATAATAGCAAGCCCTGAAAAGTTTTCAGTGCTTTACAAATGTTAAATCATTTTATTGTTGCTCTCGCCATTTTACATATGAGAAAACTATAGCTAGAGAGATATGATATGTCTGAGGTGAATTTTATACTCAGGTCTTCTTGACTCCCAAGACCAGAACTCTATATTATCTAGCTGATTTTGAAATTCATTGATAAATGTACTCTTCCTTTTTAGAAATCCTTACTTTTAATCTGTCATGTTATTATAAATTGATTTTATAATTTCACTACTTCAGACTAATATTATAATTTTATTTAAAATGAGTGGCAGGGTCACAGTGATTTTGAGCCAGCCTCAAAGCTAGGAGACTCTGAATTCAAATCTTACCTCTGACATGTACTGTCTGTGAGACCTTGGGCACTTGGTCCTTTAATCTCTGACTGACCCAGACAACTCTGTATGATTAAGTTACTGATGAGTTGCCCATCCTTGCCTTTTAGCAGGAGTCCATATTGTAAGTGCCCTTCACAGATAAAATCATAAATCCAGGACGAACAAAATTAATCTCTAATTAAATTGAGTAGCCATGTTTATTTATCAAATATATTAGAAAGAGAACAAAAATAAGACATTCAAATTGTTTTCTAGTGAAATAAGCTTATATATTTGGAATTAAGTTTGGTATGAAAAATTTTAAATTCTGGGTCACACACAGTATTATTCTTATCTGTAAATATAGTCTTCTTATTCACAAAGTATAACAAATTTTCCTGCCTTTTTAGTTTCAAAATAATCTCTACAGCAGGCATAAATTACTTCAGAGCAACTCATTTTATTCCTTATAGAAGAATTAACTATGTTGCACAAATTAAATGTATTACTCCAAGAGCCCATGATGAAGACTGATACTTAAGTTATTTCTACCAAATTACTGGGTAGAGTAGATGTCCTTTAAAATTTCATTGATGGGGCAACTGGGTGGCTCAGTGGATTGAGAGTCAGGCCTAGAGATTGGAGATCCTGGGTTCAAATGTGGCTCCAGACACTTTCTAGCTGTGTGACCCTGGGCAAGTCACTTAACTCCCATTGCCTAGCCCTTACACTCTCCTGCCTAAGGAAGAATGTAAGGGTTTAAACAAATAAATAAAATTTCATTGGCCCAAGGCATATATTTGTGTCATCACATGCAGGATATACCATAAGGAGACCTCTAACAAAGCAGACTACTTAGCTCTTGTCCTCCTATAACTAATACAAATAAGGTATATCTTTTTCCTCCTACATTAAATGCTTTTATATACAATGAATGTTTATTTATCCTCATCTTTGGTGTCTATATTTGGGTATATATCCTCTTGAGTACTTTTTCTCCAGGATTTTGAATATTCCAAAGAGACCTATAGTTTAAGGAAAAGGAGAACTGTAAAATTAGTTTGATTAAAGTACCTTCAAATGATATTTTTGTAACAATTTAAACTCCCTCAGCTTGCTTCTACATCGAGAACAAATAGGAAACCAGTTGGTCATTTTCAAAATGGAATTATACGAAACAATCACAAGAACAGATATTCCAATTTTCCTTGTATTCTGATCCCAATATTCAAATATGAGATCATGGTGATGTTTCCAGATCCCTTCTGATTCACTGTACAGCCTTCCTGTTGAATAATTTGCTGGGCTTCAGTGAGAGCAGACTGTGTCAACCTCAACTTCTGAAGGAATTAGAGGCTGACCTCTCCCATTGTAAAAGGGAACAAATTAGAAACCAGTTTCAACAACCCAACTTAAAAAAAATTACCCTGAAATCCAAACCTTTAAGAAATCTACTACCAAATTAAAAGGGTTTTAATGGGGGGGGGGTTATTTAATACATAAGTTTGAAACACTAAAAAAAAAATCTTCCAAAGAAAGCGACGTTAAGTTGTTAAATGAAAGAGTAGAAAACTGATTTTGTAGAAAGAATAAGTTTAGGTGCTCTGAGCATAAGGATGATCACTTCAGAGAACTCACATGGGGGAACTATGTTTCAAGGTTGCTTCTTTGAAATCTACTATGAAGTAAAATTGTGATGGATATGCTAAGCAGGAACAGGTTTTATACCTTAAATATAAAAGAAAAACACTAAGAAGCTGCAAAGAAAATGGGGAGATGGGGGGGTGGAGGAAAAGTCCCCAGAGGATCAAAATTCACTTTTCTCTCTGTTATGTCTGATACCATATAGTATAAAGGAAGACAGCATTACTGAAGAAACAAGCCATAGCCAGAGGGAAGGAATCATGTTGTGCTCCAAAAGATCTGGGCTTACAACAAAGACAATACTGGGGGGGGGGTATGTTTAAAAGTCAGCCTTAAAGAGAATGAATGCAAGTTTTAACCTTGGAGAAAAAAACAGCTGTGTTAGGAAATAACATAAGTTTATTAACTCTAATTGGTCTCTTGTCCTTTGGGGGCTTTTTCCTATCTCTTATATATTTATTTTTATACTTAACTTTTATTTTTTTCTTAATTACATAGAAGCAACAAAATTTAACTTTTTAAAAAATGTTGAATTTCCAGTGGTGTTGAAAAACACCTTTGATCTAATCTGAATGCAAACCAAGACACACTATATTTCACTTTGTGTCTTCATTTTTCTTTTGTTTGTTCTAGTTCATTTTTACAAAAGGACTAACATGGGAAGATGTTTTATACTATCAGCCATGTGAAAATCCTATACACATGGACATTTGTTTCAGACAAATATTCAACTGACTAGTAGATTGCCATGTTGAAATAAAGGCAGCTCTGCTTTTGGAGTCTTACTGGACTTTTATTTTGCCTATTTCTAGTTGTTACAAATTGCTTTTCTTCTGGGCTGGGTGGTAAAAATTAGGATTAAAAATTAAAGCCAAAACATTTTTCAAAAAGGTTAAAAGTATTTTTCATGTAATTGAGGAAAAAATAAAATATTATTAAGAAATGAAATTTTGAGTTTCATATTCTCTGCCTCACTCCCCTCTTCTTGAGAAACAGCGGGGTTTAAAAATATTTGAAGCCTTTCTGTTCCTGTAGAATACATATTTAAAGGTCTGGGCAGTGGTCTTGTGAGTCCATCACTGTGAAGCCATCTATAACTTATAACATGAAAGGCTCAGACAGTGTCCTATACAGGTAGACACTTATTTCAGCTGACTAAAGATTGCCATATTGAAATAAAGGCAGCTCTGGGATTTTTTTTTGGGTGGGGGGTTTCTGCACAGGAACAAGGATGTAAAGCCTTATTGGACCTTTATTTTGCCTATTTCTAGTTGTTACAAAGCTTCACGCGTTCTTGGTACACATGATAGGTGTTTGAAATGACAGGATTAACCAGGGGCAGTTAAGTGTGCACTTGTATTTGTCATTGACATTGTATCTTTTCCCATGATCCCCTTCTGCCTGCTACTTTCTTCCAGAGTTCTTCCAAAGCAGAGACTGTTGTTTCCTTTTTTTGTATCCATGACCTGGCATATAGTAGATACTTAATAAATATCTATTGAGGGGGGTGACTAGGTAGCACAGCAATTAGAACACTAGACCATGAGTCAGGAGGACCTGGGTTCAAATATGACCTAGGATACTTCCTAGCTCTGTGACCCTGGACAAACCATATAACCCTACTTTGCTAGCCCTTGCCCTTCTGGCTTGAAGTTGTTACTAGGATAGAAGGAAAGGATTTTTAAAAAGTGTTTATTGACTTACTGTGTTCCATTCCTATGGAGGAGACACTTTTCCTGTCTTCCTTCTACATTCTTTATCACCATTACCAAAAGCTCCCCAATACACACCTAGTAGAAGCAGTGAATTGAACTCTGTTCCATACCGGAGTTCAAATTCAGCCTCAGACATTTTCTAGTTGTGTGACCCTGGGCAAGTCATTTAAGCTGTTTGTCTCAGTTTCCTCAACCATTAAAAGGGTTGTTGTAAAAATCAAATAGGATAGCATTTGTAAAGCACTTCACACAGTGCCTGGCACATAGTAGACATATTATCACTTTAACCAGCCTAAATCCATTTGCATGTGAACAGAAACTAACCAAACAGAGAGAATCAATAACTACTCTATCTGGACAAGGTAAATCAGACTCCCTAATTCCTAGCTCTGTTCATCTAGGTATAGATATAAATATTAGTAGCTAGTGATATAGATATATCATTATTGATATCAATTATCTGCATTTGTGTATATATATTATAAAAATGCATACACACATAAACATGATGTTTCAAAGCTTAAAACTGCATTGACTTTTGAGATACTGTGTATGTCTATTTGTGTGGACACATAAATACAACTAATTTTACTTTTATTAACATATTTCAAATTTATATCACTATGATTTCTGAATAAACTTGCCCATGTACCAAGCAAGCCGTCGCTTATGATAAAAAATCAAAAAGTCCAACAAAACTAAGCAGCCCTGCAACCCAGTCTGACAATATTATATGCAGGCTCTACACCCAGAATCCCATGTTTCTGCAATGAAGGAGGAAGTTGCATTTCAAGTTTGACCATTCTAATTTCATAGCATTCAGTTTTTCTTTTTGTTTTGTCTATGTTCTTTCCATTTACTTGTATATGTTGTTCTTCTGCTTCCGATGATTTCATTTTGTCTGAATTCTTTTTATATATCTATCATCTCATACAATGAACTGATATTCCACTCCATGTGTATGCCAGTTTCCTTCACTATTTACCAATCAATGGGCATCCACTTGATTTTCAATTCTTTGAATTTTCAATTCAATTTTAGACACTAGATTTTTTAGTATAATTCTAAAACTCCAAAGCTGTTTTTAATGTGCTTAAGGGAAGGGACAAAGTGTTAAGAGTACATAAGAGATTCATTTTATTAGAAGCTTCAATCACAGTCAATGGTGAGTTCAAGTGGAACTGTGCTATAGAGAATATATTGCTATTTTAAATCAATTCTAGATTTTTAACATTAAAATTTAGAGGAGCCAATAGCAAGATTTTACCCAGCTTATTCCTTAGACTATACCTTCTGCAATTCTTAAATTCCACCCCAAATTTCAAGATTAAAAGTTCTGTAAAATTGAGAGAAAATGGTAGAATATGTCAACCTATTCTTTAGTTGAATGAGTTCCATGTAGCAGAAAGAATTCTGGAGCCTGAAATATTCTGGTTGATGTTAGAGCTGTTTACCTAGACCGCTCATATAAAAAGTATTCCTACCAGCAACTATTCATTTGTAAAATGCATCCAAACAAAAGATCTTGGTCAGGAATAACTAACTTCTTACTGAACGGTCTTTTGTAGATTCTACAAGTCCCAGATCTACAGCATTTTATAGATGAAATACCTCTTATCTTATGAAATGTGCATGCGTGATTGGCTTAAAATGGAAATCGAGAAACTGAGTAAGTCCAGTACGACACCCCTCACATAAAAATGAAAAAGGTTGACATTTTGTTATTTATAGGAGTCCCTGACCAGTGTTTAAAATTTGATGAACTGTTATTCTGTTACTTTAAATTCCTGTTAATTACAGGTTAATTTTTTTCTTTATTTACAATATACACTTTAAATCTCTATACTTTTTCTTTCCTTTAGTCTTTTGGCAAGTACCTAAATGTCCATGGGTTTTAGAACATTGTGCTAGGCATTCTGAAATGCATATTAAAGGAAAGGATAGAAGCAAAGCAATTTGTTTTCTAATGAAAGTAAAACCAGCGTGATCAGTAGGATTAGATGAGTTAATTATGGAAGTTAACTGAGAGGAAGAAGAAGAGTTGGTTCAGGGATTATGGAGTTAGTTAGAAAATGCTGGCTGAACTGAGGGTTAAGGGTAGGATGCATCATAGTGGGAATTGGTGGTATGAGCGATATTGATAGAATCTGGTTAGGCAGAGGGGAATAAGGAGAACTCTAGAAAAGGTTCAAGTTGACTGTAACATACATAGAAAACCAAATATAAGGATGGGCGAGGCAATGGGACTTAAATTTGAAGGGCTTAGATTCCTTTAATCCAGAAACCAAGGTCAGTCTTTTAGAGAACATGAATATTTACTTTTATGTTGCTTACAGTGTTCTAGAAGCAGAAAAGTGTGGCTTAGACCATTATTCTGAGCAGCTGTTGACACTGGATTGGAACTTGACTCTATTAATATAATTAATCAAATCAGAGAATGTCTACACTGGAGGGGACTTTCAGGATCAGACATTTTTATAATAATTTAACGATAGCTTAATCCTGAACAAGTCACTTAACCTCTCTTTGCCTCTGTTTCCTCACCTGTAAAATATGGATAATAGCTAGCTAACTAGTCAGCTTAACCCTCCTAGGACTTTGCAAGATTAAAATGGGATAATATTGGCAAAGCACTTTGCAAACCATGAAGCACTATATAAATGCTAGCTATTATTATTAACAATTCTCCATCTTTCAGAGGAGCAACCTGAGATCAAGGTAAGTTAGTGCAATTGCCCAAGGTCACACGGGTTTAAGAACTGATTCAGTATATAGGATGAGTTCATATTCCCTAAATAGGTCTAATTTTGAGTATAAAATAAAACCTTCAGAAGTATCCTATGAAAGAAATCCCACATTTATTACTTTCTTGTACTGGCCTGGAAAAATGAAAACTATGTTTATGTAACTTTTTAGACATATATATCCACATATACACTTAGACTTATTCTCATGATACATTTTAAATTTCTTAAATTAATTAAGAATATTTTTCCATGGCTATATGATGCATGTTCTTTCCCTCTCTTCTTCCCTTCCCCCTCCTGGAGCCAATGAGCAATCCCACTGGGTTTTACATGATGACACTTTTTTTTAAACTCTTACCTTCCATCTTAGAATTAATAGTGGTTTCAAGGCATTATATTAGGAAGAGCTAGAGTCTAGCCGCTAGACAATGGGGTTAAGTGACTTGCCCAGGAGCACACAACTATGAAGTCTCTGAGACCAGCTTTGAACCCTGGACCTCCATGTCCAGGTCTGGCTCTCAATCCATTGAGCCACCTCACTGCCCTGTCATGATATCTTTTTGAGAGAGCTGAGATCATATGGTAGATTAGAAATTAAACTGGATACTGTTTCAGATGTCATTCTGGAATGTTTTATGATTCAGTAACAGATGGAGAGTTCCATTTAAAATTAACTCATCACTGTAAAGGAAAGAACAAGCAGATTGGGGAGGGGGGCAATGCTTCTTCATCTAGATCAAGTTTTCTTAACCTGGAGTCCCCCAGTAGTCCATGTATAGATTTCCAGAGGTCCGTGAACACAGATAGGACAAAAATGATATCTTTTTCTTTTTCTCACTGATCTCTAATTGAAATTTAGCATTTTCTTCAGCTATTTGATAGGGCAACTAGATGACTCAATGGACAGAGCACAGGGCCTGGTGTCAGAAAGACTTGATTTCAAATCTCAGCCTGGGACACTTACTAGCTATGTGACCCTGGGCAAGTCACTTAACTCTGTTGGCCTCAGTTTCATCATCTGCAAAATGATCAGGAGAAGGAGATGGCAAATCACCCCAGTATCTTTGCCAAGAAAATCCCAAATGGAGTCATGAAGAGACTAACAGGACTGAACAATAACAATGTTAATTAATATCAGTTTTTTAAAAGCTTTCTAAAAAGGGGTCCATGATCCCCCCCCCAAAAAAAAGTTTAAGAACTCCTCATCTGGTGTGTAAATATTATCCTTGTTATTTTTGCTTAGCTCAGTTGGTAGGTTGAGAATTAGATTAGGAGCCAGGATACATTTTAGGTTCTCCCCCATTAACTAGCTAAGTAATCTTACATAAAGTCACTTAACTTCTCTGTGGATTCAGTTAAATGATTGTTAAGACCACTGTTAGCTTTAAAATCATCATTTGGGCTCATCTGTTAGCTCAGAAAAATCAGGCAACAGGAAATAATTATAAGAAAGTGAAGTTTAAAAATGATGCAGGGCTATAATCATTTTCCTTTAATATCTAAGTTACTCCTTGGCAGTAAATCACTTATTTCCCTATTTCTGTTCATGTCACCATCCTTTAGCCAGTCTCTCAGACTTGAAACTTTGACCTCCCACCCTTTCTCCTTTTCCATCATCACTAAATTCTCTGTGTTCTCATCGTCACTGACCAATTTTAGGCAGGCGTCATGGTCATGCCTGGATTAAAATTTTTAAACACCACTTTTATCTTGTTACTCTCTTGCTCAGAAACCTTCAGTGGCCTCCCTTCTTAAGATGTTAGATCATGTCTAAACTCCTCTCCTTAGTTTTTAAGGCACTTTATCATTTGACGTCATCCCATCTTCTCTTTTCATCAGCTCCAAATGAACACCTACCTATCCCAGCCTGACCTACTATTTCCTTTTCATTTTATGACTTAGAGTTTTTTTTTCCATTATTTTGAAAATATTTTAGGTTGTGCAACAGAAAATTCTCTACCTAAAAGCAACTTTTGCTGAAGGGTTCATTTATCTAAATATGACTGACCATTGGCAGTAGTATTGTGAAGTTGTTAAAGCTTGGCTTCAGTGTCCATAAGCCTTCTCTTTGCCATCTCTGTTCCTTCATTTGTTCCCCAGGTTCCCAATGCTCTTGAACTTTCTTCTATCACCCTGATCAAAAACTGCTCTCAGAAAGGATCTAGTGTCATTTCTCTCTGTATAAATTTGTCAGAGTAATTGCATTGTAGTCTTCTTAATCATTGTGAAATGATGGACTTTGTCCACCATTAAAAGACGTTCATGCATCTACTAGTGTGCAGGAAAAGGCAGAAGGTTGATTAGGGGTTGGAGGAAAAGAATCATAACATACAGGCTGCTGTCTATTCCATTTATACAGAAATTCAGCTCTTATAATCTAATGTATTTTGTTTTTTTTAGATTAACCATTGAGTATTTTGTGACTTTTTATATTTGGATGTTAAACATTATTCTGATAACCATTTGTCAAGGATAAGGGAAGATTTATGGTAAATAAATAATATGAAAACATGGCAGTTTTATTTATGTGTGTATATTTTGTATCTCCTGTAGAAGAGATTAGACTGGTTTTAAGAAAGTGATGAGATGATAAATCTTTTTTCAAGATGGAATAGAGACTAGAACTATGATTTCACTGGAATAGAAAACTGTTAGATGAGAAAATTTAGCATCTACTAAAATAGGCTGGCCCTTTCACTACAAAATATAGTTTCAAAGACTTGCCTAGAGCACTGAAAAGTTAAGTGATTCAACCACTGTCACATAGCCAGGATGTATCAGAGGTGGGATTTGAACCCAGATCTTCTGGACCCCAAGGCCTTTTGTTTTTATACACTTTACTGTGTTGCCTCTTTGTTAGGTTATTAAAGCAAAATCTTAGTGAATTAAACCTTTGGGTTAAAATTCATTTTAATTTTTCCTTTTTAAGACTTTTAAAAGTGGAATTTTCTAAAAATCTAGATATAAATTATATAGTATCATATTAATTGAAGATGTGAATTACCCAGCCTCCCGAGGTACTTTATTTAGCTTCACTTTTATCTTTTAGTAGAATGTGAGTTCCTTGAGAGCAGGAACTCCCTCTCTTTCCTGTTTGCACCCCAAACATCCAATACAATGTGTGGCACATTGTTGGCATTTAATAAATGCTTTCTGATTAATTGATTTTCACTAAATTAATTTTTAATCTTGGGTCTTTTGGGGATTCTCTTCTGAGGGTTATATCAATTATAATCCTATGCAGTTGGAATTCCATAGAGTATGTTTATTATTATATGTATTCCTGAATGAAAAATAGTCCTAAGTATCAAGGCTTGAAAAACATTTTTTTTCTCCCTTTATTATCTTAACTGATTAACTGAGAAAAGCTGATTATGGGTCGCAGTAGGAAGAAGAAAAGACAATTTTCCTCTCTTTTGATTCTCTTATTGTCTGAGAAATATTTTCTCAAGAGAGCAAAATAAAAAGGGCTCTGTTCTCAAAGATGGAAAATTGAGTGTTAAAAGCGTAGCCCCACACATCTTCAATCCACTCCTGAGGCTTCTTTCATTTTAAAAATTGTACGGAGTCGGTTTTAGAAATACTGACAATAGGAACTGAAGACTCCTTTCTGCAAATTGAGAGCTCTTAGGACACCTGTCCTGTGGTGTAAATGACTTATCAAAATTAAGGGAGATGATTCAAGTGAACGTCTTGAAGCATCACTAATTAAGTGGGAAAAGGTTAGCAGAAATCCAGCAATTGAAACAGGCTTCTCAGTGATAGGGAAGAAAAATAAACTCATTTCCCTTAATGAACTAATTCTTTCTTTGTGGTGAAATTAAGAAGCAAATTCTCAGGAGGAAACTCTCCACAACTAATGAAATTGTCTTTGCTATAGAGAATGTTCTTTGTTACTGTTTTTGAAGGAATATCATTGACCAGTGTGACATTAAATTCAAGGAAGTAAAATAGAACCTGAAATTATCCTTGAAATTTAGATCATTAGAAATCAATCTATACTTTGCCAGTGACCCAATTAGAAACCAGTCTTTGAAGGCAAAATTTGACATTTAACAATTTTTTAAATGTTAAAAAAAGACTGACGTATCAAAGAGTAAATGATGTGTCACAAACTGTACTGACTTTGTATTCAGATACCTGAATATACATTTTAAAATAAGTTAAGTTACTCTTACTGAGTAATCTCAGATATCAGCATCTTTTAAAGAATAAAATCTACTTCTTAGTTCTGTTCTTCAGTGATTTTCAAGATTTAATATTTACTCCCTGAAGGTAATCACGAAAACACTCTTGTAGGTCTAAGTATCTTCAGAAAGGACGGTGGGAACCGCTCAACTAAAGAACCAAATAGTCTCTTAGTGTTGACTACTTTGGAATGTGAACTGGAAGTTATTTAATTCTTGGTTCACCCAGTAAGTTTTCTTCCCTAAAGACATTTCAGTGAAATGATTTTTTAAAAGCTCCTAGAATTGTTTTGTATTTGAATTGCTCATTAAATTTAATCATTGTGGTCCTAAGTACTACTCCCAACCCCCAAAGGTGACAGTAACCTGTCATATTGTAATGGTTTGTGTTTTCTCTAAATGTTTTTTAGCTCAGCAATCAGCAAACACTGGGAAGCTGAACTGGCCACACTCAAAGGTAACAATGCCAAGCTCACAGCAGCATTGTTGGAGTCCACTGCCAATGTCAAACAATGGAAACAGCAACTTGCCGCCTATCAGGAGGAAGCCGAGCGCCTACACAAGCGGGTACGGTCAGCTCTGATAGACATAAGAATGTAAAACCAGTAGGTTGCCTTGATCACAGGAAAGTTTGACAGAGATACTGTACAGCTAAGCTTCCAGGGGATATTTGGCAGTTGTTGAAACATATAGCTTGGATTATGTGACCTAAATTGCTTGAGGAAAATTGTTCCCATCACTTAGTAGTGTTATTGTGTGTGTGTGACAGAGAGAGAGAGACAGACAGACAGACAGACAGACAGACACAGAGATAGAGACAGAGAGAGAGAGAGACAGAGACAGAGAGAGAGAGAGAGAGTCAGAGGGAGAGAGACAGAGAGAGAGAGAAAGGAGAAAGAGAGAGAGACAGAGACAGAGAGGGAGAGGGAGGGAGAGAGAGAGAGACAGAGAGAGGGAGGAAGGGAGGGAGAGAAAGGGGGAAGGAGAGAGAGGGGGAGAGAGAAGAAGGGGGGAGAGAGAGGGGGAGAGGGAGGGAGGGAAGAGAGAGAGAGGATGGGAGGGAGAGAGAGGGGGGAGAGAGAGACAGAGAGATAGAGACAGAGAGAGGGAGGGAGGGAGAGAGGGGGGAGATAGAGGAAGGGGGGAGAGAGAGGGGGATAGGAAGGGAGAGAGGGGGGAGGGAAGAGAGAGAGAGGATGGGAGGGAGAGAGGGAGAGACAGAGACAGAGAGAGACAGAGACAGAGAGAGAGAGACAGAGACAGAGAGAGAGAGAGAGAAATTTATAACATACATGGTGACAAAGATTGATAATGACCTAGTTTGGGGGAATCATTCTGTACTAAAGTGTCCAAAGTAAAACTATATAAACTAGACAAGAATATCTGTCCATCCACCCCATTCTTAAGTCTCTGCAGGTAATCAACAACAAAAATAAAATCATCTAAATGAATGAAAAAGAAGGGCATGCCCGCCTTTCAGAAAAGCATGGCAAAGAGAAAAAAACCCTATACAAGTCACAGTGATGAACAGTCTTAGCACCAAAGCAGGATATGAAAGATCTCCTAGGACTAAGATAGCAAGAGAAAGAAGAGAAAGGGAAAAAAGAATAAGACAAGAGAAAGAGAAAAAGAACCAATAGGGAAAGAGATAGAAAAAAAGGAATGAGAGGAATAGAGGAAGGAAAGCCTTCATAAGTATGGTGTTTACCCCTGGTATATGAGACATACTTCAGACAGTTCCCAGCGGAATGTAAGCTTCTGAAACAGAGTGGTTTTGCTTTTGTATCCCCAGCTAGCACAGTGCCCATGACATTGTAAGGGGGGGGGGTTCCTAAATGCTTGTTGGTTTATTTAAGTCATTCAATAGATTAACCAATTAATACATTACTTTATTCTATTAGGAGTGGGACATACGATTAAAGAAATATAAGATAACACTTTGCCACCAATGAATTCATAAATATAGTTGGGAAGAAACAACAAATACATGGGATCCCTTAGTATGAATGGAAAATAGTATATAATTACCACTAAATTTGCTACCAACAGCAATGCAATGATCTAGGAAAATTCTGAAGGATTTATGAAAAAGAATGCTATTCATCTCCAGAGAAAGAACTGTTGGAGAAATGCAAATGATAACATGATTTATCATTTGCTTATTTGAGTATATGATTTGGAGTTTTGGTTTTATAAGATTATTCACTTACAAAAATGAATAATATGGAAATATGTTTTGTGTGATAATACACATATAATCCAGACTGAATTACTTGTCAGCTCTGGAAGAGGAGAGAGAAGAGAAGGGAACCAAAATGAATCATATGACTTTGGAAAACTTATGTGGAAATTTGTTATCAAAATAAAATAAAGAAAAAAAGGCAAAAAATGACTACTAAATTATTTAGTTAAAAACTATTATCCTGGGGTAGCTAGGTGGGCGACTCAGTGTTTAGAGAACCAGAACCAGAGTCAAAAAGTCCTAGGTTCAAATGTGGCCTCAAATTTCTCCTAGCTTTGTGACTCTGGGCAAGTCACTTACCCCCCATTGCCTAGTCCTTGCTACTCTTCTGTCTTGGTCAATATCAATTCTAAAATGGAAAGAAAATAAAAAAATAATAAAATAAACTATTAATTCAAGTTGAAAATCATAGGGGAATGCAAGCAGCTATGCATGGAAGACTAGACCTCATTATTAGCATTAATTGGGCCCCAGTTTATAGAATAGCATCAGATATATTTTTGACCTTAGTGGTTAAATCTGGTTTCTAGGTACTTTTGTGACAGTGTGGAATAATAATCGAGAAAGTAGAATAGAATATATAAGAGAAAGGACAGATGGACTAAAGCTTAGTTATTGGGTGTGTACAGAGTTGGTATTGAATATTATGGACAGAGTATGTAGAAGGATGGGCTTTTGAATGCAAATCCTCAGAGATGATGCTGTGTCCAGAATGACTGAGAGAAGGGCCATCTGTGTATTGTCAGAGCCAAGTCTGCAATGAGTATAAAGGAAGGTGGGGAGGGAATTATAGGACTGGATGTAGGCACATAGCCTCTTCCTACCTAGAGAATTTGTATGTCCTCTGTCTCTGTTGTTCCTTCCAGAATTATTTTAATTTTAAAACATTTTAAGCTCCAAATAAAACCAGCATACCCACATATGCAGTGGCACAGAAAAAAAGAGGATTGATTATACATGAAACGTCAAGCCTCTATTAGGTGTAGCTTGCTTTTCTTTTTTAAGTACATGACAAAATCATGTCACTTTCAAAGCTATCCTGCTTGTCTTTAATTCCTTCTGGCTTTCCTTCTGTTCTCTTCTGTGCTTAAAAAAAAAAAAACTCCACTTAAATGGCCTTCCTTTCTTTTCTCTTTTTTTCCCTTTGTTTTGACAAATTTATCTCATCCTCCATCTTTCTAAACCACTTCCCCTGGCCAACTGGAAAAAAAAAGAAAAAAGAAAAAAAGAAAACCCTTGTAATCAATATGCATAGTCAAAACAAATTGTTGCATTGACGGTACTCAAACTTGTATCATATTCTACAACTTGAGTGCATTAACTTTCTCTCAAAAGGAGAGTCAGCTCTTGAAAGTACACCCTGCAGTTATAGCATCTCTTATGATGAAAATTATCTCAAGAGACTGATTTTTGAGTAAGAATTTAAGTTTATTGATTATATCAGATTTATCAGGTCAACATTATAACTGATAAAGTAATAAAGGTTTCCATGGTTGTCTCTCATACCAGGGACCACTTGAGCTGGGTAAGGTAGCTTGATAAATAGATTTTGAGGAGCTTGTTATTCAGCCCCTTCCTTGACTATTCTAAGACATCTTTATTTGGTGATAACTAATTAAGAAGTGGCCCATCAGACCCCTCAGCTCTTTGCCAAACTAAAAAGGTAGATAGTCACTCCACAAGAAAAGAGCCCTTGTTTCTTTTGTTTATTAACAAAATTTTGTTAAAAGGAAGCCATTCTTTGGGATTCCCAAAGACAAAGAAAATGCAAAAAGTAGCAGACTAGATGGTGTCTCTGCTCCAGATCCCAGACAGAGGAAGAGACAGCCATTCTCCCTCATATTTAGGAATTAATACAGCATGTTAAAAATAAATTCCCACAGCTCATTTACAGAGCTGTGATGAGCAAGCCCTAGTAAATGTAAATATCTGACTAGCACGAATCTGAGCCCCAATAATCTACTCAAGGGGAAAAAGGTCATTCAGGGCAAAACCAAAAAAACAGAGAACTGGATGTGAACATATTTACTGGCAAGTGAGAAATGCATGTGTGTGCATTGTATGTGTCAGACCATGCCATGTTAGGACACTAGGAATTCCGTGAAGGAAGTATGAAAGAGTTGGAAAAGCCGTTGGGAGAATTCAGGGAGGAAAAAAAAGCACTTACTTAAAGGATGAACAGCATTTGGGCAGTTGACAGCCAGAAGAGTGAGCATTCCAAAAAAGGGGGGGAAGAACTTTATTAAAGGAACTTGACTGTAAATATGTGTTTGCATAGTAGAAAACTTTTGGTTGTTGTTTAGTCACTGAGTCCTATCTCACTTTGTGTCCATGAACCATACTTTTGTGGGATTTTCTCAGCAAAGATATTGGAGTGGTTTGCCATTCCTTCCTCAGTGGATTAAGGCAAATGGAGGTTAAATGACTTGCCCAAGATTGCACAGCTAGCATGGTCTAAAACTAGATTTGAACTGAGGTCTTCCTGACTCTAGGTCCAGTGCTCTATTCACTGAGCCATCTAGCTGCCTTTTAGAAAACTACTGAGGACAAAAACATTTATATTGGAAAATAATCAGTTTAATAACATAAATTTTAGGAAAGAAATTATATCATCTAGTATAGTCTTCTTCCTAATGCAGGAATCTTTTTAACAATTCTCTTGCTATAGTGTTATTCATCTTCCACTGAAAGACGCATAGTGATGGGAAATTCATAGCTTTGTGAGACATCCTACTCCATCACTGGACAGCCCTTCATGCAAACATTTTTGTACTAAGTCCCTATCTGCCTTCTTGTACTCATCAGTCTCAGTTCTGGCCTCAGGGGCAGTGCAGAATTAATGTAATATCTCATTCCCATGATAATCCTTCAAATATTTGAAGACAATGATCATGTTCCCCATAAGTCTTTTTTTCATTCATTCAGTCATTAACAGAGTTTCCAGGCCAATCTTGGTCAGCCTGCATACTCTTCAGTGGCATCCTTGAACTGTGTCATCTGAAATCTAAAACATTATTCCCAATATGATCTAAGGAGTGCTGAGGACAGTGGATACGATATTGTTGTTAGTACGGTCAAAGATGACGTGAAATTATTTTAGCAGTTCTGGCTCGCTTGCTTTACATTGGAATCATGTTTAGTTAAATCCCCCAGAATATTTCAACATGAAATTGTCTCAAGTCAGGGTCTATCCCCCCACCCTATGTAATTTTTTTTAACCTAAATATATGCCTTTACATTTATCCTTGTTAAATTTCCTTTTGATGTTTTGAACCACTATTCCAGCCTGTCAAGATGTCTTTTTATCCTAATTCTGTCATACAGGATCTATAGCTCTTTCTTTATATTCCATCCATATTTCCTAGCTTTATTGTCTTTGAATGGCATAAATGTGGCTTCATCTTTCTTGAAAACAATGCTGAAGTCAATTCATTAGTTTAGGTTTTATATATATACAAATATATATATATATATATATATACACATATATATATTTAACCATAAACTTGGACATCAGCAATCATGAACATGTCAATATTCTTGAAATAATCAAATCGATTCTGTGCCTTTTAAAAACCGATCCCACTTACAGTTAATTGGTTTTGTCCTGTATCTACTTAGGTCAAGGTTCTTTGTCTCTGAACTTAGTTCAAAAATTTAGCTGACCTGTAATGAGTTAAGTTTAGAAATCCAGTTCTCTCATTAGTCACTGCTCTGTTCTTGCTCAAGGAAATCTGTTATCCTTTAGGGATGCTTGTGGGCAACTGGGAGTCTGGTCTAGTATCTTTATGCCACAAGCTATCCTTCAAGGATGTCTGGTTTGCCCTCCAAAGAAGTCTGGTCCACTATCTCCAATCTTGCAGGTAGACATAAGCAATGAACATTTCTTAGTGCTAGGAGGGAAGGAGGGGGTTGTTGCTCCCAGTTTTCAATCAGGCATGTTGTCCTCACCTCCATGATGCTGCCAGCCCTGTAACCAATTGCATTATTTTCCTCACCTCCCCAGTTCTGTTTTTTGTTTTATGCTTATAAAAGGGAGCTGTCCTCCTCCTCCTCTTTATCATTGGCCCAAGGTAGCAATTTGGCCCACTTCATGAACAGTTTTGTACCCAGCTAATAAAGTGATATGGCTCAGGATTCTGCACCTGATGTCTAGGTTTATGGTTAAATATATATATATATATACATATTTTTTAAAACCTAAACTAATAAATTGACTTCAACATTGTTTTCAAGAAAGACGAAGACACATTTATCCCATTCAAAGATGATGAAGCTAGGGGAATACAAAGAACAGAAGAGAAGATTGTACATGAAACAACTTCTCTTGCCTACAGTTTTGTGAGTGAATGCTAAATTCAACAAAAATCCTTGTTTTGCTTGTCCCCTCCCCACTTCTCTATTCTTAGTGGATTATTGCTGTTGTTTTGTTTAATTGATGATCTTTTCTTTTTCTTCTTTTTTTGGTAACACTATCACTACCCACCAGATAGAAGCCCTCACATACAATGAATAATAAGTACAGGGAAGCAAAGTAGTCTGAAAATGTATATTTTATTGTCACTCTAATTCATCACCTCTCTGCCAAAGGTGGGATGAATGTTTCATTATCAGTCTTTTGAAACCAAGATTGGTCATTGAATTTCCCTTTACATTTTTGTAGTCATATAAATTGTTCTCCTGAGTGCTTACTTTGCTCTGTGTCAGTTCATACAGAATTTCCCAGGTTACTCACAGAGAATTAATATTCCATTACATCCATTGACCATAATTTGTTAAGTAATCCCCTAATTGGCAGACTCTTTGAAAAGAGCTTCTATAAATATTTTTTGCATATGAGTTCTTTCCCTCTGACTCTGACCTCTTTGAGGAAATATGCTTAGCAGCGTTATCAATGATTCTAAGTATATACATACATACATACATATATATATATATACTAAAGTTAGTGATTTGGGGGGTATAATTCCAAAATGTTTCCCAGAATAGTTAGACTTATAGCTAGCTCTACTAAAAGTAGACCAATGTGACCATCCTTCCAGACCCAACAATTGCCATTTTCTTCTCTTGTCATCTTTGACAGTCTGATAGGTATGAATGGGAACTTTGGTTAATTTTTCAATCAGCTATGAATTCACCTAAATGAATTGTTATTCAGTCCATATTTCTTCATTTCATTTACAGGTATACCATGACATATTTTGTCAGATGTCTTATTAAAGCTGAGTTGTATTATGCCTGTGGCATATCCCCGATCTACCTGTCAAAAAAAAAGGAAATGGAATTAACTTGGGATGACTTGTTCTTTGTGAATAAATGCTAGCCTTTTGTATTTACTTTTCTTTTGTCAGACCTCATAAACTATTTAATTTTATTTAGAATTTTTCTATCAATTAATATTAAAATTATTAGTCTCTATTTTCCTAAGCCTCTCCGTTTTCAAAAAGTGGGATATTATTAGTCCCCCAATATTTTGACATTGTCACTATGCTGCATGATTTCTCAAGAATTTCCAATGTATTGATTCCTCAGTCACATTTGCGAGTTTTGTTTTTCTTTAGTAACCTAGAATTTAATCCTCTTGATCCTTAAGACTTGAACTCATTTAGTTGAATAGTTATTCCTCTATTTTTCCTGCCTTGAAATTCATTTTTTTTTGTTATTACATTTGTTCTTCCCTGTCTAGTTCAAAGGCATTTAGGTGGCACAGTGGATAGAGCTCTGGGCTTAGAATCAGGAAGAGTCATCTTCTAAATTTCAAATATAGCCTCATTCATTTTCTAGTTTTGTGACTCTGGGCAAGTCACTTAATCCTATTTACCTCAGTTTCCTCATCTGTAAAATGAACTGGAGAAGGAAATTGCAAATGACTCTAATAGCTTTGCCAAGAAAATGTATCCTGGAGTCATGAAGAATCAAACTTATCTGAAAATACTGAACAATAACAACTAGTTCAAAGTTAGTTCTCATTAATAGAGAAGTCTGGAGCAAAATAGGAGCTGAGTAGTTTTTTATTCTCTTTGTTTTATCTTCTTACTCTCACATAACTTTAAAAATTTAAATTAAAATCTTTCCTACTGTTTTTATCATTAATTTTTTAAATTTATGCATTTTAAATGGTTACATAATTCATGTTCTTTCCCTCTCCTTTGTCTTTATCATTTAAAAGAACAAAAAAAGTCTTTCATTCTAGACACAGTATAATGTATGGTCAGAAATTTTAGGATTCCCTGTCTTCCTTCAGAAATATGCCCTTTTATACTCCCTATCTAGGAGACTATACCTGTCTTTTCCTAGAATTTTAAAAATCTGATTTCCTAACATCTATAATATAGGATTTGGTATGGTAGAGATAAGAGAACCATTGAAGTCAGTATTCAATGGAAATTCAGTTCAATTCAGCATAAGAATACCAAAAATAAAGGCTCGGACCTATTGGAACAATGTCAGGAAGGCTTGACTTCTAGATTGGGATAATGGAGGAATTATTGAAAGTTTTCACACAAGGGAGTGACAGCAAGAATATAAATGTATGAAGAATCTGTGACTCTGAATAAGCTACTGAACCTTATTGAACCTCAGTTTTCTCATTTATAAAATGGACTTAATAATAGTACCCACCTGACAAGAGTTGTTTGAGAGGGTCAGATAAAAGAAGGTGTTAAAATCTTTGAACAATCTAAAATGCTATATAGATAGAAGTTGTTGTTATTATAATCATTTTCAATTTCAGAAAGGAACTCTGGACAAGGGAACTTCCTCTGCCAGGGGTAGTTTGGCTATAATTTGTGAGATCAATCCCAGCAAGTTGTTTGAGGGTTCTTAAGGTTAAGTAAAGTCCTGATAAGTAAGCATCAGGGATTAGTTGCACTGTAGTCTTCCTTGATTCTAAGCCTACTATTTTATCTACTAGGTTACATTGCCTCTCATATAGCAAATCAGGTCCATCCGGCACTGGTGTGCAGATAGGTCGATGAGAGTCAGATCTAGACCAAGGGAGGCCAGCAAAGAGTTTTTTTAGTACAGAAAACCCAGCCATGAGCTGAAAAGGTCCTGAACGGGGAGGGGGGGGCAGGGCAGTAGGGATGGAGAAAAGGAAATGGATACAAAGAGATATTTTGGAAGAAAAGGCTGATGGGACTTGAGACAAACTGAACATAGTAATGATCAAGAGACAACTCCAAGGAATTGAGCCTATTCCCTTAACTTTTTTAGTCATAATTGTATTTTATTCATTCATTTATTCAACAAATATTTATTGAAAACTGGCAGTCCCCACCCTGTATATATTCTAGTGTCATGTATCTTATAGATTAATTTTGTTTTGTTTATATTTTTTTGAATTGTAAGATACTAAAGGGCAGTCAGTGACTTTTGTTTTTCTTCTAATGTATTCCCTAAGTGATGAGTGAGTATTCAGTAAATATTCTAACAGTGTATTTTTTTCCTTTTTAAATTAAAAAAATGATAATATTTTATATCAGAAAATATTATGAAAATAGTTCCTACATGTAATTTAAAAAATTTTAAGGTTTTAAACAACTTTAAATTAAGATAAAAAAATTTTTAAAGTTTTTTAATAAGGTATTTTATTTTTTCCATTTGCATGTGAAAACAATTTTCCATATTTGCTTTTTAAAAATTTTGAGTTCCAAATTCTTACTTACCTACTCCCTGAAATGATAAGTAATTTGATATAGGTTATACATGCGTAATCATAACAGGTGCATTTCAAGATAAAAATAACTATTTAAATGCAAGTGACTATAATTTAGCATGATGGCAGTTGTATTTTAAATTCATCTTTTTTTTCTGGATCATCTTAAATTTTGGAACTAGCTTAGGAAAAAAAATCACTGTTTAGAGAAGCCAGACTTCTTAGCTTCAGAATTCATAAATCATTCGTTTGGGGGCAGATGGCCACATCTGATCTTAAAGTCTGTTTTCATAAGAAAAGTTTAAAAGAGACTTTCATTATGGAATTCTCCAGCTTGTCACTGTGTACTGATTTCCTAAACTTTGTCAAGTCTATGTAAAAGAGTGATGGGAATGTTTGTAATATTTTCCTTATCTTACCCCTAAAACTCTATAGCATTTCCATCTGTCTGTCAGTCATTCAATGATCAGATATTTATTAACTACCTAGTGTATACCAGACTCAGGGGAGACATGAATGAAGCTGTCCATCTCCTGGAAGAGGATATGTTTTATAAGAGGAGACAATATAAACACAGTGTATTCAACTGTGTGGCAAGTCCCATAACTGTTATCAGTCTCAATTTCCTCTTCTATAAAATGGGGATAATAATCACATCTTTACAGAGTTTTTATGAAGCTCAGTGAGATAATGTTTCTAAGTTTAAACCTTAAAGCTCTATGTAAATATTTTTTATTAAGACATTAAAACTCAAAACCAGCACCAAAGACTTTTGGGACATCCTATATACAAAACAACTATGAAATAATCTTTGTAGGTAGACCCTGGCAGCTCTTCTTATATATCAGATTTTTAAAAAACCCATTTATAGACTAATTTAAAATATATAATCTATTTGTCATTTAGCATATCATCTGATGGATGCTCATTACCCCTTTAGGTGACTGAACTGGAGTGTGTGAGCAGCCAAGCAAATGCGGTCCATACCCACAAGGCTGAGCTAAATCAGACCATCCAGGAACTAGAGGAAACGCTGAAGAAGAAGGAGGAGGTATTTGCTAATGTTGCCTCGCTAAGATCATCTCATTAAGATATGTGTAGAATGCGAACAGGTTATTTAAAATGCTTCCCTGTGGAATGTAATGGTACTCCTGTGGGAAATGAAGTTTCTTACATTAGAGTAATATTTCTGTCACTCTGAACATACTTATATATGCCATATTCTATCATGAGACTCTTGTGGTCCTAAAACTCTGTCCATTGAATCTGCTATGAGAAAAATGGCTAAATGAGCAAAGAAAATCATGAGTTCAAAGGGTGTTGATCATTGCCAGGGATGAGATCCCATCCTTCCTGAAGAAAGCCATCCTCAGAAGGATGCAAACACCCCCAAGAGGTCACTAAGTCCAGCATCCTGGCACAGTTGAACCAAAGCCATCCATGAGAGGTGACAGCCTCTCCTGTTGTCATTCAAGATTGCATCATGTTCAAAATATATGTATAAGGAAGTGCTTTCCCTAAATGTCAGCATCAGTACAGGGTGGAAAATTTGTTCTCTAAGACCTGGCATGGTATTTTCAGTATACGATAAGGTCACTCTTTCCTTTGATATAAGTTAAATATGGTTAAAGACACTCAATATTCTGTCTTTCCTAGGAAATAGAAAAACTGAAACAAGAAATTGATAATGCCAGAGAGCTACAGGAACAGAGGGACTCATTGACTCAGAAACTACAGGTAAGGTGTTACACAAATACTATTCTTTCCTGTTTATTACAATACAATAGAATGTATTAAATGTGATTTGTTTTCTAGAATTTTATTTTCCCGGTTTCCCCATTCTTTTACTTTTTCTGAGTCTGAGATTTCATGCTTTATATTTGTTTGGGGAAGTTTTTGTTTTTGTTTTTATTTTGCTGCTTTTTCAGAAACTTGTATGATGGCCTCATTCAGAAAGTTTGTATCTTTCAGAATCTGCTCTAATTAGAGCACATATGGGCGTGTAATTATAAATACAATTAAAATATACAGATTACAAAAATATAAAACACAATACAATATACAAATACAAATTACCTCCCCAGGCAGCTCTAGTCACTTCTGTACTCCTCATATTCTCTTCTTCCATTCAAAGTCTTGAGCTGATCATGGCCAATTGCCCAAGAATTGTGGATTAATAGTGTCTTTGTGTTTAGTTCAGGGAACAAAAGAAAGTTTGGGCAAGTGTTTGTGGTTTGAGGAATCTAGAGAGAGCTAGGATTTGAGACAGTTGTTAACAAGCAAAGACCTAACCTGAAAAGACTTAAATGAACTGATGCAAAGTGAAATGAGCAGAACCAGGAGAACAGTGTAAACAGTAACAGAAATATTGTATCATGATCAACTGTGAAGGATTAAAGTATTATCAGCAAAGCTCAAGGTACCAAGATAACACCAAGATTTTCATGCTAAGAAAATACTATCCACAGCCAAAGAAGGAACTGTTGGAAGCTGATTACAGATCAAAACATTCTATTTTCCATTTTATTTCCATTATGAATTTTTTATTGTATATGTGATATGTTCCTTTAGTCACAACATGGGGAATATGAAAGAATGTTTTGCATGAAAGTGCTGATGTAACCTATATCAGACTATTTACTGCCTTGGAGAGGAGAGTGGGGAGGGAAGAAGGGAGTTAAAGAACCTGAATTGCAAAAATCAGATCACAATTTGTCAAAAAAATTTCCTAAATGTAATTGGGAAAAATAGAATTCAATTTTTTAAAAAATGTAATAACTAGGGACTTAAGAGGACCTTGAGAAGTATAGACAAGGCTGCTCCACTAAGGGAGTAGTTGACTGGGAAGAATGACATGAGTTTCTGCAGAGATAGAGACAGTGAGACACAGAGAAAGAGAAGTAGGAAGAGGAGAGAAAACGAAGAGGGCAGGAGAAAGGAGAAATAAAGGGAAGGAGAGAGAAAGAGAGGAGAGGGAGGGAGAGAAAGAGAGGAGACAAAGAAGAGAGACAAAGAGGGAAGGAGAAAGGAGAGAGAGAACAGTGAGAAAGAGGGATGGGGAGAGGAAGAGAGAGAAGTAGAAAAAAAGCAGGAGAGGGAAGGAGACAGAGAGAAAGGGAATCAGGGAGAGAGAGAGAAGGAGGGAGGAGAAGAGGGCATGAGAGAGGGAAGGAGGGAGAGCAGAAAGTGGGATGGAAGGAGAAAGGGAAAGGGGAGAGACACAGCAAGGAAGGAGAAAGAGAGAAACATTTATTAAGCACTTGCAATGTGGGGATACAAATAAAAGCAAACGACAATTGTTTCCGTCAAGGAGTTTACATTCTAATAGAGTGAAACAGTACATAAAGTGGTACTAGGGGGGGGAAAAAAAAACTTCTGCTGTTTCTTTGATCTACATGATACTTCTCCAAGCTCAAGCTCCAGGATCGAACTCCACTCTAGCCCTCTCCATAGGAAGCCCTGAGAACTCCCAAGGCTGTTCTCTACCTCACTTCCTGCATCTCACATGTGCCAATGGTGGCTCAAGCTTGACTTAGGACTGCCCAGAGGTCTGTCCTTTTTTTGCACATGTCTGTTGAAGGCCATTTTCTCAAATAATTAAATCTTGAGTTTGATGCAGCCCTTCCTAATCTTGTTACACTGAGTAGGGTAGAGAATGTGGGTTTCCAAGACCTGATTCTGTTATTCCAAGTATCTCCATTGTTACTGATCAGGAAATAGCTAAATCAGATCTTCTAAAGAATGGTCTGAATAGGGTGGAATAGTTTTGAAATTCACACACCTTACTAACTGAAATTTCTATGGCACCCACGATAGTTCATACCTATGCTCCAAAATAAAAATAATTGATCCATGGGGGTCTAAAAGATATAGTTTTTTTTCCAATAATCCTCCTATTATTTATTACAATAAAGAACTCATTATCTTTTCTTCTCAAACCTTCTCTGATGTTTAACTTTACTATTTCTTTCATATTGGTGCTTTATATACTTTCAGGTGACACAGCCTTGTAATCATGTTCAGCTTTTCCCCCTTTCATATCCAACTGGTTGCCAAGTCTTGTAGATTCTCCCTCTGAAATATCTCTGACATCTCTTTCCTTTCTACTTCCACAATCACCACCCTAATCTAGCCCTCATCATCTCTCCTCTGTCTCTCTTTTAAAAAAAATAAATTTTTATCAATACCTTCCATTTCTTATATCATAATTATCCTAAGTATTTCTCTCTCTTCTCCATCTAAAAATAAATCCCATAGAAAAAAATTGCTTTTTTTAAAGAAGAGAAAAATCAGCACAACTGATTGGTAGACTTCCTACTGTGAAGGGGTAGGGTTGAGTGGTCTTCTCATATCTTCACTTGAGACTTGCTTGATCTTTATAATTTTGTTGTATTCACTTTTGATTTTTTGGTGTGGTGTTATTCATTTGCCATACATTTACATTGTAGTTATCGTGCATTATTCTCATCTTGGATCTGCTGATTTCACTCAGCATCAGTTCATATAAATCTTTCCATTCTTCTCTGTATTGAGTCACACACATCATTTCTTCAGACAAAGTCTATATACTATAATTTGTTTAGCCATTCTCCAATGGATGGGCACCTACTTTGCCTCCAATTCTTTGCTGTCAAAAAAAAAGTACTACTCATAAATGGGGACTTTCTTCTTATCAATAGCTTCCTTGGGATAGAAGTCTATTAAATGGAGTCTTTGAGAAATGGTACTCGAGTGCCTTTGAAAATCTTTTTCAAGAAGCACAATGATGATGATCATAGCTGATATTTATAATATATATTATATATATTAAGCTTGCAATACCCTTTACTTTTGAGCCTCACAATAAATCTGTCTAGTCAACAAGCATTTATTAAGCTTCTACTACATGCCAGGAACTGTGTTAAGCACATTTTACTGGTATATAGAGTAGGTTGAGAGGTCATGACTTGTCCAGAGTCATACAGGTAATAAGTATCAAAGGCACAATTTTAATTCAAATCTTCTAGACTCCAAGTCCTTCACTGTATCCCCTGTACCATATAACTGTTTTACATAGACTAGACAAGACAGAAGAAGGTGGGGGAAGAGGGATAGAATCTAAACTACAGAAAAAGAAATCTAGAAGGACACGATTGTCCTAGATAGACAAACGAAGATTGAGAGAGTAGAAAGAAACATGGGGGAAAAAAAGAAGTGCATCAGGTGAGGAATGGGAAAGCCAATTAATGCAGTTGGTTTCTCATACAAGTCTTTGACTATCAATACCTTTTGAAGCATTTTCTTTCTGTCTAAAATTTTTCTCTAGAATGCATTTTTTAAAAAAGAACAAATGCTTAGGGATGATGTTGCTTCTTGAGGCAGCTGCCAAACATAGAATTATGGCTTCTACCTGGCTATTTTCTTGCCTTGAAAGAGTGCATAGGTTTGCCTGTATTGGCAAGAAGAACAAGAGACTTTTTAGTTTTTCAGGAAATCTTCAGAGAATTAAATGGGTGTCCCTCCTTGTTCACAAGAAAAATTATATGGGTTCTTTTTCCTTCTGTTTGGAACCTTCTTCCTTCTGTTTGCTTGGGCAAGCAGGCAAGCCAGCATGATTTTTGATCATGAGTGGAAGTTTGTCATTTGATCACAGAATGTCTGTCTTACCCCAAGTTCAGAAACATGATGAGTTTGGCTTGTGAACTTGTAAATATTGTACTGGTTTCAAGTTCTATTCTCCTGTTACTATCATCTTATAGGCTATTCTAGTGAAAGAGATTAGAAAGCCATCTGGTAAATTCCTAACTATGAATACATGAAGATCAAATGGAGATTCATTGGATTCATTTGTATTTCATTCCAGCTGCCTCATCTCTTCCTTTCCTTTTCCCACTCTAGCTGCTGATTGTTGACGTTCCTTGAAATTGTTTTCATTGCTATTTCAAGGTCCTAGAACTCTCAAGAAAGTACTTGGAAATTATAACTAAACTTTAAATATTGGGCTTTTCCCCCATAGGATAATATGAAAAGAGAGTATACCAAAGGACACACAACCCATCACGGACCTGATGCTTTATTTTGATAACAAATAAGATTATAGGAGAGCACAATTCTAATTATAGGACTTCTGAGCTCACATTTCTTTAGAAACAAGTGATTTCATGCTTTCTTGTCATTGTGCTTTTTTCTAACCACTTTCAAAGATGAAATTTTTAGTCCCTTTAATCAAGTAGGTTTATTTAGATCAGGAGTTCTCAAACCTTTTTTTGTGTCACTGACTCCCTGAGCAACATGGTGAAGATTATGGACCCCTTCTCGTGATCGTGTTTATAAGCCCCCGAAATAGATAAAATTACAGAGGAAACAAAGATGTCATTTTTTCCCATTCAAATTATGAATCTTTTCAGATCTATACATCAAGCACAGACTAAGAAACTCTGGCTTGGAGGTTACCCTCAGCCGTTTCTTACTCTCTGTGACTTGTTCATTTCCATGTCTGCTTAATCCCTGAATTAAGTAGATAGGCGCCTCTATGTTTTTATGTCTTTTTTCATTTACATGTGTGATTTTTAGGATAATGAGGTCATTTGGTTCTTATCTAGTACAAAAATGAGCATTTCACAAAGGATGAATATATATAAGAGCTAGTTACAATGTCTAAGTACTTCCTTGACAGTTCTAGAGTTGCTCCTATTTTTGATTTGGCTATTCCACCACTTACTGTAAGATTTTCTTTTTGATCAGAACGAGCCAAGTTCAGCAGAGCTTTCGCTTATTTTCTGCCATAGTTTGACTTCCTAGTTTGTATTCTTTGCTGCATTTTTATTAAAGATATTTTTCAAAAGCAGTCGTGGTCATTCACAGAGGACACGGAGCACTATATGACAACTTCCAAACGCCCCCTCCTTCCTGCACTGCTATGAAGCCAAGGCACTGTAAAAGCCAGTGAAGAGTCCTTTTGTTTCTAAACAGGGAAAAGTTTAAAGTGTGGGTGGACATGTTCATATTCAACATGTGTTGTTTAATAACTTTTCAAGAGCCTGCCCTGATGATGAAGAAACAAAATGAAAACTGTGGGATTCTTGACCTGAAGGAGTATCTCTAGTATAAAAGAAAGGAGTTGTGGGCTCTCTTTTTAATAGAGATTATCTCAGGGCCATCATTCAAATCCAGATTGCCCAAAAGATTATTAACACAACTGAGTTCTGATTTTGGATTTTGGAGATGAAGAGGGATGGGAGGTCGGTCCTAATAGGCCCCTAAGTTTGGAAGAATCAGGTCTATACTGACAATAACTGCGTAGCGTGTTGGATAGAGCACTGGACGTGGAAGACCTGAGTTTGAATATGAGCTCCGTTACTTGTTGATTGTGTGACTCTGAGCAAATCATTTAACCTCTGTTTGCCTCAATTCTTCATCTGTAAAGTGGGGATAATAATAGCACCTACCTTCCAGGGTTGCTGTGAGGATCAAATGAAATAATATTTTTTTAATTTAAAATTTTTATTTAATTAATTAATTTAGAACATTTTATGTTTCATGTTCTTTCCCTCAGCCCCACCCCCTGATATTTGCACTAGGATGATCATTTATAGTCTACATCCCCAATCATATCCCCATCAACCCATGTGATCAAGCAGTTCTTTTTCTTCTGCATGTCTACTCCCACAGTTCTTTCTCTGGATGTGGATAGTGCTCTTTCTCATAGATCCCTTGTTCTGGATCACTGCATTGACACAATGGAGAAGTCCTTCACCTTCGATTGTACCACAGTGTATCTGTCTCTGTGTACAATGTTCTCCTGGTTCTGCTCCTTTCGCTCTGCATCACTTCCTGGAGGTTATTCCAGTCTCCATGGAATTCCTCCACTTTATTATTCCTTTGAGCACAATAGTATTCCATCACCAACATATACCACAATTTGTTCAGCCATTCCCCAATTGAAGGGCATCCCCTCATTTTCCAATTTTTGGCCACCACAAAGAGCGCAGCTATGAATATTCTTATACAAGTCTTTTTCCTTATTATTTCTTTGGGGTACAAACCCAGCAGTGCTATGGCTGGATCAAAGGACAGACAGTCTTTTATTGCCCTTTGGGCATAGTTCCAAATTGCCCTCCAGAATGGTTGGATCAGTTCACAACTCCACCAGCAATGAATTAATGTCCCTACTTTGCCACATCCCCTCCAGCAGTCATTACTTTCCTTTGCTGTTATGTTAGCCAATCTGCTAGGTGTGAGGTGATACCTCAGAATTGTTTTGATTTGCATCTCTCTGATTATGAGAGATTTAGAGCACTTTTTCATGTACTTATTAATAGTTTTGTGAAATCATATTTATAAAGAGCTTTGCAAACCTTAAATTAGGGTTATATAAATGTGTATAAACTCTTGCTATTACTACTGTTGACATTGTCATTCTCATCCTCATTATCACCTATGCTGGCAGACCAGCAGAAATACAAATTAAATCTAAAAAGTACCCATCCCTGTCCCCCCACCAAGGTAGAGGCATCTGTGTTCATATCAATCTATCTGATATGCAGTCTCCTCCTGGAATCTTAAGAGAAATCCCCTTAAAACTAGGAGAGAAAGAAATCCCAACTTTCCATTTCTGCCCAGCTTATGTATTTGTTTATTTTTTTAAACTGCCTTCCATCTTAGAATCAGTACCTTGGTTCCAAGACAGAAGAACAGTCAGAGCTAAGCAATGGGGGTTAAGTGACTTGCCCAGGATCACACAGTTAGAAAGTATCTGAGACCACATTTGAACCCAAGATCTCCCATCTCTGGGCCTGAATCTCTATCCACTGTGCCACCTAGCTGCCTCCTCTGCCCAACTGATGACCCATCCTATAAATGACATCTTCCCTTTCCCTTTCTAAATAAAAGCAAAATGTTCTGAGGACTAATAATATAGCTTAAAAAGAAATAAAATAAAATTCTGCATTTTTATGGACCTTGTCTATGATAGTCTAGTAATGGCTGTGATGTGTTTCCACCAGTGTAGGGGATAGAAAGCAGTCAGTTGAGGAGAAGTAGTTTTAGTCTCCCATAACTGGTCCCACCCTAGGTATGGAACGCTTTTGCTCCCAGCTCCTCCTTTAGGGCTCTGCTTTCTCTTTAATCAGTATTCTCAGTCCTGTTCTTTGGGGAATGCTCTTCCTAGTAAATCTGCTCCATACACTAGAACAGTGGGAAAGGGAAAATTGTCTGAAGTTCAACCTTGTATGCCAGATACAACTTCCACCAAAGCACTGGCCTCATTCTACATCCCAGAGAGTCCAGTTTCATTTGATCTTCTCTGTGTTTGAGAAGCTATAAAAATAGATCATCAGTAACATTTCTTTTTTCTTTCTAGTTTTGAGCTCCAGCTAGGGAAAATCCTAGAGATTAGAAAGTCAGTAGGTATCTGTTCATCTCTCTCTCTCTCTCTTTCCCTATGATTTCCCTCTCAATTGCTTTTGAACAAATGAAACACATACATACCAACAAAGCGAGTGTTAACCACAGTTTTATCTTTATGCCAGCTTTTATAGACTAGGTGACCAGAAGTGTAAAATAAACTTTAAAGAAATAGAAGCAAATTTAGGAACAAATTGATGCTGTCCTGTGGTGGAAGAGGAGAGAAGGGAATGGAACCGCCATCTTGGATCTACCCTTATGGCGAATCTACTAAAACAATCAGCCTAGAAACTCCCCCTTCATCCCCCACCAAAAACCATTGCTGACTCAATCAGTGCAGCTCTGCTCCCCCTTCCATGACAGGCTCTCCATACCCTGTTCGGGGGCTGTTGTGAGGACCTCGGCTCCTCCCCTTCCATGTGGCACAGATGTATGTGGTTCTGGTACAAAAGACTGTAGTAGAGCAGGAAGTCTGACCCTCTTTCTCATGTGGCCTCTCCTCTTCTTCCCACGTCCTTAGGAGTGGGAGAAGCCAGGCTCTCATGGGGTTTAGTAATAAGCTCTAGACATCATTTAAGACAATATTTCGACTGTCTAGTTGCCAACAGTACGTAGTCAAAAATTCACATGATTCACTTGGCATCTCGAGCACCTTCAGCTTTCTGTGCTGGGGCCATTGGGGTATCTCCATTTTCCTGCAGAATTGCTCCCTTCCTTACCAGCATCAGCAGCCCCCTTTCACGTCCTGGCAGTGCCATTTGGGAGTTGGTTCTGGCTTTGGAGAGGCAAGATTAGAAGAGAATCATCTAAGGGGCAGCTGAGTGGCTCGGTGGATCAAGAGCCAGACCGGGAAGCAGAAGGTTCTGGGTTCAGGTGTGGCTTCATACATTTCCTAGCTCTGGGATCCGGGGCAAGCCACTCAACCCCGTTGCCTAGCCCTTACCGCCCAATCCATAGATTGGTTCCAAGATGGAAAGTAAGGGTTTAAGAAGAAAGAACTTACTATTTCCAATTATATACTATATACAAAACTGAGGATTCTAAAGGGGGTAGATAAAGATATACTTATAGAAACACAAGATACTCAAATTCACCAAACATGAACGAGATCCTAATTGAGTCTCAATCAGTGAGATTGAACAAATCATAAAGACCTACCAAAGGCAAAAGCCCTGGTCCAGGCAAATTTGCAGATAAATTGCATCTCCTATCTAAAGAACAGTTAAAACCAATGCTACATGAATTCCTCTCAATGATTGAGGAAAAAGCCTGCTACTTAATTCTTTTGATGAGAACAATATTCCTAAACTAGAGAGATCAAGTTGGGAAACAGAACGATACAATATCACTAATAATAAAGTCCTAGCAAAAAGACTATAGCAACATAAAAATATTCACTGTGACAAAGTTGGGTTTATACCTGGAATGCTAGTTTGGTTCAAAATTCAGGAAACTATGACATCATATTAAAAGTTTAAAACAACTAAAACCAAATGATTATATCAATATGCAGGAAAAAATTTCAACTAATTACAATAGTAATAATAATAATAACTAACATATAGCACTTAAGGTTTGTGGAATGCTTTACAAATGTTATATTATAATACATGTATAACCTAGTGGAATTGTTTGTCAGCTCCAGGAGCAGGGAGGGAAGAGGGAAGAGAGAGAATGAGAATCCTATAACTATGGAAAAATATTTTTAAAAAATAAATGAAATTATATTATATATTGTATAACCCAGTGGAATTGCTTGTCAACTCTGGGGGAGGGGGAGGAGAGAATGTGAATCATGTAACCACTGAAAAATATTTAAAAATAAATAAAAGTATATTATATATTGTATAACTCAGTGGAATTGTTGTCAACTCCGGGAGGGGGGAAGGATGAAGGGAGGGAGGAAACATGAATCATGGAATCATGGAAAAAATTGTAAAAATAAAATATTTAATAGGAAAAAAGAAAAATTAAATATTTTTAAAAGAATTTTTAAAAAATCAAACAAATGTTATCCTAGTTTATCCTCACAACAATCCTAGGATATTTCTATTATATTGCTATTATTATCCCTGTTTTACAGATGAGGAAACAGAGGCAGACAGGATTAAGTGACTTGCCTAGTAAAATACAACTATTAAGTGTCAGAGGTTGGATTTATACTTCCTTACTTAGTTGTACCACTTTGGAAAGGTGGATCTCAGGATGAGGGTCAGAGGGGGAAGAACCTAGAGAGATAATTAATTATTTTAGATGTGGCAAGTTTGAGATGCCTATAGGAAATCCAGATATAGAATTGTTCTTATTCTCAACTGTTTGCATCTTCTGCAACATATTCAATGTACTCATATAATAGATGATACGGTTATTATAAGAATAACAATAATAACTAACATTTTAAATCCTTACTATGTGCCAGCACTGTAAATGCTTTATAATTATTATTACATGCAATCTTCACCATCGCTTTGGGAAGTTGGTATTACTCTCATTTCACAGTTTAGGATACTGAGGCAGACAGAGATTAAGTGACTTGCTCAGGGTCACTAGTAAATATCTGAAGGCAGATCTGAACTCAGGTCTTCCTAACTCCAGACCCAGCACTGTACACCTTCTTCCCTCTGACTCCCTCAGTGCAGACATCTCCCAAAGCCATCCCCTGATCTTCCCTGTCCCTCTCTTGTCTCTGAACCCTTTCCCAGGCTGCCAGCCATACTAAGAACAGACTTCTTTCATGTTACCTGCTGAAACTTTTTTCTTTCTTCAGGGGGCAGCAGACAGGCCAGCCCCTCCATGGAGCCTCCTCCAGTCCTCCTAGCTCAAATGATTCTCCCTCCTCAAATTCCTTATGTGACCTTGTTCCAAATCTCCCTTTTGTACTTAATACAGGTGTCGGAGTATTCAAGTACATGCATCCTTTTCCTGTTAGGTTATAAGTTCCTTAAAGAAACTGTCTTGTTCATTTGTCTCTTCAGTAGCCAATAGAGTCTTGAACATGATGGCCATCTAATAACAGATATATATGTTATGGATCGAATTAAAGGTAGAGGCAATGCTCTATAGTAGAATGTGTGTGTGTGTGTGAAGGGGAAGGAAAGAGGAGAAAGTCTTCCCAGAATGCCAATCTGCCTCTATTTTCTGAAGACCTTAGATCTTTTCTAGCCTCATCGAAACCATTTCTGGCATTCTTCTCCCGTGCCCAAAATGGAAAAGTTACCTGATTTATGTCTCATCTCCTCTTTTAGATGCCAAAGGCAGGTAGCGTAAGGAGAACAAAACCTTAAGAAGCAGAACCTCGTGCCTTGTATGTGAGAAAACAGACAATAAGCAGTGAAAGAAGTGAGATAACTGTCTTTCAAAACAGATATATCTAACCTTGGAAAACTTATGTGTAAATTTATTACTGAACTAAAATAAAGGAAAAAAAATGAAAAAAAACCAGCTATATCTGTCCATTTAGCAGTACTAACTTTGGCAAAAATTCTTGCAGTGATCTTTTGAAATACTGAGGAGTAATCATAGCTAGGTGTGACAGTTAATAGGGAGCTAGACCTGGAGTTGGGACACCCTGGGCTCAAATCTGGGTTCAGACACTTCCTAGTTTTATGGCCCTGTGTAAGTCACTTAACTCTGTTTGCCTAACCCATGCCTTTCTGTCCTTACTGGGACAGAAAGTAAGGTGGAAGGAAGGAAGGAAGGAAGGAAGGAAGGAAGGAAGGAAGGAAGGAAGGAAGGAAGGAAGGAAGGAAGGAAGGAAGGAAGGAAGGAAGGAAGGAAGGAAGGAAGGAAGGAAGGAAGGAAGGAAGGAAGGAAGGAAGGAAAGAGAGAGAGAGAGAGAAAGAAAGAAAGAAAGAAAGAAAGAAAGAAAGAAAGAAAGAAAGAAAGAAAGAAAGAAAGAAAGAAAGAAAGAAAGAAAGAAAGAAAGAAAGAAAGAAAGAAAGAAAGAAAGAAAGAAAGAAAGAAAGAAAGAAAGAAAGATTAGTAATCTGTCTCAGGTTAAGTTATCTTGGTTTATTTTTTTCTTTTAATTATGTTTCATATAGTTTCCTGAAGAAATTAATGGAAAGCAGAGATAGTGAGGTCTGGGTTCAAGTGCCACCTCTTTATACTTATTGGTCGTGTAACTCTGGGTTCTAGATGACCCACTTTAAGGCTTGAATTACAGAAAAGGTCACAAACTGCACTGGTAGAGGAAATTCTCATTTGAGAATTTCATAATAAAATCACAGGGTCAGTCCTTCTCTCTTATCCTCTATTCTTTTCTTTTTTAAAACCCTTACCCTCTGTCTCGTTATCAATTCTAAGACAGAAGAGCAGTCAGGGCTAGACAATTAAGTGACTTGCACAGATTCACATAGTTGGGAAGTGTCTGGGGTCATACTTGAACCCAGGTCCTGCCAATTCCAGACCTTGTTCTGAATCTGCTAAGCTACCTAAGTACTCCCTTATCCCCTATTCTTAACTGGATTTTAAATTTCAGAAACTCTTTTGATCTTGAGATGGGGAACTAAAAAAATTATTATATGCTGTGTACCCTGAGCTTGCTAAATTATTATTTTTCCACTGAAAGTCTGAGTTAACATATTCCCCTTCTTTCTCTAAAGGATGTAGAAATTCGAAACAAAGACCTTGAAGGACAACTCTCTGATCTAGAGCAGCGCCTGGAGAAAAGTCAGAATGAGCAAGAAGCTTTTCGCAATAATTTGAAGACACTTTTAGAAATTCTTGATGGGAAAATATTCGAACTAACAGAATTACGAGATAACCTGGCCAAGCTCCTAGAGTGCAGCTAAAGGACCTGGGATTTCAGTGCTGATCCTTTGAAAGATGCGCTGTCTCTTCTTCATAGGACTACCTTGGGCTCTGCATCAAAGTTGCACAAAATTAGGATATCACTCCTCCACGAGGAGGACCTACTTGCAAATTGGAATAGGATATTTCAGTGTAAAATTTAGAATTCAGCTTGTAGCTAGTTAAAAACAAAATGAAAAACTTGAACTACAAATTACCTCCTTGTACATTATTGGCCATAGTTAACTAGAAAGCTATTAATAGTCATTTGATGCAATCCTTTTCTGATATTAGCCAGTGGGAGAATTAGCCGTGTCTGGGTCACATCCCCTGCCCTTTTTTTTTTTGGTTGTTCTTTTAGACACAGTTGTAGATTATCTGCTTTTTAAATTTATTTATTTAAAATATCTAACTGCTGTGTTTTGTGCAAAAAAAAGCCCCCAAAACTTAGTGATGAAAGCCCTGTGTTTTTTTTTTGTTTGTTTGTTTTTGTTGTTGTTGTTGTAATCTTAATGATTTCTCAGGATACTTTGCACTGTTGCAAGGCAGTGTCTTTACCAATTAATTCTTGCCAGGAGTGAGAGCGAAATGCATCTTTAATTGAAACACAGATAATATAACTGCTTGTATAGAATTCTTCCCTTTTTTTATACTGGAAGAGATTTCACTCTTGTTCACTCTGGTGTTCTATGATACTGTCCAGTGTATGGTTTACTTTTCCATATTGATTCCATGTATTTAGGATAAGATACTGTCTCCCATTTTATTACACATTTTAAAGCCAACAAATGAAGGCAGCTGAGTCCCTCAGAAAAAATTTCTTTTTAAATTTCTGATAAATTTGACATACTGTACTGAAATATAACACCCGGCCATCGATGGTCTGGTCTAGCAATGTTAAGGATATTTACAAAATATGCAGTTACATTAAGATGTTTTATTTATATATTTTGCAAGAAATATTTTCTGAATGATCAATGCATTTCAATTTTAAGTGTAATAGTGGCGAATGGGGAACTAATAACTCTGTTTATTATAGCTCATTTTAAGGATGTATAGCTGTTTTAAAGGGGATACATTTATGTTGAACTTGCCCGACCAAGAGAACTGTTTCTCGCTGCTGTGATAATAGCAAATTGAGATAGAGACAGGTTTACTCTGTCTGGGTCTTCACACCACATCTGTATCCAAACCACACTAGGCAATATTTTGAACTGTTAACTAGGTGTTTCAACACAGGAATCGAGTTCACAAGGCTCTGCCCAGTGAACAGGTTTTAAAGTTGTTTTGATGTAATTTTAAAAAGATTTTTGGCAAACCTGCATTTCTTTATATGATATATTTATTTTAAGAAAATCTTTGAAAGGTAAGCCAAGTGTCATTTTGTCTGCTTACTGAGTAGGAATTGCATCAAACTCCATCCTCGCTGTAAAATACCTATAACGTTGGAGAGGATCTTTTTTTAAAATGGATGAATGAGTGTCTGACTCTCAAGATTTGTCTCAAGAGGCACTGATTTTTCATGTGCATCCTGCAGCAATTGAAACATTACACAAAGTTAAGAGAGTGAATAAATTTGTACCACAGACCGCATTTTCCACTTCATGGACAGATAACTCCATACTAGAACATGTGGGTCTGTTTATATGTATGTGTGTATGTTTCTGATGCATACACGTTACTTTATACTAGAAAGAGTATAAACACCCAAAGGGTTTATTTATACGATTATACTTTAACGGTAAGTTATCGGGTGTCTCCTGAAAACTTCCCATCAGACCCTCAGTCATCCTGTATTATATGTGCTCAAACATCCTGTAAGTCGCCTTCATCTATTTTAGGCTATTTTCTCACCTCTTATTCTGGGGAGAACAATATAGCTAAATTGCTCAGAGCTGAGAGATTTCTATGGTAAGTCACATAGTTAGTTTTATTGGATGGCTGGAATTGAGAAGTAGAAGATGTCATGGTACCCGCGAGTCCCCAAGGGACAAAGAGCCCTGAGATTATTCATTTAAATGGAGGTTTCGACTTGGGGATGAGGGAATTTAGTCATAATGAAATAAAATTATGTAAGTTGATGGCATGGCAAGTGAATTATCATTTTAATGATGTAATAATTAAAATATTTTTACAATTTGACATAAGTGTCATTTAAATGTGGGAAAATAATAGTTCACTAAAATGTCTCCACTTGAATTGTAAAATTAATATGTGAGACATGTGTCATTCAATATATACATATAAGCATATGTATATACACAGAAAATTATTTTTAATATTTTCCTACTGAAATGAAATTTGAAATTGGAAATTTTTTGAGATTTTTTTCCTTGTCCCATAGAGGATAGTTTTTGGTTTTTTAGAGATTATCTACCTATTGAAGGCTGCACCTTTTAAATTCCCAGATTGTCCCAAGACATGTACATTATAGGGGATAAGGTGGATATAAGTGCACATATAAATAAAATCTTATTGTTATGAATATTTTCAATGTTCATGTAAAGCAGGTGAGTGTCTGGAAATTGTCATCTGCGGGTCCTAATTAGCTTGTGTGCCTCTTGTAGGCCCTCCATTTCTGTATCATGATGAAAATGAACATTTACATATTTGAGAAACTAATTTTTCCCAGAGAAAAGTACTACATAGTGTACCTATATTTAGATCCAACTGTGGAGACACAGTCATATACATATTTGCCAGAAGATAACCACAGAGTGGGGATATGGAACGACACGGGGTAGGGGTGGGGGTGGGATAGGGGCCAGAGCAATCACATCATGTATAACTTGTTATATGAGAATCATAGAGTCTTGTTAAAAATTTTTTGGAAAAAAAAACAAGAAAAACAAAAATACAATTTTTATTTTGAAATACACTTGCTGTTCTCTGGAGAATGTACTTTTTCTCTTTATTTTTCTTTTCTCAAATCTTTTACAGGTATTTAAAAAGTGTCTAAGTGATGGCAGCATTTACTTAAATCTTACAGGTGCTACTGGATTTTGCATTAGTGTGTTATGTTGTGAAATCCTGACTTTGACATAAAAGGTTTTATAAGTATTTCCCTGCGTGGAAAATTAGTTTTTGACCTGTCCCCCCCTCCCGCTCTCTTGCTCTCTCTCTCTCTCTCACTCGCTCTCTCTCTCTCTCTCTCTCTCTCTCTCTCTCTCTCTCTCTCTCTCTCTCTTCTCTCTCTCTCTCTCTCTCTCTCTCTCTCTCTCTCTCTCTCTCTCTCTCTCTCGCTCTCTTTCTCTCTCTCTCTCGCTCTCTCGCTCTCTTCCCCCCCCCACCTTGGAAGTTGCATTTCTCTTGGCCCATTAGAAGAATTCTAGGACCCTCTTATCCTTACTGCCTTGCTATTGTTTAACTTGCCAAAAGGAGATAAAAATGATCTTGGATTTAGAGAACTTTAGAGCTCAAAGTGGCCTTAGATACTATTAATCTAAATGATAAAGATGTTTACAGGTAGACCTAAGGGGATAGGTCCCCTGACAAAACTAAGCCACATATTTAAACTCATTTCTTTATCCAGGAAAAAATAAAATCTATTCTTCACCATTTGTGCTATATTGCCTTAATGAAATACTGAATGTGAGACCTAGAAGGCACCTTAGACACCATTTTACCCACTTTCTCTATTTACCGATGAGAAAAATAGAGCTCAAAGAGACCAGTTGACTGACTCTACACCAAGATCATATAGTCAGTGGCAGATTCTGGGAGTATGATTAGGCTTTCTCACTCCTGTTCTGTGGATCTTAAAGTGCCCAGTTTGGACAGAATGAGCCACCTTTGGATTGGACTCAGTCAAATTTAATGCAATATCAGAAGTTAGATGTGTCTCTTTTTTTAAATCTTAGCTTTAATTATACATTAAAAAATAGCTTCAATGATTTCTATGTATTCGTAAATATTTTTCCATCATTGAATCTTAACTTTGCCTCTGAGATACTTGACATTGTTTCTTTATTGCTCATTTGGAAAACACAATTAAAATTTTCTAGAAGAAAATTTTTAAGGTAAGAAGCAGAGATTGATACAAATGCGTTTCTTAAAGATATCAACTAGAATTTGGCTTAACTGTTATTAGCAAGTTGCATTTCTCAGAATAAAATGTATATATGAAATGTTATAAAATATTTTGGAAACTTTATTTAAAAAGTATCAAGGTGTGTGGGTGTGGGGGGGAAGTAAATGGGGTTTTGATTTATTCTGTAACCCATTTGTAGAATTGTGACAACTCAACAGGATATTAGATTAGATCTTAACATTTTCTTATGTATTGTTCTTCTGTACAGATTATAAAATCATGGGTTAAGAGCTGGGGGGGCCTCAGAAATCATCTAGTTCTACAAATGTAGAAACTGAGGGATAGGGAGAGTCAAGATCCTATGGTTGGTGAAGAGTGGAGTAGGGATTCTAAAACAAGCTCTCTGGCTCCAAATCCAGTGCTGTGGAAAACTACATGCCTTTAAGACATGTCTAGAGGTAACAGGCTTAACGGGAAAAAAAACAAAACCTTGAAACAACAGGGGAGAATTTCATGATTTCTTATCCAATTATACAAATCACTTCCACTTCCCTCATTGATTAATACCTATTTAATATAATTAATTACTCCATTATATTTATAATAAATTGTTATAATTATACATATTAATAAATTAAAGTTTAATATAAGAAAATCACTTCTATATCTTGTACCATTTGCATTACAAGACAAAAATGTGTCTTGGTTAGAAAATGCAGACTTCCTGACTAAATATATTTCTATTTCTTTAAACAGGATTGAGAGCACATGTCATTCTTTTATATTCCTATCATGACCCTTTTGTCCTTTGTTTTCCAGGGGACAGGAGGAGCTAATAGCAGAAATGGTTTAGGTAAGCCCCCAAAGGAAGAAGGACCATTATTCATGCCATTTGCTTTTAATTGGAGGGCCTTCATTTTTGCCAACTTGCTCTCTAGATGTCAAAACATGAGTAACATTCCTTAAAAAGCTTCTTCTTTTGTAGTCTTTGTTAAAAAACTTGTACTTTCTCTCTTTGAATCAATACCGTATATTGGTTCTAAGGCAGAAAGAGTGATAGGGACTAGGCAGTGGAGGTTAAATGACTTGCCCAAGGTTACAACTTAGAGGTGTCTGAGGTCAGATTTGAACCCAGGACCTCCCATCTCTGGACCTGGCTCTCAAACCACTGAGCCACCCAGCTGACCCCATTTTGCAATCTTTTCTGAGTAAATCCATTCAATTGTGAACATTCTGGACTAAAAGGACTTTTGGGGTGGTTGCTATAATAAACTGCAGTTTTGGGCAACCACCTATCTATTGTGTGTAATACCTGAATTTTTAACTTAGTGTAAGAATCTCAAGACCATCCCTGAATCCTGTGGTACAATGATTAAGATAGGTGATCCTAGGGACTGTTTAGTCTGTGAGGCTTTGACCTATTTTTCTCAGATGTATTTGTGCTAGATGGATGCAGTGGTTTTTTCCTTGTAATGACAGCCAGTTACCATGGTAATAGTTCCCTAATAAATTCTTAATTAGTCTAATCAAGGTGGCCACAGGAAATGATGTGCTAGTAAACACTTTTCTAGCAAGTGATCACTTTCTTCCTGTCTGTTTATTAGAAACAACTCATCTATATATAGATAAACGTAAAGTTTTCCCTCTTCTGTTAAGAACTCATTTTATGGAATAGCTATTGTCAAGAAGACGTGGCTTTAAAACAGATCAGGCAAAGGAAATCATTTTCTCTCTAACTTATAATGAAATTAAAGATCTGCTTTCCATAGGAAAATCCTCTACCATGAGCTGAGCCCAATGATCCAGGAGTTGCCACGGGCCATCCTAGTCATTTTAGGCTGCCAGCAGAGAGCTGTGATCCCAAAAGACCTTTAGAGATCAAGTCCACTGGTGTCCAATTCAAATAAAAACATCTCTGAGAGCTGCATATTGATGTGGAAAATCACATCTTCACATCATCTATGTCGTATTGTGTTTTTTATTTATTTTGTTAAACATTTCCCAATTACAATTTAATCTGGTTCTGGCCACACTCAGTTTTGCTGCCTTTGGGCTGCCCGTTTGTTTGCCACCTTGACATCTTACAGATTAGGGAAATAAGGCTCTGAAAGCTTGAGTGGGTTGATTGAGTAATAGAAGGGAGTAGAAGAGTATAGTACTGAGATTAAAAATTGATTGCACATCCTACACAAAGTGGGCATGTGAATAATTGATCTGACTAATTTCCATTGGTCCATTTTATCTGCATGATAATGTGGCAATAACTTAGCAGCACTTTTAATATTGTTGTAGGCTATATGTAGTCTGTGTCATGAAAGATCCCAAATGTAACCAGTTGGGAGACAAATATTGTTCCAAGGTCACACAACTGGTAAGTCAGAACCAGGTTCTCTGACTCCAAATTTGGTGATTTCTATACCATAACATGCCATCTTGATATTCCTTGCTGAGACAGAGCAACTTTCCCCAAAAGGATATTGTTTAGGGTTCTCTTTTGAGTTTTCTCCAGGATCTAAAGATTCCTTCTCCATCACTAGCTAAACAGCTGGGCCTCACAGATAATATGAATTTTCATTATTCTTTGGATTGTTATTCTTATTATAAAGATTAAAATTAATATATAATAATGATTATGTCCTCAAAATTATTATTAATTATATTAATAATTAATTATAGTATTAATAATACCATTAATATAAAAATAATAACTAAAGTAAAAAAATTAACCAGCCCAGCCCCCAGTCTCAAGAGAAGAGTGATAGAGAGGAGCTACAGAATTTATAAACAATTACATGAAGATGCAAACGTTCACAAAGGGAAAAGCATTCAGGGTAATGAAGTGTGAGGGGTTCAAGATTTTCTAACTACACATTACGTACTTTCATCTAAGCTTTGCTTCCTTTAATCTACTTTTGCCTACGTATTCCAGTGTCAAATATGCAGTTAATATGCTGAGAGCCCATGCCCTGAGAGCCAAAATACTAAAGACTTTTCTCTGCCAACTTTTATCCAATAATGTAAAAAGCCTAAAAGTCTTCCAGAGTCGTCAAATTGATGTTAGCCATTATAGGGGGGACAGTATAAGAGGAAACTTCTAGAAGCTTAACACTATCATTTTACTGGGGTGCCCTCTACAAGTCAGTTTGAAGGGCATGTTTCCTGTATTTCCCATAGGCTTTGGCCAACCCTTGTTGCTCTGCCTTCAGACAAAGCAGTCTAGACGAGCTCTTGCCCTAGCAAGATGGAGAGCTACTGTTGCCATATTTTTTAACAAACCAAAGTCTCAAAGCCTGAATGTCTCACAGTTGCTTTTTAATAGTTACTGTTTGTTTTAAAATTGTATTCCTTGCTAGAATGGGTAACACCTCATTTGCCTTGATAATAGACTTTGTTCAAAGTATGTTCAGTTACTTTTTTTAATGGCCCTTAATGTTTTTCAGGTTGGCTCACATCCAGAAGTGGCTGGAAGGTCACTTATCAGTAGTAGAGATAACACCCAGGCGAAGATTCCAGAAATCCTCTTTTTGGTTTTGGACAACAGCACATGATTATTCCCCACCCCTAACTAGCAGGGTTGGCTTCTTCGTTATGTGTCCTCTAGACTAAAATTAGTTTTCCTTCTCTAGGCAGACACCACCTGAGAAGTACAATTAAATAGACTCAGTGTGTTGATTGAGCAATAGAGGGGAGTGGAAGGGTATCGTACTGGGATTAAAAATTGACTGCATATAATACACAAAGTGGACATGTGAATAATTGATCCAACTAATTTCCATGGGCCCATTTTTTCTGCATGGTTAGATGGCAATAACTTAGCGGCACTTTTAATATTGTTTTAGGATTATCAAATAGTCGTGTGTCATAAAAGATCCCAAATACAACCAAGGGGGAGACAAATACTGGAAATTCAGGTACTAAAATGCCAGGGGATGGTGGTAGATAGAGAGATGGACAGTTAGGCAGGCAAATATCCATGCTCAGTTCTAATTCTGGTGAGTATTGATTGTAAGATTTAACAGAATGGGACAAGACTTATTATCTAGTTCCTCTTGGCAGCCTTATTTATTCCCTGTGTTACAACAGATAGCAGACTAGAAGCAGAGCTGAGGAAATTACTGCTAGAATAGCTCTATAGCAGTATATAGAGACATCTAGGCAATAGATTGATGGATAGGCAGGTGGATAGATGGAGGGAGAGGCAGAGATGGCTAGCTAGCTAGCTAGATCTATTCATCGATTAATTTCAGGTCTTAATACTATTTAACAACCTTCTTATTTAGTAAAAGAACAAGAAGAATCAAATGATTTGATAATGAATGCTAACTCATTTGATCCCCAGGAGTTGATTCCATTTTGATAATAAAATAGCTTTTAAACCTCTGGTTGCCTCATTTTTTCTTCCTACCTTTCTTCATCTCTCTGCTTTTTTTTTTTGCCATCCCATATCTCCAAGAGAAGTTCTTGCTGGAGTCTCGGTGATTGAAGACACTTTGAAGAATGGGTTCTGATATATTCAATTTAGTCTTGATTGGCTAGCAGGACTGAATATTGTGACATTCGCTGTCATTTGATGAGGCATTCTGGACGTTTGAAACATCATGATAACTGCAACTTAATCCATCAAATATTGCACTTTACCACCCTGTTGAAATCGAAGATGCATTCCACATACTCTGCCTTAGTAAACAAGGAAGGCCATAATTTAACTTTTCCCTGATGATTGCAGATCATCAAGTGAAATATCAGCTATGATGGAGTGTAGTAATACAGAGATTCATTCCCTCAGAAGTTATTGAGAATATGCAGCATTAATTACCCAGCCCTATACAAAATGGCACCAGATTATTAAATGCTTTTATAACTAATGTTTCTTTTCTCTTTTCTGTTAACTATGATGAAATGTTTCTTCTCGCTGTCATCAGGGGGTCTAATTCTAGCAGCAACTTCCACAGCCTTGCTTCTAATCTGCTACCCAATGTAATTGAGGGAAAAGATGAAGGCTGTTCCCAGGAGAAACTAAATAATCCAGCTTGTTTCATCAGTCATCATCCTTTGTCTAATTTTATGTTCAGTAATAACCAGTAGGCTGTTCTATTGTTCCACAGAATAAAGTGCATTGGCAGCTGTTTTCTGTATTTCTCAGAAATCTTTTCTTTTTCCTCAAAACAGTTTCAAATGCTTGTCGTCGACCAAAGTGCGACTGCCAGATGAGCGAGAGTGTTGCTCTGTTCTCTCAGTGTTTTCATAATGCTGCTACAGGTTTGGTCATAATGTTCCCCATTTTTTCAGACTTGGCCAGTAGTCCATAGTGGTAGGGGAGGCAGCATGGTGTGGTGGGAAGAGCACTGGATTTGGGTTTAGAAGACCTGGGTTCAAATCTTGACTCTTAATTAACAGTGAATTTGGGTAAGTCACTTTTCCTCTCTGAGTCTCCGTTTCTTCATCTGTAAAATTAGGGGAAGGGTGGTTGGACTACACTAAGGATTCTTAATTTAGGGATTTAAAAATATTTTGATTACTATTTCAAAATAAATTCCTTTATATTCCTATATACTTTGTTTTGTACATTTAAAAACATTGTTCTGAGAAGGGGGGCATCGACTTCCCTAGCTTACCAATGGGATCAAAAAAAGTTACTCTGGACGAGATTATTCCTAAAGTCCTTTCTAGATCTATGCTATGCTCTTCTTTTTAAAATGACATTCACTAGTAGGAATAATTCAAGGAAGATTTTTTTGATAGCCCTTTTATACAAAGTTCTAGTCCTGGAAATGTCAATAGCCAGCACCATATGGTTGGTAGTGCATAGGGAGATCTCAGCGACAAGAAGATCTGGGTTCAGGGCTTGCCTCTGACATATTCTGGCTGTGTGACCCTGGGAGAGCTAATCAAACTATCATTTGCCTCTCTCACACTCTTAAGTTGCAGAGAAGTTGCTCATCCTCAATGAAAGAGGGAGTTTCATCACCTGGAACTTCCTATACCAATGGAATTTCAAGTCAAAAATATGACTTAATCACTCTTAAAAACTCTTACCTTCTGTCCGTAATTCTAAGAATAGGCTAGGCAATCAGGATTAAGTGACTTGCCCAGGGTCACACAAACTAGGACGTGTCTGCAGCCAGATTTGAACCCAAATCCTGATTTCAGGCCTGGCTCTCTGTCCCCTGTGCTACTTAGCTGCCCTACTCTCTTGTGTCATTTCTTTAGCTATCAAATGAAGGAATTAGAGGAGCTGATGAGTCATGTCCTTTTACTACAAATATTCTGATTCTGACTTCAAGCGAGTCAGAGAGTGACAGATATCTCATTCCATGGCTGGTAATCCTGTTTCTGTGTAATGGGTATGTCCATGGATGGAATATATAAGCAATATAAGCTCCAACAAATCCTGTACCAGAAATATCAACAAGGTGCTCCTTTTAGTGGCCAGGGCTCACTTCAGATCACTTTATACCGAGGCAAAGGTGCTTGGCCACTTAGCAAAGATTTCCCTGTATTTCAAGGAGGAAAAAGTTTGAGAGAATGTCCAGTTACCCCCAAAGCAGTAAATACTGAGGAAATGAACACCCCTTCTGCTGTTATAATGTCTGATCATAATTTGGGGATGTTGCCTGATGTTATTCGTACTGGACTTTCTAGACAATTGTTATTGTTTAGTCAGTTAGTTGAATCGAACTTTTTGTGGTCACACATTTGGGGTTTCTTGGTAAAGATGCTGGAGTTGTTTGCCATCTCCTTCTCCGGTTCATTTCACAGGTGAGGAACTGAGGCAAACAAGGTTAACTGACTTGCCCAGGGTCATACAGCTCATTAAGTGTCTGAGACTGGATTTCAACTCACTGGTGCTCCTAGCTCCAGAGCAAGCACTCTTATCTACTGTGCCCATGCAATCAGTTGACCCATATCATGATCAGGCTCCATTGCCTCCAGAGCACTGGGCACTCTGCCAGAGCTTGTACTCAGAGCACAAGTTTAGTCTGCCACCTCTTCCCAAACCCTGCAGCCACTGAGCTAACCACAGCACGACATATTAAAAGCACACGTAGAGCCATTTAATATCATTTTGATGATTTTCCTTTTCCTTCAATGGCATTTAAGAACTACTTGAGCATGATAGAAGGGAAAGTTTTTTTCTTTTTTTCTCATTCTTTTTTTTTTTGCTTCACAACTCTCTCTCTCTTTCCTTGTAGCCCCTTCCTATCCATTGAGAAATCGAGTAATTTGATGCCCATTATATATGTGAAGTCATGAAAAATATTTCCATATTAGCCACGTTGCCAAAAATAAAAAAGGCAAGAAAAATAAAGTGGAAAAAATATGCTCAGAGTTTATCAGTTCTCTCTCTGGAGGTAGAAAGGAGTTTTTATCATGGGTCCTTTGGAATCGGCACAAAGCATCGGATTGCTCCAAAGAGCTAAGATCACAGTTGAGCATCATTACAATACGGCTGTTGTTGTATGCAGTGTTCTCCTGGCTCTACTCACTTCCCTTTGCATCAGTTCATGTAGGTCTTCCCAAGTTTTCGGGAAGCTGTCCTGCTCTTCATTTCTTATAGCACAATGGTATTCCATCACAGTCATATGCCACAGTTTGTTCAGCCATTCTCCAATTGATGGACATCTCTGGAGGGGAAACTTTCTAAGTCCAGACTTAAGGAACTTATGGATCTCATAAAACATAAGTACTAAGCCTCAGAGAGATATGGAGAAAGCGTGCTAAGATCCTGTTATCCCTGAATGTCCAGAGTGGTGGTGATCCTACTTTCAACTAGGAGAAAATGTTGAACCTCTTTCTTTGGCCAGGCCCTGGATCATCAAATCAAGATGTCTAGAATCCAATAATCCTAATAAAGGTCTCAAACTCTCTGCTGTCTGCTTGGAACAGAAAGGTAAGGGTGTTACATTATTTGGTAAAAGTCCATTAGCCCCCTTTTCCCTTATGATACAAAAAAACCCCAATTAAATAATCCTGACTTTGGAATGAGATGGAGCAGGACTAAAGAGAGACCAGGCCACAGGCGAGCCCAAAAAAGGTAAGGAAAAACTGTTGAGGACACAAGCAAGATTCTCCCCCTAAAAATTCGTTCAACCTAACTCATATTGTGTTAACTAAAGTGAACACTGTTGTTTTTCAGTCGTATCTGACTACATGATCCCATTTGGGGTTTTCTTGGCAAAGATACTGACCTGGTTTGCCATTTCCTTTTCCAGCTCATTCTAGAAACATGAGGAAACTGAGGCAAACAGGGTTAAGTGGCTTGCCCAGGGTCCCACCTCTAATAAATGTCTGATCCAGATTTGAATTCAGATCTTCCTGACTCCAGGCTCCATCTAATTTTTAGTTCCAGAATCAACTGCTTTTTAAATTTCTCTCATCATCAGTGATCTGTAATCCAACCCACTGTAGTTTTCCATCGACATAGTTGTCAGACTCTCTCTACAACTTGGATGGGTGGTAATCTTCAAAGGCTGCTCTGGCCAGAAATTCTCTGCATGCCCCATCTAGTATCAAAGTACTTCAGGTTTAAGTCAGCTGTTCAGCCTGCCACCACTTATTAAGCATTGTGCTCAAGACACCATTCTAAGCATCAGTGATGCAAAAGCAAGAGTACTATAGTTCCTACCCTATAGGAGCTTACTTTCTAATGGAGTCTGTGTACACATATAGGCACAACACACACTAAACAAGATGAATATATGGTAGTTTGGGGAAGGAAGACACTCATGCTTGGGGAATTAAGAGAAGCTTCAGGGGGCAGCTAGGTGACTCAGTGGATTGAGAGCCAGGCGTAGAGAGAAGAAGTCCTGAGTTCAAATTTGGCCTCAGATACTTCCTAGCTGTGTGACCCTGGGCAAGTCACTTAACCCCCATTGCCTAGCCCTTCATGCTCTCCTTTCTTGGAACTGATACTTAGTATTGATTCTAAAATGGAAGATAAACACTGCAGGAAGAAAGGAGCATTTCATCTGAATCTTGAAGGAAATCAGGGATCTTTCCAGCTAAGGTGTAACTGCCGTAGTTTGAACTCTACCGACAAAGCCTTGGAAAGCCAGGAGCACCTTCACACCACAAGGAGGTTTCCATTATTCAGTATTCAATAAGAATTGATTAAACACCTACTATGTGCCCGTCACTGTGCTAAGTGCTGTAGATACAAATGCAAATAAAAAGAAAGATGGCCCCTATCCTCAACAAACTTACAATCTAACAGAGGAAGACCACACAAAACAAAGCTAAGAGCGGTTGGGGATTGGGTGGGGATAGGTAACTGGCATGGGGGCATAATAAATCCATTCCAAAGGCAGGGTAGCTGGTGGGAAATGAAATGATTGCCTTGGGCACCCTCCTTCAGTGGAGGTGTTTAAACTCCATCCTCCAATCAGAGGGGAAGAGGGTACTGATGAGAACAAGTGCCAAGGCTGATTAGATCTTGCAGGATGGTGAGATTTCCCAGTGATAAGGTTCTTCAGGCCTGATGGCATGCTGGAGAAGTCCAGAAAAGTCCAAAAGCAATACAGCTAATGGGAGATGAGGACTAATCTATTAGACTTTGGGATTTTTTTTGGATCAGACTAAAGATTTCTTTCAAATAGGGAACTCCCACTGAGGAAATTTCCTCCCCTGTGTAGATAGGTACCTATTCTACAACTTCTAGTCTTTGAGAATTACCTGGAGCCTTGAAAAAATGAGTGATTTGCCCATGGTCATGCATCCAGTAAATATCAGAGGAGGGACTTGAATTCAGGTCTTCCTCTTTCTGAGGCCATTTCTATCCACTTTGCCATGCTGCCTATGTCACTCTTTTTTAAACCTTAGCTTCCATCTTAGAATCAATACTGTGTCTTGATTCCCAGGCAGAAGAGCAGTAATGGCTAGGCAATGGGGGTTAAGTGACTTGTCCAGGACCACACAGCTAGGGAGTGTCTGAGGCCATCTTTGAACCCAGGACCTTTCATCTCTGGGCCTGGCTTTCAATCCACTGAGCCACCCAACTGCCCTCCCTTTGTCACTTTTTCAAGAAATGTCCTTTTGGCTAGAGAGGTGCCCTGTTCATTTTTAGCCAAATAAGATTTCAGGTATTTGGGATCGGTGTATTCAGGTGTAAAAGTGAATAAAACTCAAGTCACTTTCCCTCTGCAGTTTCTTTGTTTGTAAAGTGCAGAAGTTGGACAAAATACTCTTTAGTTCCTTCTGGCTTTGGTATTCCATTAGAAAAGGTACTGATCCAAAACTACAGAGGTTGAAAATGGGGAAACTTGGAATCTGTTTGTAATTGGAATTGTCACTTGTTGGGTATGGCTGAGGGGAACTACTGACCCCTGACCACAGCCCTATAAATGCTTCCATCACAAGAGATGGCAGGGAGGGAGGATGGAAAGACCAAGGATGACCACTTAGGGAAACAGGTTAAAATACTCATCTGTTCTCTGCCCAGAGATGAGCAAGTCTCCTTCTCTTGGGAATTATTCAGGTGAGAACTTGTCCTCCATTATTGTTGTTCAGTTGTTTCAGTCATCTGACTTTGTGACCCTATTTGGGGATTCCTTGAAGAGACTCTAGAGTGGCTTGCCATTTGCTTTTCCAACTCATTTTACAGATGAGGAAATTGAAGCACATAGAATTTAGTGACTTGTCCAGGGTCACACAAATAGGGTTTGAGGTCAGTTTTGAACTCAGGAACACAAGTCTTCCTGATTCTAGGCTCGGCACTCTATCCATTGAACCACCTAGCCTCAGCCCTCCACGGTAGAGACTTAATAAGAGAGAGATATAGGAGCTAACAGCAGATGGCCATGCACTTTGTTTTTGGTATATATTTCAAACCATTTACCAACATCTTTTTGATCTGGCCTAAAGGCAGGAACATAGGGACAGCAATAGCACTATTAATAGCACTATTGGAGGACCCAGGAGGAAACAAAAGGACCGTTGAGCCAGGGATGGGAGAATAGCACAAGTGTTTTTTGTGGGCTGGTTCTAATTCCAGTTGTCACTTGCAAAGGCTTGGGGTCTTAGAAGCTAAAGGAGATTCAAGGAGATCTAAGGACATCCAAGAGGGATAGCCCAGTCGCAAAAAATGCTTCCTTTCCTTCTGTACTTTAGAAGACAATGGAGTTAAGAGAGTGGGACAGAACGAGGAAAAGGTTCCAGTAATATTTGTTTATATAGGTCTTAAAGTTTTGCACAGTACCACATATATATATGTACATATACATATAATATATATTCTTGCTTTTGATCTTCATGAGAACCTGTAAGATAAGTGCTAGAATTATTCCCATTTTACATATAAGGAAACTGAGGCCAGGAGACTTTGGGTCTTGCCCAGTGTCACATAGTCAGTAAATGTCTAAAGCTGAATCTCAACTCTTAAGTTTCCCCCCCATTTTCTAAGACCGCCCTTCCTGTCATACTCCTCTCTGGCAACTTCAACCCAATAAGTAACTGTCAAACATTTGTCATTCCTCTAACCTTCCATATTTGAGGGTTTTCTCTGTGTGTGCTTGTGTGTGTGTGTGTGTTTACAAAAGGACGTAGAAGCCCAGAAATTAATCTACTGATTCCATTTTGACTTTTGCCTGAATAAGTATGAGGATCTTTCAGAATGTCACAGTAGTTAAGAATATCTAAGCAAGTCACTCAACCCTGTTTGCCTCAGTTTCCTCATCCCTCAAATGAGCTGGAGAAGGAAATGGCAGGCCACTCCAGTATCTTTGTCAAACCCCAAATGGGATCATGAAGAGTTGGACATGATTTAAATTACTGAAAAACAACCATGCAAAGGCAACAAGGAGAGCACAGATGCATTCCTGATTCACCTTCATCTTCAACCAATAAAAGCAGTGAAAATTAGGCAGATGACTTTTGTTCTCTCAGCGGATCCGCAGCTGCCCCGCAGCTGCCTTTGTGAAAACTGACAAGCTTATAAATGGGACGGATAGAACATTTTGTTAGGTAATGGTGTTTGCTTTAAGAATTTCTGAAATTTTGCTCTAGCACTCTTCTCCTTTTAAGGGGGGGAGAAAGGGAGAGCGAGCGAGAGAGAGAGAGAAAGAGAGAGAGACAGACAGACAGACAGAGAGACGGAGAGAGAGAGACAGAGAGAGAGAGAGACGGAGAGACAGAGAGAGACAGAGACAGAGAGAGAGAGAGAGAGAGAGAGAGAGAGACGGAGAGAGAGAGACAGAGAGAGAGAGAGGGAGGGAGGGAGGGAGAGAGAGAGACAGAGAGAGAGAGACAGAGAGAGAGAGAGGGAGGGAGGGAGGGAGGGAGGGAGAGAGAGAGAGAGAGAGAGAGAGAGAGAGAGAGAGAGAGAGAGAGAGAGAGAGAGAGAGAGAGAGAGAGAGAGAGAGGGAGAGGGAGACGGAGACAGAGAGAGAGAGGGAGGGAGAGAAAGGAAACCTGGCCAGGCTCAACCTAAAAGAGTCCCCCTTTTTTGAGAGGCTACAAAGAAAGGTTCTTTCTCCTCAAAGATTATGCCCAATTACTGTCAAGTAACATTTTCTCTAAACACGCACGTTCATTTTTCCTGCTATTGCTATGCTGAAAACGCGGGTCATAAAATGCTGCTGCCTCCGCTTCTAAAGTAATAGAAAATTAAACAATGTGGGGAGAGTCTCACTTCTTCTCACATTGTGCCTAGGATGAACTCACAGACTTAATACATGATAGACTTAAGGATCATGCGTTGTTCCCAGAGACTAGCAGATTACCAAAAGGCAACAGTTTTTAGTCATCAAGAAAGAGTAGTTAAAGAAATGGGCAGCGAGGTGGCACACCTAGTGAATTGATTGCAAGATCTATTCAGTCATTTTCAATGGTGCCCAACTCCTTCTGACCCCATTTGAGGTTTTCTTGGTAAAGCTGTTGGAGGCGCTTACCATTTCCTTCTTCAGCTCATTTTAGAAGTGAGGAAATTGTTCATTTAGTGGTGAGGCATTGTTAAGTGACTTGTGCAAGGTCACACAGTAATGTTTGAGCCAGATTTGAACTTAGGAAGAGGAGCTTTATTGATTCTAGGGCCAGCACTCTATCCCATAAGCCACCTAATTACCTGTAGCCAGGAAGATCTGAGTTCAAATATGACCTCAGACACTTTTAGTACCTGTGTGTCCCTGGGTAAGACATTTAACTTTGTTGGCCTCAGTTTTCTCCTCTGTAAACTGAGCTGGAGAAGAAAATGGCAAACCCCACTCCAGTATCTCTGCCAAGAAAACCTCAAATGGGGTCGTGAAGAGTCAGACCCAACTGAATGACTGAAAGACAACAGCAGCACGTTAACCAAATATGGCCATTTCCATAGTGAAATCCTTCAGAAATCCAAGAGGCTTATTTCTAACAACAGTTTTGCACGAGGCAAAAGATTATGGACTGTTATTATGGCTTTTACATTTTTCTTTGAGGCTATCTCACTCAGGCTAGATGCGAAAAAGCCACAAATGGGTCCAGCCCCTCTGCTGACCAGCACGGAGTCTTTGACACGCTTCATTTTTGACCTGGGCTGGTTCGTCCTTCTTAAGCAGCTTCCTTCAGCTTCGGGAGCCTCATCATCTTGGTACTGGAGTTAGTGCAGTTGCCCTTTCGTAGGGGCAGTGGCCCTTCTCCAGACCAGAACCCCTAAGCTCAAGCAATCTGCCAGTCCCAGCCTCTCCAGCAGTAGGCATGTGCCACCATGAAGCTTTAAACCTCCTTTCTTCTACCATAGACCCCAAGGATTCTCTGAGATGGATAGTTCTTCTCTTAAAGGAACAGTCACGGTCACAAATATGTTACCTCTGAATACTTTCTTGACTTTGCCCAAAGACTGGGCATGAAAGCTACTTTAGAGTCACTCGATCATGGAGGCATTTGATACAATGGAAGCTGGTCTAGGTAAGGGCATGGCTATTGAGAGATAAGGTCCGCTATGTAGACTTCACTTGTACCAGGCATGTCATCTAAGGAGAAAGGGGAATCACTCAAGAATGAAGTTCTCAAGACACAAATAAAACCAGTCTTGTTGAGAAGGAAAAGGGAGAAAGCAATTCAAGTACAGGTCGAGATGATGAGATTGGACAACAAAAGAGAAGACGGAACCACCGAGCTCTTCACTTTTCTTCTATTCTCTCCACCAAGAAGAGTGTAAAGCTATTTTTTAAATGGGTGGTAGGGTGCTGGCGACAGCTAGGTGACACTCTAGTGTATAGAGATTTCTGGATTCACATCTGGCCTCAGATATTTACTAGCTGGGTGACCCGGGGCAAGTCACTTAACTCCAATTGCTTCACCCTTGCCACTCTCCTTAGAACTGATAGCAAGACAGAATGTTAGGGTTAAAAAATTGAGAATAATAACAGCACCTAATTTCCAGGGTTCTTAGGAACATCGAATGTGATAATATTTTTGAAGCACTTAGCCCAGTACCTGGAATATAGTAGGTGATATATAAATGTTTATTTCCTTCCCCTCATTCCTGCAGCCATATTTTATGATTTTTTCTTCTCACACAGAGATTTCCAGAATCTCTCTTATAGAGATTAGAATGGGATAAGCATGGGACAATAAATACCCATTTAGGTTGGAGGACATTAATAAACCTGGAGAAATTAGATCAGACCTTTCATAATTCATGAAGAAATTCTTCAAAAGCAAGAGATGTCATTTTCCCAAAGGAAGCAGCAAATGGTAACATTTCCTAGGGGTATTATTGAGTGCATTGGATAGCATTGATTCTAGGAAAACTACAAAGACCAGTGAAGAGATAACATGAGGGCTCTACTAAAAACTACATTGTTTAGGTCTGACCTCAGACACTTCCTGGCTGTGTGACCCTGGGCAAGTCACTTGACCCCAATTGCCTAAACCTTACCACTTTTCTGCCTTAGAACAGCTACTTATTGTCAATTCTATGACAGAAGGGAGAGAGAGAGAGAGAGAGAGAGAGAGAGAGAGAGAGAGAGAGAGAGAGAGAGAGAGAGAGAGAGAGAGAGAGAGAGGAAGGAAGGAAGGAAGGAAGGAAGGAAGGAGAGAGGAAAGAGGGAAGGAAAGGAAGGAAAAGGAAAGGAAGTAAGGAATGAGGGAGGAAGGAAAGAAGGAAAAGAAGGAAAGGAAGGAAAGAAGGAAGGAAGGAAATACATACAAGTACATATACATTTGGGCATCTGATTATTAAATAATTTAGGAATATGTGATAACCAAAAGTATATGAGTGAGGATTTCCATGCAAATTATAAGTTTGAGGAGAACCGAGGCAGTGTAGGAGAATGGAGAGAGCCATAGAGGCTTAGAGTTCTTGTTTCATATTTCACCTATAACACCGTCTGATCATGTACAAGTTTCTAAACCTCGCAAATCTTTAATTTCCTCAACTGTAAATCTGAGATAATATTTGTACTACCTACCTCACAAAGTTTTTATTAGAAAAGTAGTTTGTAAAATTGCTCGAGAATTATGAGCTGTAACTTTGGCAATAATTTAAGCCAAAATAACTTTGGCCTTAAAAAATCCCCAAAATTGAAGTAATTTTCTTTTTCTTAATTATCTGGGTAATTGTCTTAATTTCTCATTTCCCTTTTATTTGGTATTAGTGTGTCAGCTTTTGGTTTTCCTAAAAGATAGTAAAACCATTTTTATTTAACAGGATCAACTTAAATGTTATCCAAAGGTACTTAGCCTATCAACTGAATAGATTTAGATAATAGAAATTTATGGTTTCGTGTATCATCATATTATCATTCTTTGTTCTTGCTTGGGTATGTGGATATTTGTGTCTGTTGACAGTTGTTAAGTTCATCATTAAAAACACAGAAAGCAAGTTTTGAAAATTATTGAAGATATTAAGTAATCTAGTAAAAATGGTTGTAATCAAAGCTCCATGAATATTTTCTTCTCATTCCCTTTCTTACCTAACTAGAAGTTCCATGAAGGCAGACTCTTTCTTATTTTTTGTATCTTTTACTGCGCTGGCCAGCAAAAAAATAAAAAGTAAAAATTGGATGCACTGCTCCAAATCTGAAAAAGAGATTTGATTATAGTTGCAACATATCATTGGGTGCCTAGCAACATGTTAGCTTTTTAAAAACCCTCACCTTCCATCTTAGGATCAATACCATGTGTTGGTTCTTAAGGCAGAGGAGTGGACAGGGCTCGACAGTAGGGGTTAAGTGACTTTCCCAGGGTCACACAGCTAGGAAGTGTCTGAGGGCTGATTTGAACCCAGAACCTCCCAATTCTAGGGCTAACTCTCAATCCACTGAGATACCTAGTTGCCCCTCTGCCCGTTGTATTGGAACTCACTTTCAATACCTCCCCTCTCCGCAATAGTGATCTATGCAAATATTTTCTTAGCTCATGTTTTATTCAAATACATTCAGTAACAATTTTTCTGACTCACAAATCTTATTTATATGATAAAAAGAATGTAGCATGCATACTAATTGATAAAATGCCTTTAATTTTTCATATTTATAATTATGATCATATAGTTATTAAAGTCACCATAATCGCAAGCATAAGAATAATGGGATGGGTTGGCATGCTACTCAAAAGATGGTGTCACTGATGACGCTGCTACTCAGTCTTTTTTTTTTTAAACCCTTACCTTCCGTCTCGGAGTCAATACTGTGTATTGGCTCCAAGGCAGAAGAGTGGTAAGGGCTAGGCAATGGGGGTCAAGTGACTTGCCCAGGATCACACAGCTGGGATGTGTCTGAGGTCACATTTGAACCCAGTACCTCCCGCCTCTAGGGCTGGCTCTCAATCCACTGAGCTACCCAGCTGCCCCCTCAGTCTTTTTTAACCACTACTTCAGATAGATATTTTGTCTGATACTGCAGAAAACTCCACTTCATATAAATAAGATAAACAGTAGGAAAAACTCATATTCATTTGGTTGATAAATCGGGGAATTTTTTGTTTACTCACAGCCAAAACATAGTGAAAATTTTCAAATTCCAACACGTGTGTCAACGTAGTCTCAAAAGACAAGTCTATTACCTGTTCCCGCACAGACAGACTGAATGTATTGGTCGTTCACGGCCAAAGAGTTGCTCATCCATTGCAGATTGACAATTTGTAATTCCTTCAAACAGAAAGGAGAGTTGCCTCTGGGGACAGGTCAAGTGACTCTGAAGTGGTTCTCGGATTTAATTTTCCAGGCACGCATTTTTAAATAGGTAAAACATGGTGAAATGTTTTATGCTTTTATTATCTAGAGCTCTTTTTCAGACGCGCAATCATTTGATCTTTCTGGGCCAGAGTCTGAATTTGAAGGCTTTCCATGGAGTTATGTCAAGTAATCAATTTTTCAAAAATGCCATCGAGTCAAATGTGGCCAGAGGAAATTTTTGCTGTTAAATGTATTTTGTTTCCTCTTTTGTATTATCCCCAAGAGGAATGACACTTTCTTCTTTTAGTTCAATCCCAATTCAGAGTAGTTTGGCACAAGGAGAGCAGTCTGTCTCGCAGCAATATTGAAGTGGCCACTCTCTGCTTCCATGTCCCTATTTGGCCAAGAAGCTTCCTTTTATTAATTTTTAAATTTTATTTATTTGTTATTATTATTTAAAATTTTATCTATTTATTATATTAATTCCTTTTATTATTTATTAAAAGACTGCTTTTATTTTTATCATTATTATTATTACAACCCTTACTTTGAATCTGAGAATCAATTCTAAGGCAGAAGAGCAGCAAGGGTTATGGAATTGGAGTTAAGTGACTTGCTCAGGGTCACACAGCTAGGAAAGGTTTAAGACCAGGTGTGAATCCTGGTCCTCCTGACTCCAGACCTGGTGCTCTATCCACTCAGCTTCCTAGATGTTCCCTCCAATTGCTTTTTATAAAGACAATTACTCTTGTAACAACCAGGAAAACTGTATGGGTAGAAAGTGTGCAGCTCACCATGGCCATTTGGCAGGAAGAACAAATGTTTCCAGAAATATTCTGGAGAGTCAGGCAGCTCCTTGGCTAATTCAGAAGTGCATTACAGGAGGCAGTTCAGTGGATTGAGAGCCAGGCCTACAAACAGGAGGCCCTGGGTTCAAATCTGACCTCAGACACTTCCTAGCTGTGTGACCCTGGGCAAGTCATTTAACCCTCATTGCCTAGCCCTTACCACTCTTTTCTGCTTTGGAACCAATGCACAGTATTGATTCCAAGACAGAAGGTAAGGGTTAAAAAAAAATGCATCCATGCATTACAGTGTGCATGAATGGGATATGGATGGCTGGAACACAGAATCCTGAGCTTCCAATTCTAGGCTACAGTAGGTATGAGCAAATGTGAGCCGTGCATTCTTCTGCTGGGCATCCAGACATTCTAGCTATGTTGTCCATTCTGATTATCCCCCTAGCCCAGGGCAGGCTAGCTCAGTAAACCCTTCCTTATCCTCTCCCTGTCCCTTCTAAAAAAGTACTTTTAGAATGAAAAGAAGGTAAAATCTGTAATTTGTTCAGATTTGACTTTTGTCCAGACTGCCGATGGTGGGCAGCTAGGTAAGTCACAACTCTTTTGCCTCAGTTTCCCAATCTGTAAAATGAGCTGGAGAAGGAAATGACAAACCATTCCAGCGTTTTTGTCAAGGAAACCCCAAATAGGGTCATGAAGAGCAGATATGACTGAAACAAGTCAACAACAAACCAGCATTCCCAATCACTTCTCAGAAGAATGAAGGTTCTTTTGGGAGGCGGGGGGGGGGGGGGTACAATGACTATATTTAGTACTCAATATTTCACGATAGAAGTGATTATTGACAAAATGTATCCAAATTGCATGAGGGGTTACTTTTTCAACTGCAGACCTGACCATCTGAGGTCCACTAGTGAACTCTACCAATGCAAAATTCTCCCACTTTGTCATTCTATTTATTTTTTTTTAATGGACCCTTTCTTCCATCTTAGAATCAATACTGTATTGGTTCCAAGGCAGAAGAGTGGTAAGGGCTAGGCAATGGGGGTCAAGTGACTTGCCCAAGGTCACACAGCTGGGAGGTATCTGAGGTCATATTGAACCCAGGACCTCCCATCTCTAGGCCTGGCTCTCAGCCCATTGAGGGCTGCCTCCTGTTATTATATTTTTAAAAGTCACCAATTAAGCTAAATTTTCTCCTTACATGGCACTGATTTTGATAGGTTTGGAAAGTAACAGGTCATGCCTACCGTTCCTGATATTTATCAGCAACATATCACATATGATGATCAAAATATCTGTCTTTAGCTACATCTTGTCCTCCATCTACCCAGAATGCAAATAGGAAGATTTTTGCCTTTTAGTTTCATTTCCAGAATCCATTCTGATGAAGGCATATACGTTGAAAGCAAACTGCTCTTAGTTTCCCCCTGTATGAAGAAGCCTAGAACTATCCCTTATGCACAGGGGGCTCACTGCCCAAGAATGTCGACTTCATGATGCTGAATGTGTTGGGGATACTGGGATCAGGGCAAAAATCTGAGGAGCCAATGGGCGGCATCTCTAGTTCATGGGAATGACTCTGCTAGGAATGATGCTACAGGCTTTCTGCCATGCTTGTGAAGCCATTGCCCACGTATATTAACTAGTGTTTTGGAGTCTCCGAGGATGGAGATGGTTCAAGGACTCACACACAGCCTCTACATCTCTCAACTGAAAGAGAAGATGAAAGAAGTCAACCAGAGGACCATGACATCAGCTCTGAAGAGCTGGGACTGAAATAAACAGTCAGGTGATGCCAGAGTACATTGTCCAGATCTCCAAAAAGATAATTTTATTGTGTAAAATTGTGTGTGTGCGTGCGTGTGTGTCTAAAGGGCTCACGAGTTAGCTGATCCATGGAAATCTCACCCTAACCAAGTTTTTGAGAGACTGGGTGACTTGTCTGCTTACGGAAAAGCCTCAGAGAGTAAATAAGTGGAGGTGCCTCTAGTAAAGGTAATTCGCCACACTTACTGCCCATGGTTGGCTGGACGCCTTGGTGAGGAAAGGAGAGAAAAGTGATGGATGTTTATTTCAACAAACTTTAATCAAAAGAAACTGCCCATCAGGTTTTTTAAACCTTGTTTTCTCTTAGAATCAATAATACATTTCCATCTACTTATGGAAATGTATTATCGATTCTAAGGAAAAAAGAGAGAAAAAATTCTAGAAGAGCAGTAAGCATCAGGCAACTGGAATTAAATGACTTGCCCAGGGTCACACAGCTAGAAAGTATCTGAGGCAAATTTGAACCCAGGACCTCCAGACTCTGGGCCTGATGCTCTATCTGCTGTGCTACCAAGTTGCCCCACTATTTGAAAGTGATGTTTCCTATGAAGGAGATATTATGTATTATTACCAAATAGCCTTGCCACAATTGAAGGAGAAATAATCCAGACAGTGAGAGAACTGAGAACAGAGGCAACTTTTTTCCTGCCTAAAACATCTGTGATAGAGACTTCTAGGGTACAGAGACAGCCGAAGGAGCATGGCACAAGTGATCTTCAGCCAGACGTCCTTCTTAGGAGTTGAGGTTTAAAAAAGCAAGCCTATCATCATCGTCATCATCATCATCATCATCATCATGCCTTGCTCTCAACCAAATCAGATCTAGGGGTCAGCAGGTCACAGAACAGGTCACCCCCTAGACCAATGACCAGACTAATTTATTTTGTAATTTAATTTTTAAAATTTGAATGACAAATTTCCACATCAGTTTCCCAAAGTTTTGTGATCCAAATTATCTCGCTTCCTACCTCTCTTCCCCCTCCCAGAGCTGGAGGCAATTCCATCTGGGTTATGCATGTATTATCACACAAAACATATTCATTTTTGTAAGTGAATAATCTTATAGAACCCAAACTCCCAAACATTTACCCAAATAAACAAATGATAAAGCATGTGATTCCATCTGCATTCCAACTCCAGTGGCTCTTTCTCCGGAGGTGGATCGACAGGACTAATTTAGCACGGTGCCACAGGTGAGCCAGAAAAAGTACCTACAAGTTTAAGCAGAGGAAAGACCCAAAGAGGGCTTTTGTAAAGTTGTAAAGTTGTAAAGTGCATGTAATTGCACGTGTCTGTTAATGGACATGCTGCTTGCTGTGTGTTTGAGTTATGCTTTTATTTGGTTGTTTTATTATATTCATTTGTTTTTGTTCTCAGGTTATGAAAAGAGTGTGGCAACATCTGTTTATTAGCTATGGCATGTCTTGCCCATTTTTTATATGCCACTGACTATGCTCTGTTTATTTCGAGGCTCATCGATGGTGTTATATTTAGCCCTTTTGTTTTTTACTGTTTATGATTATTTGCTTGTATACTGTGGGCTGTGCATATACTTTAAAAATGTGTACGGGGGGCAGCTGGGTGGCTCAGTGGATTGAGAGCCAGGCCTAAAGACGGGAGGTCCTGGGTTCAAATCTGACCTCAGACACTTCCCAGCTCTGCGACCCTGGGCAAGTCACTTGACCCCCATTGCCTAGCCCTTACCACTCTTCTGCCTTAGTGCCAATACACAGTATTGACTCCAAGACGGAAGTTAAGAGTTTAAATAAATAAATAAGTAAAATAAAAATGTGTATGCACTGTCTCCTCTCCCTGTGGCTCAGACATTTAGTGACCTAGGTGTCCTGTGAAGTGCTGTTGGTATAGCTCAGCTGTTGCTTTTAGATGTGTTGTCACTGTTGATTTGTTTTCAGTGACGCTGTGGGATGATTGCCTCAAGTACCAGGGTGATCACCCTTATTAGTTTAAAGAGTTGATATTTATTCTGATGCATGTGCTGGATGATTATGGATTTCAAACAGATTCCAGGTGTTTTTTGGCAAGGGGCTATAAAATCGTTGTCCCGGGGAGGAATGGAGCACCTGTGTCAATATTTGCCAGCAGTGTGTCTGATGGACCAGAGTAGAGAGAGACTTGAATAGGGAAAACCAGTTAGGAGGCTTTTGGAAGATTTTAGGTGAGAGCTGATGATCTAGAAATCAGGTAGTAGTCAGGAGAGCAGAGCTAAGGACCAGGATGAGAGAGATGACGGAAAAGTAGAAGCGACAAGCTTTAGGCAGTGATTGAATATTTGTGTTAGGGAGAGTGAGAACTCCAGGACGATGCCAAGATTACGAATGTAGGAGACTGGAAGAATAGTGGTTCCTCTGACAGAAAGAGGGAAATTTGTAAGAAGGGAGGGTTTAAGGGTGAACATAATGCATTCGTGTTCTGGACAAGTTGATTTCAAGATGTCTCTGGGATATCTACTTTGAAATGTTCAATAGGGAATTAATGATGAAGGGCTGAAGCTCAGGGGAGAGACTGTAGAGATATATAAATAGAAATACATAAAAAATATATATATTTAAATCTTTTATACATCTAAATAATATATATTTTATACATATAATATGTATTAGAGGGACAGATGCTATGGAACCATAGCTATATCTGTATAGATATGTGTTCATATACACATATGTGAGTATATACATATATGTACATATAATTATCATCTCTCTATATTGTTATATATTATCATATCTGTATATATTATTATCTCTATATATAAACCTACACAGAGATGATAATGGGCTTTCTCTTCAAAATAAAGATATATTTATCTAGTACAAAGGAATAATATTTCACTTGAAAGAAAAATAGAGACAGGGGGCAGCTGGGTGGCTCAGTGGATTGAGAGCCAGGACTAAAGATGGAAGATCCTGTGTTCAAATCTGGCCTCAGACACTTCCTAGTTGTGTAACCCCGGCCAAGTCACTTAACTCCAATTGCTTAGTCCCTTACTGCTCTTCTGCCTTGGAACCAATACCCTGTATTGATTCCATGACAGAAGGTAAGGGTTTATTATTTTTTTAAGAAGGTATTTTCTAAATATTTTTATTTATTTTTAAAATTGTTTTAAAAATAGAGACTAAGAGCTTTTAAGAAAATTACATTTAAAATCAGCTATTAAAATGGCAAGTTATATATAGCAGTTTTAATTTTTAAAATTTTAATCAATTTCCACATGAGTTTTCCAAAGGTTTATAATCCAGATTGTCTCCTTCCCTTCCTCCCCCCACCCCCACCCCCTGCTCCTGGAGCTGGCAAACAAGTCAGTATGGGTTATATACATGTATTATCAATTGAAACATGTTTTTATATTATTCATTTTTATGAGTGAATAATCTTATAGGACCAAAATCCTAAAACATATATCGAAATAAACAAGTGATAAATATATGCTTTCATCTGTACTCTACTGTTACTGTGTACAATATTTTCCTGGTTCTGCTTCTTTCACTCTATATCGGTTCATGTGTCTCTTTCCAGCTCTTTCTGAAATCATCCAGTTCATCATTCCTTACAGTACAATAGTATTCCATCACCACCAGATACCGCAATTTGTTCAGCCATTCCCCCATCAAGGGACACCCCTTTAGTTTCCAATTCTTTGCCACCACAAAGAGCATGGCTATAAATATTTTTGTACAGACAGGTCCTTTCCACTTTTTAAAAAATCTCTTTGGGATATAGACATAGTAGTAGTGGTACTGGATCAAAGGGCATGCATTCATTCATGGCCCTCTGGGCACAATTCTAGCTTGTCCTTCAAAATGGTTGGATCAGTCCATGACTCCACCAGCAGTGCATTAGTGTCCCAATTTCTCCATATTCCTCTTCCAACACTTATTGTATTCTTTACTGTCATATTGGCCAATTTGCTACATGTAAGATAGTATCTCAGAGTTGTTTTAGTTTGCATTTCTTTAATCAAGATTATTTTAACATTTTAGATTAGTTAATTAAGAATATTTTTAAATGGTTACATGATTCATGATCCTTCCATTCCTCTCTCCTCCCTCCCAGATCTGACTGGGTTTTACATGTATCATTGTTCAAAACCTATTCCCATAGTATTAATATTTGTAGTAAAGTGATCTTTTAACATCAAAACCCCAATCATATCCCCATGGAACCCTGCGATCAATCCTATGTTTTTCTTCTGCATTTCTACTCCCACTGTTCTTTCTCTGGAGGTAGATAGTGTTCTTCCTCATAAATTCCTCTAGATTATCCCGGGTCATTACATTGCTGCTGGTAGAAAAGTCTATTACATTGAATTTTGCCATAATGTATCAGTCAATGTATATAATGTTCTCCTTTCACTCTGCATCACTTCCAGGAGGTTGTTCCAGTCTCCATGGAATTGCTCCACTTTATTATTCCTTTCAGCATAATAGTATTCCATCACCAACAAATACCACAATTTTGTTCAACCATTCCCTAATCAATGGACACTCCCTTCACTTTCCAATTTTTTTGCCTCTACAAACAGCATGGCTATGAATATTCTCATACATGTCTTTTTCCTAATTATCTCTTTGGGGTACAGACCCAGCAGTGCTATGGCCGGATCAAAGGGCAGACAGTCTTTTATCGCCCTTTAGGCATAGTTCCAAATTGCCCTCCAGAATGGTTGGATCAATTCACAACTCCACCAGAAATGCATTAATGTCCCAATTTTGCTATGTCCCCTCCAACATTTATCACTTTCCTTTGCTGTCATATTGGTCAATCTGCTAGTTGTGAGGTGGTACCTCAGAGTTGTTTTGATTTTTATTTCTCTAATTATGGGAGATTTAGAGCACTTTTTCATGTGTTTATTGATAATTTTGATTTCTTTATTAGAACATTTTTTCATATGATTATTGATATCTTTGATTTCATTTGAAAACTTCTTATTAATATCCTTTGACCATTTATCAATTGGGGAATGACTTGTTTATTTATAAATTTTACTCAGTTCTGTATGTATTTGAGAAATGAGACCTTTATCAGATAAATCTGTTATACCCCCCCCCAGTTTGTTGCTTCCCTTCTAATCTTGGTTGCATTGGTTTTGTTTGTACAAAACATTGTAAATTTAATATAATCAAAATTATTCATTTTACATCTTGCAACATTTTCTGTCTTTTTTTTGTCATAAATTCTTCCCTTTTCCATAAATCTGACAGGTAAACTATTCTATTCCACTATTTTACTTATAATATCACTCTTTATGTTTAAATCATATACCCATTTGGACCATATTTTGGTATAAGGTATGAGATATTATTCTAAACCTAATTTTTGCCATACTATTTTCAAATTTTCCCAGCAATTTTTATCAAATAGTGGGTTCTTATCCCAAAAGTTGGGATCTTTGAGTTTATCGAACACTAGATTACTGAGGTCATTTACCCCAAGTCTATTTCATTGATCCAACCTTCTATTTCTTAGCTAGTACCAGATTGTTTTGATGACCACTGCTTTATAGTACAGTTTAAGATCTAGTACCTGCTAGACCACCATCCTTCACATTTTTTTCATTAGTTCCTTTGATATTCTTGATCTTTTGTTTTTCCAGATGAATTTTATTATTATTTTTCTAGTTCTATAAAATAGTTTATTGGTAGATTGATTGGTATGGCACTGAATAGCTAAATTAATTTAGGTAGGATTATCATTTTTATTATAATAGCTTGACCTACCCATGAGCAATTAATGTTTTTCCAATTGTTTGTATGAAAAATCTTTTGTAATTGTGTTCATGTAATTGCTGCATTTGGCTTGGCAAAGAGATTCCCAGATATAATATTTTGTCTAGAGTGATTTTAAATGGAATTTCATAACTCTTGCTGCTGAGTTTTGTTGGAAATATATAGAAATGCTCATGATTTATGTGACTTTATTTTGCTTCTTGCAACTTTACAAAAGTTACTAATTATTTCAACTACTTTTTCAGTTGGTTTTCTAAGGTTCTCTAAGTAGAACATCACATCATCCACAAAGAGTGATGGTTTTGTTTCCTTATTGCCTACTTTTATTCCTTCAATTTATTTTTCTTCTCCAATTGCTAAAGCTAATATTTTAGTACAATATTAAATAATAGTGGTGATAATGGGTATCCTTGCTTCACTCCTGATCTTATTGAGAAGGCATTTAACTTATTCCCATTTTAGCTGATATTTGCTGATGATTTTAAATGAATACTACTTATTATTTTAAGGAAAGGCCCTTTTATAGCTTTGTTCAATAAGGTTTTCAATAGGAATGGACGTTGTATTTTGTCAAAGGCTTTTTCTGCATCTATTGAGATAAAAATGTGATTTCTGTTAGTTTGGTTATTGATATGGTCAATTATGTGGATGGTTTCCATAATATTAAACCAGCCTTGCATTCCTGGTATAAATCTTTCCTAGTCATAGTGAATGAACTTTTGTGATAGATTGCTGTAATCTCTTTGCTATTGTTTTATTTAAGATTTGCGCATCAATGTTCATTAGGGAAATTGGTCTGTAATTTTCTTTCTCTGTTTTTGATCTTCCTGGCTTAAGTATCAGCACCACATTTATGTCTTAAAAAGAATTTGGTAGGATTTTTTGTTTATTTTGCCAAATAGTTTGTATGGTGTTGGGATTAATTGTTCTTTAAATGTTTGATAGAATTCATGTATGAATCCATCTGGCCTTGGGGGTTTTTTTCTTAGGGAGTTCTTTGATGGCTCGTTCAATTTCTCTTTCTGAGATCAGATAATTTAAGTATTCTATTTTCTCTTTTGTTAATTTGGGCAATTTACATTTTTGTAAATTTTCATCCATTTCACCTAGATTATCAAATTTATTGTCATATTCTTGGGCAAAATAACTTCTAATGATTGCTTTAATTTCCTCTTCACTATAGGTGAAATCATCCTTGTTATTTTTGATACTGGCAATTTGATTCTCTTCTTTCCTTTTTAAAATCTCTATCTTTTTTATTTGTTTTTCTTATAGAATCAGCTTCTAGACTTATTTATTAGTTCAATTGTCCTTTTATTTGTAATTTTATTAATTTCTCCTTTGTTTTTTAGGATTTCCAATTTTGTATTTATTTGGGGATTTTTAATTTGTCCTTTTTCTAGTATTTTTAGTTGTATTCCCAATTCATTGATCTGCTTTTTTCTTTATTTTATTGATATAAGCATTCAGGTATATAAATTTTCCCCTAAGTACTGCTTTGGCTGTATCACATAAATTTTTATATGTGGTCACCTCAGTGTCATTCTTCTTTTCAGTGAAATTAATGATTGTTTCTATGATTTGTTATTTGACTCACCCATTTAGAAGAATTAGATTCTTTTGTTTCCAATTAATTTTCAATTTGCCTTTTCATGAACCCTCATTGATTATAATTATTATTGTGTTATGGCCTGAAAATTTTACATTTATTATTTCCGCTTTTCTGCACTTGGTTGTGAAGGTTTATGCCCTAGTAGTACATGGTCAATTTTTATATATGTACCATGTGCTGCTGAAAAGAAGGTATATTCCTTTTATTCCCTATTCAGTTTTCTCCAGATCTTTATTTAATCTAACTTTTCTAAAATTTCATTCACTACTCCTTAAGCTCCTTCAGTTTCTCCTTTAAAAATCTGGATGCTCTACTATTTGGTGTATATGTTAAATACTGATATTACTCCATTGTCTATACTATAGCAGTTTTAATTTTTGAAGTTAAGTTTTTTCATAAAGTGGTTTTTATGTTATGTCTACTAAAATTAATGAACATTGAGCAATATAAGAAACATCATAGCTATGGCTTCCCGGACCCGCGAGAAGCCACAAGGTAGGAAGATAGAAAAAGGATAGAAGTTTTGGATTCCGTGAAGAGTGTGTTGGAGCCAAGTTCGAGATGTCAGAAATGAGTCAGAGAACAGGCCTTATTAATTATCATAGAGCTGCAGCCATGCCCCGATCAGTGGGCGTCTCTGAAAGGCTAATTCCCATCCAAAGATCCCAATTTGACACTTCACCGGACAGAGGACGATATAGCTCAGCCAGGAGAATGAACAGAGAATAATAGGAGGAATTAGAGATGCTAGGTATTAGCATTGGAAAAGAAAGAGACACCTGGCCAAAGGCCAGGTTTCAGGTAAAGATAGAGAGGAGAGAAAAGTGAAAAGACAGTGTTAAGCAATCCTGTCAGATCTCCAAGAGAAGGATCAAGATGGCTGCATGGCTGCGGCTCCCTTTTTAATCTCTTTGATATGCAAATGTACTCAATACATATTGATAAGTTACATAGTGTATTGCCATTGGATAATTGCAAATTACAACAAGGTGAAGGTGGGGTTTTATCCCAGGTGAGTAAGACAAAGGGAAGCAAGGTTTTGTGCCCTAACCTTAGCCATGCTGGGAACAGAGATCATTGCCATGCGCAGAATGGCCATGTGCCCACACACAATTCTTGCCTCTTAATTATATATATGGGCTGGACTGCTACAATAGCCCTTTAACTTCTGGACAGTCATTGTTTAGTTTCAATTTACACACTTCAAATCCCAGTTAAGTGTGTATTTGCATTTCAGTGACATGGGTGAGGTCTACTTCCATCACCATCAGTCATCCTAGGCTCAGGATACAGTATGTATTCATTGATGGAAATAGACCTCATCCATGTCACTGAAATGCAAAAGATACATTTAAATCTTGCCTTGTTTTTGCAGACCATATTAAATAATCATTGCAATCCTTTTACCATTGTGTCATACGAAGCAAACTTTCCATGTTAGTCTTACTTTTGTTAACTTTGACTGGAAATTTTTACTTTGTGAAAAAAGTTGACGTGATGATGACGTAAAAGATGATTTAGGAGTTGTACTTGGAAAAAAATCTTATCATTTTGGCCATTATTTTATGTTCTTCCAGCATCTTATATTCTCTCCAATGGGATGTGTCCCACAGTTTAGAATCTGTCTTAAAATAAGGTGCAGAATTTTGTGTTTCTGAATGCCTCTCTTCCTTTTCCCTTCCTTAAATTTTATTAAGTCCTTGTAATGACAAGGTTCTCATCATAGCATGGCAGTGGCTCTCAGTGGCTCTGGAAGCGCATGCCAATGGATCTCAGAGTCCCCGTCCTACCAAGCTGGTAAGTCTCGGAGCAGGTTCCAGGAATGAGGCTCTCACGTTTCTCAGCTGCAGAATAGTCTAGATAAGTTTGGAGAAGTTCATCCCCACAATGGCCACAGAATATGAAATTTTTAAGCCATTGTAATTCATAAAACTTTGGAAGAGTCATTCTCTGTATTAGCAGAAGACCCACACAAATTATAGCACAGATTACTGAAAGATTGCTACTTAATAAAAAAAAAAAAACACCTTACCTTCTGTCTTAGACTCAATACTAAGTTCCAAGACAGAAGACTGCTAAATGGGGGTTAAGTGACTTGCCCAGGGTCACACATCAGATTTGACCTCAGGACCTACCATCTCCCAGCCTGGTTCTCTTTTCACTGAGCAACCCAGCTGCCCCTGTAATAGCTGCTTTAAATTAAAATATGAATATTATCTCATTTGATCCTCCCAACACCCTGGGAGGTAGGTGCTGTTCTTCTCCTCATCTGTGAAGTAAATGCCATGCCTAGGATTACACAGCTTGTAAGTGCCTGAGGTCAGATGTGACTCCCAATGTAGCAGTACATCATCTGGTTGCCTCGAGAAGACAGACATAGTGTTTAAATGAAAAAACCGTAATAAGAAAGCGTTCATGGTTCGCAAGACAAATGCTCAGGAGTTGAGAGGAGGGACATATATATATATATATAAACTTGAGGTGGAATTACCAGGAAAGTTTATGAAACTTCAGGAAGTTGGATTGATGGGCCAAAGGAGAAGACAAAGCCACCACTTGGGTGAATGAATGGCACGTAAAAAAGAAATGAAAATTAGGTCACACAGTAACAATAAAGAAATCATTGTGCTTGCATGAGGCACGGTGGAAGTTATTGAAAGTTATGTTGACTCAGTGTCCCGTTGTTCCTGCTTGGCAGTCTCTGTAGGAGGAGAAACTGAGTCTGCAGCTTTTTCCATTATCACCTACTCTTTGTCCAGTATCCTTACCGTTGGTGTTTGTACCCCTGCCTACAAATGGTCATGCACTTGCTACTTTAGGGAGTAACGGAGATGCAAGACCCAACCTCTTTTGCTCACGTGGGCCTATCAGGATTGTCTTTATTGCCTTTTGAAAGTTCCCAGGAAAAGCTGCTCTCATCTGGAAGCCACTTACTTGCTCTCCAGATGAGCCCCTCAAGGCATACTACCTTGATGTACTTATAATAAATCCCTTTTAATTCTCTTTGCCCTGAGTTTTACCTCTTTTAAAAAAGGTGAAAGTGTGCAGAAAGAATTTTCCCCTAGTAAGAAGCAGTGTTAGAAAAGTAGATTGACTGATACAGCCCAATCTGACCCCTTATAAATGGAGAGTGGGGCAGCTAGGTGACTCTGAGAGAGGGTGCCAGGCTTGAATTCATGACAACCCAGTTTCAAATCTGGCTTCAGACACATCCTAGCTGTGTGACCCTGAGCAAGTCACTTAACCCCAATTGCCTAGCCCTTACTGCTCTTCTGTTTTGAAACCAATACTGCTTCTGAGGTAGAAGGTAAGGGGTTAAAATTATAATTTTAAATATAATTTAAACTTATAAATAATATATAGTTAAAATATAAAATCATAAATAAATATGTAAGAATAAGAATCATTCTTCAACAAATCAATAAGCATTCATCAAGTGGTTACTATGTGTCAGGCACTCCAGAGGATATAAACTGTCAAATTATAAAAGAAGAAATATAATATCTAACCCTGGAATAACAAATGGAATTTAAATGTATATGTGAAATGTTATCATATGAATGGGTAATAATTCTCCAAATGGCACACATTAAGAGACGTGCAAAATCAAGACAACTGTAAGGTTTTCACACTGATCAGATCAGAAAAGATGATAAATGCTCAAAATGGTAAATGCTGTGAAGGTCTAATGAAGGCAGGAATGGTAGTGTACTGCTGGTAGAACAATGAACTGGTCCCCAAATTCAGGAAAACAATTTCTAATTATACTAGAAAAGTCCCTGAATTATACATACCCTTTGGTCCAAAATGCCATTGCTGGACATAAACTCCAAGGAGATATAGAATAAAAGAAAAAGTTTCCTATGAACTAACCTTTTTGTGGTAGCAAAAACAACACCCCAAAACTGGAAGTGAAGCCGGTGTCCATAAGCTAGGAAATACTCTGGGGCCTCCCCATTACCACTAGGATGCCATACACTCTTCTACCTGCCATTTAAAGTCTGTCCCAGTCAGACTCCAGTCCAACTTTGTAGATGTATTCCATCCTATTCCCATTCATACACTTTTTGCTCCACCAAACTGGTATTTGTTGTTCCTTGTCCGTGATGTCACTACTCCTGTCACTCCCTTTGCAAGGTTGTCTGCCATGCCTACGGTACATTTCTTGCTCACTTGGACCTCTTTGAATCTCATAGTTGTTGTCATAGTATAGTCTCTTGGGTCTGACTCTTGGTGATTCCGTGGACCATACCTGTCTATGGGATTTTCTTGGCAAGCATACTGAAGTGGTTTGCCATTTCCTTCTCCAGGGGATCCAGTGAATCCTTTTGTCAGACAAATTAAGTGACTTGCCCATGATCACACAGCTAGAAAGTGTCTAAAGCCAAATTTGAACTCAGGTCTTCCTGATTCCAGGCATAGAATCCACCATTCACTGCTCCACCTAGCTGCCTCCTTTGAATCACTAACTTCCTTCAGAGTTCAATTAAGGCTTTGCCTTGTGTGCAGGGTCTTTCCTGACCCAGGGGCAGAGCCCTACCCTTCTCCCCAGGAGTGCTCCTTCCTGAAATTACTTGTGTGTGGGGGGGGGGGGGGGGAAGGTTACTTTGTATGCAATTCATATTTACTCATAGGCAAAAAAAGTTCATTTGTGTTTTTATATCTCAGCATGTAATATAAGCATGATAGGAGCTTGCTGGATGACTGAAGAAATTGTGGCCAGAGAGAAGAAGCCCTAGAGTTGCAGGAGGCATATGTTGCCATATATACCCTTTTGTGGCTTCCTTTTATATGATGCTCCTTTGCTATTTGGGAGGCTGAGGTAGAAGGGTTAGTGCACTGAAAATGACAGTGATGTAAATGAAAAAAAATCAAGACACTTGATTAAGTTTTATTATTTTATTAAAATTTTATTAATCATTTTATTTATAATTATTACATTATATGTAATTATCATATGTATAATTAATCAATTATTACAATTATTAAGATAAAATCTTAATCTCGGGAGTAGGGCAGGGAAAAAATGGTTGATTGAGGTCAAAATGTGAATTCTCTTGTATGATAGACAAAAAAGTTTGAACTTAATTCCATAGGCAATAGGGAGCTATAGATATACTATGCCTCAGCTTTGGTAAGACATTTTATAGTCTCCTGAAACAAGATTGTATAGGGGTAGCTTATTGGATAGAGAGCCAGGCCTGGAGACGGGAGGCCTCAGACACTTCCTATCTGCATGGGCAAGAACCTCAATTGTGTAGCTCTTACAATTTCAGCCTTGGAACCAACATTTAATATTGATTCTAAGATGGAAGGTCACGGTTAAAAAAAAAAAAAAAGACAAGATTGTATATGGACTAGATGACATTAGTGTTAGGTGCTTCAGGACTGGTTGAATATCCAAACCCCAAGATTAGCAATTGATGCACACCTGTAGTGAAGTCTTTAGTGGAGAGCCTCAATGTGCTATCTGGGATCCTGTTCAACGAGTTTATTAGTAAGTTGAATTTTTTGATGATAAACTTATCATATCTTCAGGTGACAAAGTAGAATGTATTTGGATGACAGCACTGGGATCTTAAAAGAAACTGATGGGTTGCAAGGGAGGGCAAAATCCACGAAGAAATGCAATTGAGATGATCCCCCAAATCAACTAACCAAAGAAGATATGGGGAAGCCTTGGCTAGACATACTTTTTGTCTGAAAAGTGGGTTGCCTTTAAATTCAATATAGGTTGATAGCATGACACGGCACCCATATATTGAGTGTATTCTTGAGGAAGGTGTTGGTACGGAACACCAAGGACTTTGTAAATAATATTGAACAATTGACTACAGCTTTACCACCTCCCAATTAATGAAAGATGTAGAGAATAGAAGACCTTGTCTTCTAGACATTTTTTACGAAATGTTTATATACATCAATATATCAAAATCATTCCAGATTCCTTGAGAGATATAGCAATAGAAATAACTTTGTTCAATGACTTTGTGAGAATAAACATCAGCCAAGACATGAAAAAGTAAGAGGAATGTACGTTTTCCAAAAGTATTTACCATTGTGATGGAGGGCATCGAGCAAGGAGCCCCAGTTGAGGAGAGATTTCTCTCTCAATGCTAAAGTCCTCCAGATGTACTCCTGTTTGCAAACTACATTGAACTGATTGCATCCAGATGTGAGACTTTGCAGATCTGTAATCATTCAAAGGACCTTGACTTGCCAACCTTCCAGGATCAAGTGGATGAAGAATGTCTACTGCCCATTTGCCAAGATTCATCTAAACAGACATCCTATCAAGTTTGTCCAGCAGTATGTATGTCTGGGACAGACAATACCAATGGATGATGACCCGTGTCAAGCTGAAAAGGAAAAAGATTTTTTGGTTTGCTTCAAGAAACTTCAGAGCACTTTCATTGAGCCCAAGTTTCCCATCACTGCAAAGTCCCATCTTTTCAATATAAGCATCATACTAGCATGGAGATGTGGCAGCAAGGCGTGGAACAGTATCACCTCTGAAGAACCAAACATGAACATCACACAGAGGGCTATGAAAAGGTATGTGTTACATGCGAACGGATTAAAATATGGAACCACTGGTGAATACTTAACAGGAATAAAGGATGTCAGTAAAAAAAAAAAATTATATAATCAGAAGAGATTGGCTTATTATGTGTTGAGAGGATTATAGGTGGAGGGCTAGAGTATTCCACTAGTATCCTACAAATGTTAGAAGATGGAAATACATTCTGTAAATAAGAAAAAAAAATTATTTTTAAAAAGGAAAGAAAATAGTAGGAGCTTAACAAACTCCTGCTGAATGGACGTATGAATGGATGGAGAAAGAAAAAGAATGTCAGGAGAAAATTAGTCCACTTTGATTGAGTCCCTCCTATAGTGAACTTTTGGGATGACAAGCACAAGAATCACTTTGGGTGAAGAGACACAGTTCATGATTGGCATATTGAGGCATCAGCTGGAACGAAATGATGAGATAAATGATCCATCTAAGTTGTAATAATTAAATTTAGTCTCTAGTAATAGAAATATTATATTTTATGAGGTTTATTAAGGATTATTAGAAATCAAGGATACAAAATAATAAACCACGTGCCTAGGGCTGATTATCCCATTCAAAACCCCTGCGCTTAGTTTACCCACTACATCATTGCAATGGAAGAGGCCCATGTGTGAGGCAGAGAGCCAGTTAAATACTCATTGTGATCTCACCCAGGTGGAGACTCAGGTGAGATTATAGGGAATTCTGGGAAATACCAAGGACTTCTGGGGATTGAAGCCTAGGGTCAAATCTCCATTTTACAGAGTCGTGGTGAATATGACATGGCAGCCAAAACTAAACTAAGCCTTAACATGAGCTTGTATTTGAATGAGAATGATCCTATCAATGTGTGCCCTCCTTCCAGTAGAGAGATGACATCCCATATTTTTTCATCTTATGTGTCTCTTATGCATGTCCTCCCATCAATCCACAATAGGGAGTCTACCCCACCTGCTGAAATACCTCACTCCTGATCTCCTGACATTTGAATTACAGTGGAACATGCAAGCTGTCTTGCCACATGATTGACTGACCTCCTCTTTTCTGGTCGTACACATCTCTGATGAAAGTGTGAAAAAGCTAATTAATACAATGACAATTTTACAGAGAAAAATAGCTTTGAAAGATTTAAAAACTCTGATCAGTGCAATGATAGATACATGAGTCCAAAGGACTGAAGACAAAACACAGCATCCATCTCCTGCCAGAGAGGTGATGGAATAAAAATGCCAAATGAGTCATATATTTTTGAACATGTAAGAAATTATTTTGCTGAACTATGTATATCTGTTGTGAAGATTTCATTTCTTATTGTTCATTTGGGAGAGGGGGAGGTAGTGGGAGAAAGGAAGGAAGGAAGGAAGGAAGGAAGGAAGGAAGGAAGGAGAAGAAGGAAGGAAGGAAGGAAGGAAGGAAGGAAGGAAGAAGGAAGGAAGGAAGGAAAGAAGAAGGAAGGAAGGAAGGAAGGAAGAGGAAAGAAGGAAAGAAAGAGAAGAAAGAAAGAAAGAAAGAAAGAAAGAAAGAAAGAAAGAAAGAAAGAAAGAAAGAAAAGAAAGAAAGAAAGAAAGAAGAAGAAAGAAAGAAAGAAAGAAAGAAAGAAAGAAAGAAAGAAAGAAAGAAAGAAAGAAAGAAAGAAAGAAAGGAAGGAAGGAAGGAAGGAAGGAAGGAAGGAAGGAAGGAAGGAAGGAAGGAAGGAAGGAAGGAAGGAAGGAAGGAAGGAAGGAAGGAAGGAAGGAAGGAAGAAAGAAAGAAAGAAAGAAAGAAAGAAAGAAAGAAAGAAAGAAAGAAAGAAAGAAAGAAAGAAAGAAAGAAAGAAAGAAAGAAAGAAAGAAAGAAAGAAAAAAAGAAAGAAAGAAAGAAAAATTCTCATGCGCCACTCCTTGTATAGTATCCTGCTTGCCCCTACCAAGTGCCTTTCCAATCACACTTTGGATCTCCTACAATGTGAATGTTTCCCACACAGTGGGAAAAAAATATGAATATTCTAGTCATACAGTATCACTGGAAGACACACATATATTATATATATATGTATAAATATGTATGTATTTGCACATGTACACATACAGACAACCACATATATATTATTGTAAATACCTTTGTCTCAGGAAGAAGCTTGGCATCCTGGAGAACCCAGTTTGATTTCCTCCAAAACAATCTAGTACAGTGTCCCTCTTTAGTTCTGAGTCCACTTCCTTGCTGGTTTATACTATCTTCCAGATCTATGTACTGGAGTGCCATCTTTCCACATTGTCTGCCCAATACTGTCTCAACAATCAGTATTCTGCCTAGTGTCATAGTATGAGAGCTGGAGGAGCTTAGAGATCATCTGATCCAACCCCTTCATTTTATAAATGAAGTAACTGGGGTCCAAAGTGACACCAGCAGTAAATGGTAGAACTGGAATCTCAGTCCAGGTCTTGACATCATATTGTAAGCACTTTCGCAGGGCTACGTCGCCTTCTTCTTTGTCGCCTTTTTCTTTTATTCTTATTATTTTACAGTATAGATAGTAAGGTTAAATCCTTGATCAATTATGTTATTCACAGAGGAGATTCTTCAGTGTTCCTGGGCTTGCTGCAATCAGCAAAATAGCAGCGAATAGAATTACAGGGAGGGTGTCGCCAAGTATTGGCAATTCCTCCTCAGTTGGGGTTCTAAGCTAGCTATCCTCTGATTGTGCTACACATCTTTGGTGAACCCACCTCTCTCAGCTGTCTGTACCGGATGATATAAATCATCAGAGGATCATCAAAGAAAATCATCTCTGTTGTAACAACTTTCAGAGGATCTCATTTGTTTTTGATATCTACATGGGAAACAATATGCTGGAAAAGAGCCTTAATGAGGAAGTGTTTTACACTATTGAAAAAAATGTGTTTCTTTTTGAAAAAATTGTTTTTATTAGAACTTAATATTAAGCATCAATATGAACAATTAAACTTGCTTGGTAACTGTACATTGCAATTAAATTAGTAGAGCACCTTTTGGGTTCTTTCATTTGGGTTCCTGTTAGGATTATTTGTGCAATCAAAACTCTCTGGAATAAATAATAAAAATAAATTGGCTCAATACACTGAGCTACTCAGTTTCCCACTAAGGTTTTCTTAATTACGAGATCTAATACTCTTTCTTAATACTCATTCTTTTTGACTTCCCTGAAGCTTTTGACATTGCTGATTGCCATCTCTTCTTAGATTCGTTCTTTTCTCTAGGTTTTTGAGTCGCTCCTCTACCCTGTTTCTCTTCCTATCTGTGAACACTCCTGAGTCTTCTTCGCTTTATTTTCTTTCACTAACAGTGTCACCCAGGGCTCCAACCGGGGCGCTTTTGTGTTCTCCCTCTATGCTAGCTCAGTGAACTCATCCACTCCCATGGGTTCAGTTATCACTTCTTTACCTGATTAATACCTAGCTCCAATCCTGAGCCTGCCTAGGGAATATATGAATCTGCAGAATGTGGCCTGAATGACAAGAATGCCACTTCGGAAAAAGGCTGACCATGAGCACTTTCCAAATATTTCCCTAAAGTCTTCAACAACCGATAAAGAATACTTGGCAAGATCAATATGCAAGTGGACAAGTTCTTTTTTTAAAGCCAAGACATCGGAATGAGCTAAGCCCTTTGCCAGAGGACCCCATTGGCTCTCACTCCCCCCCTCCTGATTGTTTCGAAAAGAAATGGGAGTTGTCAGGAGGGCATGACCATCATTTTCCCCATTCACTAGCACAGGAGTAGCCGTCTGCATCCTGGTACTTTAACACTGGAAGATTTTAGAGGATTGGCTTCTCGCAAGAGCCCTCTGTGACTGCAGGAGTTCAATTCTTTTTGTACAGGGGCCAAGATAGATTCCCCTTAATAGAGAAAGATTCGACTGAAGGATTCGAACTCGTTTCAGTAGACTTTAGTCTAATTGAGATGCTTAATGATTCACAACTGTGAACAGATGAATCTTTTAGTAGCCCGGATGGATGGCAAAAAAGAAATGGCTTCAAAGCTACTAGTTTTCAGCTCCTCAGTTTTCCTTCAGAGGACTGGAAGGTGGTGAACTGTCAGCTGAGGAGGCTATGCCATAGGTGTCTACTTTTGGAAGTCCCTGGGAGCACACAAACCAATTGAGAGAAGGCCACAGTGTCCTGGGGCCTCACTAGGCAATCGATCTTCACCTGTGATTCCAAAGAGAAAATTCATGAGCTACAATAATAAAAGTAACCGTTCCAACAGAAAGACTCAAATGCATTGGAAATACGATCAAATGACAAAGTATTGCTTCTCCTAAGAATGTTGCACAGAAAGTTCAAACGACTACCAACTCAGAATTATGGACAGAATTATGTTTCAAAGCGCACGGACAGTTTGACTGCAAAGACATTCAAAGTGTAAGACTGTGACTGGGTGGCTTTCTAGAAACGTGCCAGAGTAAGGATATCGTGTCATTGCAAATAAATATGAATATGTGGATCTCCATGATTACTCTACTTCTCTAGTCAGATGTCACTGGACATCTTTATGGAAATTCTTTTGGAGATGAACAATTATGGAAGTTTGGGTCGATTTTCCATCTGAATTTCTTAGAATTCCTATCGTACAACTACGAGGATAAACGAGACTTTTGCTCTTTTTAGAGAATGTTCAACTGTTTGTGGATGGAACTGAAGTGGAAGAAGCTGTTTTTCAAGCAGATGATTTCTCAGTGCACCGAAGGGCAGATTTCAAAGCAGTCCCGATAGAAAATCACAGTAGATATCAATGCCAAAACATTCTTCCAACTTTTCACTGGCCATTCTATTGATGTAAATGGGGAAAAAAGTGCTTTTCAAAGAACTGGGAGAGCGTATCCCAGACACATTCTCTTCATTGTAATTACATACAACGCACGCCTAAAATTCATTTTGTTTCACCTCCACGTGAATGGATAGAAACGTGACGATGACCGATAAAATGACTTCCCTTCCCGCACACTGACGTAGTGCCCTCTAGACTGCACAATCAAACTGCTTACACATTTTCCCCAAAGGAGCAGGAAGAGCATCTTCAACTGTGGGCATTATTTTTCCTCTCGGTGGCTTTAAGTCACCTGTTTTCAAAAACACAAAAACAACATTTTGTTAAAAAATAGAACCTGTTAGAGGTAATGTTTTTCCTGTAGAATGTTACATGTATTGCCATGCTGTGGTCACTGTAACGGCTTAACTATCATTCTTTGTTATGAGGGATGATTTCCAAAACTTGTTCTGAGCTAGCTAAAATTTTCTTTTGTCTGGGCTAGTGCTTCTGTGTGTGTGTCTGACTCAAGCCTTACAGACAGTCATTGATAAACAGGGTGGTGTAATGGGAGACTCCAGAGATCACAGATTTTGAAGAGGAATGGCCCTTAAAGAGGCTGAAGCCAAACCCTGATTGGACATATGAGGAAACTGAAGCTTAAAGGTTAAATGACTCAAGCAAGGTTACACAAGTAATAATAAGTCCAGGTCCTCTGACTGCAAATCCAGTGCCTTTCCACTGCACCATCCTGCCTCCTTGTGGACAGGTAGTGCAAAGATACATCTTAAAAAACCAACCAACCATAAGATAAGCATTGCAAAAGCTCTATCAACACAATGAAAGGATATTTTCCCGCCATGCGTATTCAGCATTTTGTATGTGACCGGGACAACTAAACTATCCAATGATAAATGGTCTAAATGAAAAAAACAAACAAACATTCACCATTTTTTTCAGTTTGCCCATAAAAGTACAGTGGAATTAATTGGCTTTAAGGGGCAGGCCTATTTTATAGATGCTGTATCAAGAATATTCTATATGTGGGGGCAGCTGGGTAGTCAGTGAATTGAGAGGCAGGCCTAGAGACAGGAGGTCCTGGGTTCAAATCTGTCCTCAGACACTTCCCGGCTGTGTGACCCCTGGCAAGTCACTTCACCCCCATTGCCTAGCCCTTACCACTCTTCTGTAAATTCTACATGTAATTTCTGTAAATTCTACATGTAATAATGCTTTAAGGTCCATGATTTCACCATATCATATTCAAATCTTGCCTTGCCTGTACTCATTTGTTTGATGGCTTTTTGGACTTCCTCTATTGAAGGAGGGACGTCAAGTTGTTCAATGGTGCGGTTTTGGGGGATCTGGTCAAGGGCACTTTGGTCGACTGAAGAGGGTCAGTTGAGAAGCTGACTGAAGTGTTCTTTCCACCTGTTGCTGATGCCTTTTTTATCTTTTATGAGAGTGTCACTGTCAGAGGATAGCAAGGGAGTGGTGGTGGGTTTTAATGGCCCATAGACAGTCTTGAGGGCACTGAAAAATTATTTGTAGTTTTTCGTATCAGCAAAGCGCTGGATTTCTTCTGCCTTTTTTTCCCACCATTGGTATTGCATTTTCCTGATCTCACACTGCACCATGGCTTGGAGAGACTTGAATCTGTCCTTTTTAGGAGCAGAGTTTGGGCTATTTTGCCACTCCATAAAGGCTTTGTTCTTCTTGCTCAATAGTTCTTCAATAGCAGTGTTGTTCTCGTAGAACCAGTCCTGGTGGTTGTGTTGTTTGGGGCCTAGGACTGCCTTTGATGTTTCCTTCACTGCGTCTCTGAACTGGTTCCATTTCTCCCTTGGCAGACAGCTTGTCTTCCAGGCAGGACTGGAATGTTTGCAAATAAGATGGATCTCTAAGATGACTCACATTGTAAAATGCGCGAACTGTCTGGGTGCGTTTTGGATGGCGAGGCCCAATGCGCATTTGAAGAGTCGCTCTAACCAATCGGTGGTCTGTCCAGCATTCAGCTCCTCTCATGGCTCTGGTGATCTTTACATCCTGGATGTCTCGCCGGCGTACAATGATGTAGTCACTGAGATGCCACTGTTTTGATCGTGGGTGCATCCATGTTGTTTTATGCTTATTTGCCATTCTGAACACAGTGTTCATGATGGTGAGTTCGAACTCTGAGCAGTTGCTGAGTAGCAGTAGGCAGCTGTTGTTTATTTTGCCCACGCCGTGCTTGCCAAGCACTCCTTTCCATCTTTCATGGTCCTGGCCAACGTGGGTGTTGAAGTCTCCCAGTAGTATCAGCTTGTCATTTGTGGGCACTGAGTGCAGGACGGCACTCAGGTCAGAGTAGAACTGCTCGATGGTCTCCTCTGTGCTGGTCAGTGTAGGGGCATATGTGCTGATGATTGTGGCATACCGGTCTTTGCTGAGAGGCAAACGGATCTTCATGAGCCTCTCGCTGATGCCCACAGGCAAGTCTGGCAGCTGTTTGAGCAAACTGGTCTTGATGGCAGGCCAACACCGTGGAGTCTGTCTTCATTTGAGGCTCCACATTTCCAGAAGAAGGTGTATCCAGTGGTGGGTTCGCTGAGTGATCCCTCTTCTGGTAAGCGTGTTTCGCTTAAGGCTGCGATGTCAATGTTATATCGCGCCAGTTCTTTACCGATTAGAGCTGTTCTTCTCTCAGGTCTTGGGGTCTTCTCTCTATCAAGTAATGTCCTGATGTTCCATGCTCCTAGTAGGAGTTTCTTTGTATTTTTTCTTTGATTTCGACCACTTAAAGGGATGACCCGCCAGCCGCGGTGTGCTGACCGGGTGTTTGTAGGGCAGGCAATGTTTGGGACACCTTTTCTAGTCCCCTCCCTTGATTAGGGTGAGCAGTGCTGTCCTAGAGAGGGCTGCTCAGTCACCCAGGATGCTGCCCAACGATATATGCCAAATAAATACTGTGTATGTGACATTTATACAGACAGAATTACTTAAGAATTCATTCTTTTCAAATTCAATCTCTAAAAAGCAAAGCAAAGACTAGAATCTATATGGCTTCATCTGTTTTTCCTACTGAACAGGAAGGAATTATACAAATTTCTTTCTAGGCATTTATCTAGTTTCTAGTCCCAGTGGTAATGCTTCGTCATCCATAAAATAATGCGGTTGTATTAGAAAATCTTCTTAGTGCTCAACTTCCAAGAATTCACATCTAATTTGCCAAAAAGAGATCAATCAGTAGAAAGCAGGGTGAGGTCAGAAGTCCTAGGTTCACGTCCAGCAGTGCCAGTATGTAACCATAAGCATGTCACCAAACTTATTTGCCTTCATTTCTTCCTTTGTAAAATAGGAATACTAGATACTAATAGCAACTCTTGATAGGCTGTCATGAGGCTCAAATAAGATCAACATACATAAAAACATTATACTAATGATCAAACTAAGAATATGAATATATATATATATATATGTAATCGGTCAACAATTGAGGGCACAGATGACAGGGAGAGAATAATCAAAGAGCAACTATAACAACTTACAAATGACAAAATTGGCAGAGGCAGGATATAGTTGCTATCACTTAACATCACTGTCTGGAACGTTCCTGGAGATCTCTTCCTACTAAAACCAAAAAAAAGTTCCTGACTTGCCTTACTTAATTGCACTTTTAGAGAAGTAGAGGATATGACTAGTCAAACTCTTCTGGAGGCAGCTGGGGAAGTAGAAGCAATCGACCAGCTAGTTGGAGACTACCATGTCATCTTAACATGGTCCAAAACAAAACACTTCCTATTCATCACAGACATAAAAGAGAATGATATGAATCCAAAAGATCAATGAAAAGATACCTCTCCATTACCTGAGACTAAAAAGGCAAGTTCATTTAAGAGAGACAGAGAAGCTATGAAAGACTAAATTCTAAGGGAAAAAAATCACAAATACAAGAATGAAAAGGAGATCTCTGAAGAGATTGACTTCAGAACCAGAAGTGGTAAAAAGCAAAGATGAATAGAAAAGGAGCAAGGTCCTATGAGAATAGTATGAGGAAGACAAAAACCCAGGAAATGAGGTGAGAGAAAGGAAAGCCTTGGGGATGAACAGGATAATGATAATGCACAGCAGAAACGAAATGAAGATACCTAGCTTCTCTTTTTATTTTCTCAATCAAGAATGACTATAAGGACAACAGAATAATGTTTCGCAGGGCAAGAAGGTATAATGCAAGGATCCTGGATTTCTCCACCTGGGCAGAAGTGAATTCAAGCCGTCAGGTCCGCAAAGTTGACAAAAAGGGGAAAATGACAAACGTTGGAGGGGCTACGGGGAAACAGATACGTGAATGCACTTTTGGTGAAGCTATGAATTGGTCCAGCCATTCTTGAAAGTATTTTGGAATTGTGACCATAAAGTTACTAAACTGAGCATCCTATATGACCCAGTGATGGCCCAAAGAGAGAAATGAAAAGGAAGAAGGCTTCTGGGTACCGAAGTATTTAGAGCAGCTCTTTCCAAAGTGATGAATGTTTGGAAACTGGGTGGGGAAGGGGGATACTTGACTACTGATGAATGTCTGGACATATTATAGGATATGAATGTAATAGAATACTATTGTGCCTTAAGAAATGGCCAAAAAAACAGAATTCAGAGAAACCTGAGAAGATTCGTAAAATGAGCAGAAGCAGAAGAATAGTTTAGGTAACAATCTAATAAAGAAAATATCTTTGAAAGCCTGAAGGACTCTGATCAGCAGTGATTTCCATGATTCCGGAGGACAGATGATCTATATGCCAGCCCCCTCATAAAGATGTGGTATGAGATATGCTCTTGGGGACAAGGACAAAAAGGGAATTTACTTTCCTTAGAGATGCACATTTGTTATAAGGATTTGGTTTTTCATTGGGGAAGAGAGAAACGGAATACTTACTAGTTGAAAAATAAAGTTATAAATTGCATCTTTCTTATTAATGATTTGGAGCATGATTTCATATGATCATTTGTAGTATGTAAATCTTTTGAAAACCATTTATATCCTTCAACCAAATTATTAGAGAATTGCTGTTATTACATATTTGTGTCAATTCTCTGTGTAGTTTTTTTTTTAACCCTTATCTTCTGTCTTTGAGTCAATACTGTGTTTTGGCTCCAAGGCAGAAGAGTGGTAAGGGCTAGCCAATGGGGGTCAAGTGACTTGCCCAGGGTCACACAGCTAGGAAGTGGCTGAGGCTAGATTTGAACCCAGGACCTCCCATCTCTAGGCCTGGTTCTCAATGCACTGAGCTACCCAGCTGTGTAATTTTGATATAGACTTTATGAGAGGTGTTTGATGCAAACTTTTTGGACCACTATCATTTCTGTTTTAATTATCTTCATTTGATTTATGTAATAACATTTAAATTTTACATGATTGAAATTGTCTATTCTTTTATAATCTCATCTACTCTTTGCTTAGTTAAGAATTCTCCCCCTAGAGGCAGATAAGATGGCTCAGTGGATAGAGTGCCAGGCCTAGAGACATTAGGAACTAGTTCAAATCTGGCCTCAGACACTTCCTCGCTGTATGATCCTGGGCAAGTCACTTACACCCAATTGCCTAGCCTCTACTGCTTTTCTGCCTGGAACTGATACTTAATACCAATTCTAAGACAGAAGGTAAAGGCTTATGAAATAAAAATAAAAGAATTCTCCTCCTAGCAATAGTTGGGATAGGTCTCTGTTCTTATTTCTTCTTTTTCCTGGTGTGATTTTTTCTCTAGGTCACATATTCATTTGGAACTTATTGTGGTTTAAATCCTAATTTCTGTCAAACTTCATTTCCCATATTCCCAGAAGTTATCCAAAAGGGATATCCAGCCTCCAGTAATTGGTGTTCTTCGGCGTATTAAACAATGTATTATTTTCATTCATTCTGCTTCTTACTTATTTGAGTTTATTCTGCTGATCTACTTTTGTTCTCATCAATACCAAATAGTTTTGTCATGTAATTCAAATATATCCCTTATTCATACTTTCCCTCATTATTTCCCTTGAGAGTCTGGACCTTTTGTTCTTCTAAATGGTTTTTTTTTGTTTTGTTTTATCATCTAGTTAGAAAAAAATTAATTAATTTGATTGGCATAACACTAAAATTGGAAATGAACTCAGATTAGCGTTGCCATTTATCTTGTGGGTATGGCAAAACCATGAACACCTAATCTCTTTCCATTTAAAAAACCGATTTCTGTCAGATTTTAAGGTGGTATTTATATGTCCTGTGTATGTGTGTTAGTGTTAACTCAGGTATCTTATGCATTTTGTGGTTTTATTGAATAGAAAAGCTGTTATCAAGCAACAAGAATCCATTAATACTAACTATAAGGGCAGCTAGGTGAGAGTGGATAGAGAGACAGGAAGTCCTGGTTTTAAATGTGGTCTCAGACACTTCCTAGCTGTGTGATCCTGGGCAATCACTTAACTCTGGTGACCTGGACCAGTGATGGTGAAATCTTTCCCTCTTCCCAGTGCCCGAGGACATTTTTTGCATGCCCTGCCCCTCTGTCCAGCTGCCCAAAGCAAGCTCCCTCTGCTCTCTGGAGCAATGCAGAGGGCTCACAGGCAGCTTTAAGTGGCAGTTTGGGCACGCAAACTTGAAAATCTTTGCCAATGCTGACCTAGACCTTGCTGATCTTCTGTCTTAGAAGTAAGTACTAGGTATGGAGCAGATAGAATCAAAAATGAAACAGTCCTCTTCCCCAAGAAGGAGACATGTACATATAAGTGTATATGTGTGCATATATGTTTCTATATATACATATTATCTATAGAAAATAAATACAAGGGGATTTGGCAGAGGGTAGAGAGAGGCACTGGGAACTGAAGAGACCAGGGAAAGCCTCTTGCAGAAGATAACACTCCAGATGAGTACTGAAGGAAATTATGGATTCTGAGATGTCAGGAAATGGGCTCCAGTCATGAATGGCAACCAAGAGGGAAAAGTCATAGGCATAGGAGGTGGAGCAGAATGTGTATGGAACAGAAAGGCTAGTTTGGCTGGACAGCAGACACACGTGTGAAGGGGAGAAATGTACAGGAAGACTTGAAAGAAGGGATGGAGCCAAATTATGAAAGACCGTAAATATGGAGTTTGTACTTGATTCTAGAAATAATAGGTAGCCCTGCAATGTATGTAGATAAGCAGTGGGACGGACCTGTGATTTAGGAAAATCACTTGGACGGCTATTTGGAAAATGGCTTATCATTTCCCTCCTTGTTTTTGTTAGTATTGCAGAGAAACACGATTAATTCTTGTGGGTTGATTTTGTATCCTGTAACCTTGCGGCAAATATTTCTCATCTTAGTTTCTGTGCTATTTCTCTAGTTTTCAAAGCACATAAACCTATTATCTGCAAATAGAGATGATTGTCTTCTCTTTCTCCATTTATATCTTTGAATGATTCTTCTGTCCTACTGTGGCTACGCAGTAAATAATGAAACAGGGGAGATCCCTATTTTATCTTTTTTTTTTTTTGTATGTGTCAGTTTCTATTTCTCCAGTGCAAAGCTATGGCTTGGTTTGTAATGGTTTTTTTTTTTTAATTCTATGAAAAAATGGCACTTTCATATTTTTTTTTTTTTTAGTTTTTAAGAATATTGAATTTTGTCAAAAACCTTTTCTGCACATATTGGAGTAATCATGTAATTTTTTGTAATTTTTGTGGCTATGTTTAATTGTGTTAGTTGTTTTATTAGTAGTCAGTCAATAAGTATTAAATGTCTACTGTCTGCCATGTAACGTGCTAAGCATTAATAGTGAACAATCCTTGCACACCCTGTACAAATCCATTTGATTACAGCAAATTACTTTTTGGATGTATTTGTTGATTTACGAGGAATAAACACTTGTAGAATACCTACTATGTGCAAAAAGTTTCTATAAATATTTCATTTGATCCTTATAATGGGTAGGAACTATTATGAGCCCCCTTTTACAGTGAGGAAACCGAGGCAAACAGTGACTTACCTAGGGTCATAACTAGTGTCTGAGGGAGGATTTGAATTTGTCTTTCTTACTCTAAACTCAGTTTGCTCTATCTGCTACAATAACAGCTGCCATTCACTTGTCATTCTTCTCAACTTTACATCACTATTCATTACTATTGGTCTTTGGTTCTCTTTTGTTTTGTATCTCTCCTGAGTAAGGACCACCTTTGTTTAATTAAAAGTGTTGGTGAACTTTTTGTCTTGAGAATATTTGTAGTGTATTAATTGTTCTTTATATGATAGAATTAAATGAAAAATCCATTTGATGCAATGATTTTTCTCTGACAATTTATGGACTTCTGATTTTTTCTGATATTGGGTTAAGATCTTTTTACATTATTTTGTCATTTTACAAATATTCATCAATTTCTTTCAATGCTCTTGTTGGCACATCATTATTTATTTTTATTGATGTCTGCTTACATTATAGCTAGCCCCAATATTCCTTCCTCTCCACCTTCTAGAGTCATCTCATGTCAGTATATTTTTAAAGAGGGGAAAATAGGGGGCAGCTGGGTAGCTCAGTGGATTGAGAGCCAGCCCTAGAGATGGGAGGTTCTAGGTTCAAATCTGGCCTCAGACACTTCCCAGCTGTGTGACCCTGGGCAAGTCACTTGACCCCATTGCCTACCCTTACCACTCTTCTGCCTTGGAGCCAATACACAGTATTGACTCCAAAATGGAAGGTAAGGGTCTTAAAAAAAAAAAGAGGGGTAAAATAATCAGTGCAACTGATATACACAATGAAAAGGTGTAGGGCAGCTTGGGAGCACAGCAGTTATCAACTCTGGAGCTGAAAGGACCTGGTTTCAAATTTGACCTCAGACACTTCCTAGCTATGACCGTAGACAAATCACTCATCTCTGAATGCTTATCTCTTGCTGCTCTTCTTAGAATTGATAACTGATAGAAAGTAAGAGTTAAGAAAAATAAATCTGAAAACGTGCAATGTGCAACAATTGTGATCCTCCCATCTCCATGAAGGGATGAGCTGGGGCGTCCCTATATCTCAAGTCCTGTTTGAACTTTGTTACTTTCTCTTGATTTTGGGGCTGTGCAGTTCTTTCCATTTCACCATCGTGGTTCTTATATAAGGCTGTTAACTTGACTCGGCATCAGTTCAAATAGATCTTTCCCTACTTCTCTGCATTCATCACACACCATTTCTTAGAACCGGGCAATATTCCTTTCATTCACATACCAGAATTTGTTCATTCATTTCCACAGTTGTGCTGCTAGGAATACTATGGGGGGCTTTGAAAAAAAATCGACATCTTCCCCAGAAGATAAGCCCAGCAATGTTTCAGTGTGGGCATTTTTGTCACTTTGTGTAATTCCAACTTGCTTTCCAACTCCACCAATCACGTATCAACATACCAGTCTCATAACCCTCCTAACAAATGACTTGCCATTTTTTGTCATCCTTGGCAACTTGGAGGGTGAGGCGAAACTTTAGGGTTGTTTAGATGTGCATTTCTCTTACTGATTTGGAGCACTGTAGTTGTGAATATGGTGCTTTACAATTATCTGTTGGAGAATGGCTGTGTTTATGAGGTATTTACAGTATCTTATTTTAAATTTGGTTTAAGTAGTGATCACAGATTATTACATGCAGATCAATGTTAAGAACTCAAATTTCTAATCTGTGTGTGTTTGCTGGCTTTCACCTTGTCACAGAGAAATTTGTATATATATAGGCGTCAAAAGATAAAATTATGATCCAATTTGCTTCTGAGTTTCTAAGCTTTTTGTGTCATCTGCTGGCCTTCACATGTTGTCTGCAGTTTCCACAAAATACTGGAAAAATTCCCATTAAATTCTTTTTCTGACTTATACATTGAAACTGGGATGGGAAAAGTCATGATGTGGAAGGAATCTTTTATCTACGACACCAAATCCTTAGAGAATTTTTATTTTTTCTATTGCAGATTTACATTTAAAATTTTGACTTTAAAAATGGCTTTTGTTCCCCAATTTAATCCCCAAATTTTCAAGATTTTTATATTTGTCTCAGAGCATATAATCTATTTTCAACTTTAAAATTTTTATTTTCAATTTTTTTCAGACATTTTCCTGAGGATTTTTAGCTGCATCTCAAATATTTTGCCATGCCATTTCATTGTCTTCTCATTTGAAGTTCCTTTTCCCCAATTGCTATTCTAAGTGTCATTTGTCTCCACTTGTCTGTAGTTTTTGCTCATATTTCCTTTATTCATTAATTTTATTGCATGGTCTACAAATTATTTTATCAGTCCATTCACATCAGATGAAAGAGTACTTTTATCCTCATACGGTCACATGAATTCTGAATCTTTTCTCCTCTCCCCCACAAACTGGAGCTGTGGACTCAAATAACAAGGGTCAGGTATTAAGTATTTTTGTGGTCTAAATGAATTAAGATGAAATGAACTGGAAAATAATTTTAAGCTAGCCAGCATATCACAATGCACTCATATTCAGAATGGATTAGGTATAAACTTTTTCTATTAATCTGCAATGGATCAAACCCTGAGGTCACTGGTTGCATTTCAGACCTTGACATACAGATCGATGTTTTATCTGCCAATAGCCAATACCACCTAGACCTTACATTTACTTTCATGATACTTTTTCAATATGAATTCCCACTTAGTAAAAATTAAGCTACACGTAAGGTTCAACTCAAAGGGAGCTAGCACTGCCCACTTTGCTCATTTTGTTCATTTCTTTCTGCTTCCTTTAAGGGGGAAGATATAAGCAAGTACATCCCAAGGACTGTTGCTCTGTCTGAAATAACACAAGCCGGAGACAGTGGTTAAGAGGAGAGGACCACTAGAGTGCTGGAAGAGATCATCAAAGGATATGGGGCCTGGCAAGGAGCACAAGGGTGAAAGATTAGAAATCCCTGTGAATAAAGTAGACCATCCACTCCAGCTGACTCCAACTGTGGAATCTAGTTGAAGTTTTATCCTGTTTTTGTTATTTTAATTTCTAGGTTTTCTGTGGGTTACAGCTTACATCAGAAGATAGGAAACCTGAATCCCTCTATTACAAAATGGCAGTCATCTAGGTAGATGTCATAAAAAAATATCCAAATCACTTGAAAGTGCTGGAAGATTAATTTTAGCTCCATTCCCCCTAAATCCACACAAATGAGATAAAATTCCTCGTTAAATGGAGTTAGCACTTTTTTTTGGTTAGGAAAAAAATATTTTCACAAAATACTACTCTACATCTTACACAATAAGGCTCCTTTTTGTTTTGTATTAGTAATGACTACTACATTAAGTGAAATTCAATACAATTTCTGTTTGTATCATTGCTGTACCATAATAAAATCTCTTGATATTGGGAGAAATCACAGGATTATCCTCCTCTCTCCTCCCCACAGTGATGTACAAATAAAATCAGTACCTCTGATCCCATCTGTATCTTCAACTAATGAGATTATCTTACCACAAAAAGTGGTGAGGAAAGTAAATGAGAATTATACTCTACAGCATGTCTGAAAGGTAAGATTTACATGAATTGCCCATTCCCCCTAAAATAAGCACAAATATTGTGACAAGGAAATCACTTTTAAAAGACTGATATATATTAATTTAAGGTCGCCAAGGAATTCAGCTATGTAATTCCTAAATGAAAACTCAAGTCAGCCGTCAACCTTTTATAGAGTTTAATTGCAAACAGGAGGAAGAAAGGAATTAGAGAGAGAGAAAGGGGAGAGAAGGGAATAGGGCTTAAATACCCCCTCTGTTTAGGCTGGGCCAAAAGGCCCAAGCCCTTAGATAGCTGGGGCAAAGAAAAGAGATCAGTCCCTATCACTCACGTGACCAAAATGGAGAAACAGTCTCAGGGCCCCCACACCTCCAGCTTCCTTCAGAGCAAGCTTCTCAGAGCACCTCTCCAACCACTCAGAGCCAAAACTCTCCAACCCCCCCTCAGTCCTCAGACCCCTCTATCTTTAAGGAAACCATCCAAGTTGCCTCCCCTCAGTTCTCACATCTACCAATCACTGTCCATCATTTTCCCTGTGCCAATGGTGGCTCTAGCTTAACCCAGGACCACCCAGAGGTCTGTGGCTTTGCACATGTCTGTTGGAGGTCTTATTCTCAAATGATTAAATCTTTGATCTAGGCTGCAGCCCTTCCTAAATCCTGTTAGGACTGAGTGGGGTGGAGATTGTATTTTCCAAGACCTGATTCTGTCATTCCAAGTATCTCTATTGTATCAATTCTAAAATCAATCATGACTCAAAGAAATTCCTGTTCTATGCTTAAGCATAGGTCAAAGTCCTTTCCATTGTTCAGCAAAAGGTTTCTGTCCTAAAGTAATCTTAAGAAGGGAGGAGGAGGAACCTCCCATGCCAATGGGGTTCCCATTCCAATACACTATCAGTAAGAAATTTTCCAAGTATGAAATGTCCCAATGGTGAAATTTCCAACATTTATAAGTCTAAGAAATTTTAAGGTTTACAATATGCAAAAAAATGAGTAAGCAAACTCAAGCAATTCAAATAAATATCCTTTATTAAAGAAAAAAAAGAATATTGTTAAGCACCAAAACTGTATGTTGTTACATTGCATGTACAAGAAGAGAAAAGTGATTGCAGTACTTGGTGTAGAATATTTTACCTTTGAAGTTATGAGTGTAAAAAACATGAAAGATAAAGCAATACAATAATTACATTGCAGAAAAGTTGCACGAAAGAAAAAGAAAAAGGCAACAGTCAAAACAATTATTGGAGATTTCATAGTATTGCTCTAAATGCTTGCTTAGTTTTTTTCTTTACGCTGTTACTTAATACTTTAGAATGTCGACTATTATGAAGTATTGTAAATTTGCGAGAGTTGGCATTTACAATACAATGTGCATTTAAAATGTCCACTCAAATGCAACTGTTAAGGAACTTCTTAAAGCCAAGCACAATGTGCTAGTGTGTTTTTTCCCCTACTTTTATAATATTGCACAAAGCTAGTGAAGGATGGATCAATTTGCCATTAGAATTTTCATTTATCCAGACAGGCTGAAAAATGCCAGTTTAATTAACCCTAATGAGCTGCACTCATGCAAAATGATCGGTAGCTTTCTATTCTTCATAAACTGCGTATTGTGGTTTCACACTTGGCAAGACATACAGTACGATGGGCTGTGGAGATAATCAAAGGTCAAGAGTTCACGGTACGGGTCAAATTGTCTGAGTCTCTGGCTTCACAACTGGGGGAATCCCCGTTTCCTGCCTGGGGTGACTTCTTAAAAATGAGAAGATCTTGTGAGAAGTTAGAATAGTAATAATTGTTGTGCCCTTTCACAATCAACCAAGGAGAGAGAACATGCATGTCTTCTAAAAAGTGACTTTAACCCTTTGTTTCTGAACAAATGATACACGACATTCCCCCGTACGTACACTCAGTGGAACCACAAATCTGGTAACAATTGCCAGGTGTCAACATCCGACATTTTCCAAACAAGCATTTTAAGGGAATTGTAGAAGGGAAGAACATTTGTTCAGTGATTATGGAATTCCTCGACGCCAATTGATGATGAAAGATTTACTTTGTTAAAATGAAATCACAATGATTTCCTACAGATTCCAAGGTGTAAACACTGTTGGCCAAATTCAGGAATCTGGAATGAAGAGACCTTTAAAAATAACTCTAGACATGAGACAAACAACAGATATAGGTGTGCGCACGTGTGTGCACACACAAGAACATGTATAAAAACCAAACCAGGAAATAGACTGGCATCTCCTCCCACCTTTAAAAACCTGTTTCCATACATGACAGTTTAGGCAGCAATAGAAACTCATTTTATAGGAAAACTTCTTAAATTACACTCTATTTATAGGCTAGAAAATATTCACTGCTTCCTTTTACAGAGCAACTAATTTAATCAGTGACATCTGTCAGTGTGCTTGAGCTAGACAACACTTTGCAACGAAGTTCACAAGGTAACTTCTGTATCTGCCAGCAGTTCACAATGAATGCAATGTGCTCCACTGGTAAGGTGCTTCCACTTTGACCTCCCTCCTTTTTCTGAAATGACTCTCACTGCTTTGTAAGATATCAACTCTCTAATGCTATGCATAAAGTTTTGTCTTTCATTGCTTTGGGGAATTTTGCCAGAAATAACAGAATAATATAATTACTTAAAAGAAAATAAAATCTGTTTAAAATGAAAATAGAGCCTTATAAATTATAATCTTAATTCAGTGCAACAAAGAGAACAAAGGTTAACAACAATTAAGCTTATGGTGTCTCTTATGGATTGGTTGCATCTCAATAATGCATCTGCCAGAGTTCTGAAATATTCTACTAAATGAAAACCATGTTAAAAGCAAAATGGCCCTGTAAAGCCATCCCCTGAAACCCCCAATCCCTGATATTGTCTCTAAAGACACTAGAGTTCTTTACAAGTAAATAGATGATGTTAACTGTGTGGGTTAGATGATAAAACTTTAAAACAGGGTTTTGTTTTGGGTTTTATAAAAAACCAAATCACAAGCAGAAAGAAAACCTTCCCCTAAGCTAAAAAAGCTACCTTCATCTTATACAAACATAACAGATGAAAAAAATGACTTTAAAATATCTTTTTATAGATATGTATAAAAACTTTTGCTGACTATTCCAAAGTCCAAATGCCGTCCTTCCATTTGGGCTTCCTTTTGTTTTACTTATGACTGAACTCTTGGTGTCTGGGATGGCAGCAATATGCTCACTCCTCATGGCTTGAGATGGCTTTACAGCAAATGGCCTTGTATATGGCACCCCGAGATCATCTACTGTCATTATGCATCTCATTCAGCTTGTAATAAACAAGGGGATAATTTCTATTACACAAAAGTGGACGAAAGGGCTCTCATTTCATGGGAATGGAAAGGCATGAAAGAATATATTGTGGCTCTTTTCAAAATGTACTTTATAAAAACATTTCTGCTCCAAGGTTGAGGGGATGGAACTTTGGAATCATTATTTTTATCCTGCTCACATGCTCAGTAAGTCTGCAAAGTATGTCAAACAAGTAGGATAACCATCGCTGAAAAGCCTCCCGAGCGAGGCACATTTCCCCATACTGTGAGAGCACCCCCAAGATTATGCAGCATCAGGAATGCTTTTTCTATACACTGTACATGGCTGTGTGTACAAGCTCAATTCTATGAATAGGAGAAAAACATGAAACGGACTCTAGGGGAACTGTAATGTTGACCTTCAAACACCCCAAAGTCGATCCACACTTTGCTTTCCCATTTAAGTGCACGGCAGCTCAGATTGCATATTAACTTCTAATTCTCATTATGGAAACATGATAGATTAACAGTAATAAAATTGTTTGAATCAGAGGTTTAATTGGAAAGGAGTAAATCAGATAACATTTTCAATGTGGCAAGTAGCTATTATAAATTCTATAAACACAGCTACAATGTATGTATAGGGTTAATGCGAAGGCCAATACAATCAGCCTATTTTAATGGGGGATCATTTTGCTGAGGAAGGAAAGAATATAATTTTGCTTAACTCTGTTGGGACCTGAAATTTCATGTTTAAAAAAAATTACATAAATTATATTAGTAATTGGTGGAGTGACTCAGTCATCTCGTCATTGGAAATCAACTTGATAATAAGCAATGTAGCCTTGCTGTGAGCGCATCACACTAATGGCAATGGAAACTCTTAATTAAGATTGCCTTACAATGAAGTGCTTTTGGTATCTGAATGTGGCAGAAGACGGATGTTCCTTAAGCCCAATTCTGCTTCATAAAATGAAATAATCCCACCAAAGGTTCCATGTGCACGCTGCTGTTAATTTAAAAGGGTCTCTCCTTAGTTCTATGTATTAGTAAATGAGATCACTTCCAGGACAGGAAGTCCCAAGGTAGGAAAACTTGTACAGCTGAAATGGGAGTTCTTTTTATTCCATATATGTAATTGTTTACAAAGCTGCTAACCAAAACAGTATCTCTAAACTCAAAACATTTTTTGCATTAAAAAGTGATTTTTAATTGTTTTACTGTCATGCAATAACTTTTTAAAAATTGTTTAAAGATTCTAGGATAACCGAAATGTCATATATTCAATTTACTCATCTGCCTAGGGAATATATGAATCTGCAGAATGTGGCCTGAATGACAAGAATGCCACTTCGGAAAAAGGCTGACCATGAGCACTTTCCAAATATTTCCCTAAAGTCTTCAACAACCGATAAAGAATACTTGGCAAGATCAATATGCAAGTGGACAAGTTCTTTTTTTAAAGCCAAGACATCGGAATGAGCTAAGCCCTTTGCCAGAGGACCCCGTTGGCTCTCACTCCCCCCCTCCTGATTGTTTCGAAAAGAAATGGGAATTGTCAGGAGGGCATGGCCATCATTTTCCCCATTCACTAGCACAGGAGTAGCCGTCTGCATCCTGGTACTTTAACACTGGAAGATTTTAGAGGATTGGCTTCTCGCAAGAGCCCTCTGTGACTGCAGGAGTTCAATTCTTTTTGTACAGGGGCCAAGATAGATTCCCCTTAATAGAGAAAGATTCGACTGAAGGATTCGAACTATTTAGTCTAATTGAGATGCTTAATGATTCACAACTGTGAACAGATGAATCTTTTAGTAGCCCGGATGGATGGCAAAAAAGAAATGGCTTCAAAGCTACTAGTTTTCAGCTCCTCAGTTTTCCTTCAGAGGACTGGAAGGTGGTGAACTGTCAGCTGAGGAGGCTATGCCATAGGTGTCTACTTTTGGAAGTCCCTGGGAGCACACAAACCAATTGAGAGAAGGCCACAGTGTCCTGGGGCCTCACTAGGCAATCGATCTTCACCTGTGATTCCAAAGAGAAAATTCATGAGCTACAATAATAAAAGTAACCGTTCCAACAGAAAGACTCAAATGCATTGGAAATACGATCAAATGACAAAGTATTGCTTCTCCTAAGAATGTTGCACAGAAAGTTCAAACGACTACCAACTCAGAATTATGGACAGAATTATGTTTCAAAGCGCACGGACAGTTTGACTGCAAAGACATTCAAAGTGTAAGACTGTGACTGGGTGGCTTTCTAGAAACGTGCCAGAGTAAGGATATCGTGTCATTGCAAATAAATACGAATATGTGGATCTCCATGATTACTCTACTTCTCTAGTCAGATGTCACTGGACATCTTTATGGAAATTCTTTTGGAGATGAACAATTATGGAAGTTTGGGTCGATTTTCCATCTGAATTTCTTAGAATTCCTATCGTACAACTACGAGGATAAACGAGACTTTTGCTCTTTTTAGAGAATGTTCAACTGTTTGTGGATGGAACTGAAGTGGAAGAAGCTGTTTTTCAAGCAGATGATTTCTCAGTGCACCGAAGGGCAGATTTCAAAGCAGTCCCGATAGAAAATCACAGTAGATATCAATGCCAAAACATTCTTCCAACTTTTCACTGGCCATTCTATTGATGTAAATGGGGAAAAAAGTGCTTTTCAAAGAACTGGGAGAGCGTATCCCAGACACATTCTCTTCATTGTAATTACATACAACGCACGCCTAAAATTCATTTTGTTTCACCTCCACGTGAATGGATAGAAACGTGACGATGACCGATAAAATGACTTCCCTTCCCGCACACAGACGTAGTGCCCTCTAGACTGCACAATCAAACTGCTTACACATTTTCCCCAAAGGAGCAGGAAGAGCATCTTCAACTGTGGGCATTATTTTTCCTCTCAGTGGCTTTAAGTCACCTGTTTTCAAAAACACAAAAACAACATTGTTAAAAAATAGAACCTGTTAGAGGTAATGTTTTTCCTGTAGAATGTTACATGTATTGCCATGCTGTGGTCACTGTAACGGCTTAACTATCATTCTTTGTTATGAGAGATGATTTCCAAAACTTGTTCTGAGCTAGCTAAAATTTTCTTTTGTCTGGGCTAGTGCTTCTGTGTGTGTGTCTGACTCAAGCCTTACAGACAGTCATTGATAAACAGGGTGGTGTAATGGGAGACTCCAGAGATCACAGATTTTGAAGAGGAATAGCCCTTAAAGAGGCTGAAGCCAAACCCTGATTGGACATATGAGGAAACTGAAGCTTAAAGGTTAAATGACTCAACCAAGGTTACACAAGTAATAATAAATCCAGGTCCTCTGACTGCAAATCCAGTGCCTTTCCACTGCACCATCCTGCCTCCTTGTGGACAGGTAGTGCAAAGATACATCTTAAAAAACCAGCCAACCATAAGATAAGCATTGCAAAGGCTCTATTAACACAATGAAAGGATATTTTCCCGCCATGCATATTCAGCATTTTGTATGTGACCGGGACAACTAAACTATCCAATGATAAATGGTCTAAATGAAAAAAAAAACAAACATTCACCATTTTTTTTCAGTTTTCCCATAAAAGTACAGTGGAATTAATTGGCTTTAAGGGGCAGGCCTATTTTATAGATGCTGTATCAAGAATATTCTATATGTGGGGGCAGCTGGGTAGTCAGTGGATTGAGAGCCAGGCCTAGAGACAGGAGGTCCTGGGTTCAAATCTGTCCTCAGACACTTCCCGGCTGTGTGACCCCTGGCAAGTCACTTCACCCCCATTGCCTAGCCCTTACCACTCTTCTGTAAATTCTACATGTAATAATGCTTTAAGGTCCATGATTTCACCGTATTATATTCAAATCTTCTAAGTCAACACTTCACAGATCCCCAGTGCTCCACAAAGTTATATTTCTCATCATGTAACTGATTTCAAGTTCTTTTTGCCAATCTTAGCACTACCTTGGAGGGATGATAAGGTCTTTGAGGAAGAAGGACCATCTCTATCTGTTTCTTTGAAAAGGCCTAGGACAATGCCTTGTATATATAGCCAGCACAAAACAGATTTCTTTTTAAGAGGAAAAAATGAAAATGAAACCAAATGAAAGCACCACAATTGTATCCATTTCTAAATACTGTGTATGTGACATCTATACAGACAGAATTACTTAAGAATTCATTCTTTTCAAATTCAATCTCTAAAAAGCAAAGCAAAGACTAGAATCTATATGGCTTCATCTGTTTTTCCTACTGAACAGGAAGGATTTATACAAATTTCTTTCTAGGCATTTATCTAGTTTCTAGTCCCAGTGGTAATGCTTCGTCATCCATAAAATAATGCGGTTGTATTAGAAAATCTTCTTAGTGCTCAACTTCCAAGAATTCACATCTAATTTACCAAAAAGAGATCAATCAGTAGAAAGCAGGGTGAGGTCAGAAGTCCTAGGTTCACATCCAGCAGTGCCAGTATGTAACCATAAGCATGTCACCAAACTTATTTGCCTTCATTTCTTCCTTTGTAAAATAGGAATACTAGATACTAATAGCAACTCTTGATAGGCTTGTCATGAGGCTCAAATAAGATCAACATACATAAAAACATTACACTAATGATCAAACTAAGAATATGAATATATATATATATATATATATGTAATCGGTCAACAATTGAGGGCACAGATGACAGGGAGAGAATAATCAAAGAGCAACTATAACAACTTACAAATGACAAAATTGGCAGAGGCAGGATATAGTTGCTATCACTTAACATCATTGTCTGGAACGTTCCTGGAGATCTCTTCCTACTAAAACCCAAAAAAAGTTCCTGACTTGCCTTACTTAATTGCACTTTTAGAGAAGTAGAGGATATGACTAGTCAAACTCTTCTGGAGGCAGCTGGGGAAGTAGAAGCAATCGACCAGCTAGTTGGAGGCTACCATGTCATCTTAACATGGTCCAAAACAAAACACTTCCTATTCATCACAGACATAAAAGAGAATGATATGAATCCAAAAGATCAATGAAAAGATACCTCTCCATTACCTGAGACTAAAAAGGCAAGTTCATTTAAGAGAGACAGAGAAGCTATGAAAGACTAAATTCTAAGGGAAAAAAATCACAAATACAAGAATGAAAAGGAGATCTCTGAAGAGATTGACTTCAGAACTAGAAGTGGTAAAAAGCAAAGATGAATAGAAAAGGAGCAAGGTCCTATGAGAATAGTATGAGGAAGACAAAAACCCAGGAAATGAGGTGAGAGAAAGGAAAGCCTTGGGGATGAACAGGATAATGATAATGCACAGCAGAAACGAAATGAAGATACCTAGCTTCTCTTTTTATTTTCTCAATCAAGAATGACTATAAGGACAACAGAATAATGTTTCGCAGGGCAGGAAGGTATAATGCAAGGATCCTGGATTTGTAAGAGTACTGAGATTTGAATCTCATTTTTTCCACTTATTATCTATGAAACCATTACATCTCTAAGTCTCAATGTCCCCAACTATAAAATGAGAGAGGTTTGAATTAGATGAACTCCCAATATCTTTTCTAGCTCTCAATCTGTGATACTTTGAGTATCAGAGAATATAGAATTAATATCCTTTTAAGAATATTTAATTGCTCTTAATGAGTTCAAATCACTAGTATAGCCTCAACCAATTATAGCTAAGAATGTTTAAAGAATTTATTTTGCTAACTGCTCTTGGTGATCATGGAGAAGAGGGGAGATGGACTATCTTAAATGTACTACCACCTTCATCTTCATTATGGACCAACATCCAACCCGGAGTAAGGGAATGTTTCTAATGGTGGGTCAGAGGTCTCTGTGCTGAATTCTGTTCTGATCAACATTCTTAATCAACATCCTAGATAAAGTCAGAGGCATACTATGCATTAAAAATGAGGCTGAAAAAGGAGAAGAGAACTAGGTATCCTTATTTATCTTAATGGATATGTCAATAAACCCAAGTGAAATTCACAAAACTATATTATTATTTTAAACATGAGATAATTCCATTTCTTAATTTTATGTAATATTAGGTCTAATTTGTAGTTCAACTCACAATAAAGTATGGTCTAATTTTCTACATCTCCCTGCCCCTATCCCCACTGCTACACAAAAAGAAATCTTTAGGTGAATTCATTCAGATGTTTTAGTAATCATTAAATAATTTACTACACTGCCTACTAACCCTAACCCCCCACAAATCTGTGGGGGAAATGGAGAAGTAACTATTATTGGCAATTTCTTGTTCCTATGATCTAGCAAAGACTTAATACTAAAAAAGTGACTCTGTGGGAAGGTACTGTTAAAATTCAGTGCACATAGGAAGTACTATTTTTCTTTCTGATTTGAAATTATTTAGCCTAAAATAGTAACTATCAATTTCTTTAAGTCAGAAATACAGAAAACTTAAAGATACACATACATTTAGAATGTGTTGATGACAATTTGTAAAAGTCTGCTTCACTTTTAAAAAGGATATTACTAAGGAGATAGTGATACTGTAGGGATCATTCAGGTGCTTAAATACCTCAAAAACTTATTTCTCTGATCCACTGATTTAAGGAATGAATAAATGTAAAAAGTTTATTATTCATGACAATGTAGTAAGAATATGGTAAACAATATGATTAAACCATCAAATTATAACTCAACTTTAATTACCCATATTACTACCCCCAAACAACAACAAAAAAAATCTTTTGAAAATATTTTTGACAAAGACAGGATCATTTACATGTTAGTTTTCCCAATCTGTGCAAGGCAAACTCTCTTCTTCATCCTCAGATTCTGGTGACGCTTCTTTAATTCTTCGAAGTGCTTCATGAATGCTACGTGTTAGTGGGTCTGTATCAGGCAAAAGCGTGAAGGACTCTCTCAAAACTTCCTTTTGTACCTTCTTCAGTTTTACCCCTTTCCTTATCTGTGCCAAGATGTTATTACTATCATCTTCATCAGGAAAAGGAGGCAGAGTTCGTTGTTCAACCTTTTTCAGATGAAAACTACCACGTTTCAAGGAAGCCAGTACCTCATCCATTGGTGAACTCACTTTGATAAACAAAAACAAAACAGATATAATTAGAATTTCCACAGTCAAATTTTTTAATCACTATAAATTTCAATAAGCTAATCTAAGATGGTTACAACAGTAGAAGTATTTATTCCTACAACTTCTAATGACTTTCAAAGAAACTCCTAATGACTTGCCTAGAAAAATATTAATCTTACTTTGGTTAGTTTGTGCATTGGTATTCTCATACCTGGTAAGCAAACAGAAATTAGACTAGAGAACTGTTGTCTTTAGTGATATAAAATGTGATTATGTCTTAATGGTGTCCAAGATATTCCCAAAAGTTTGCCTTCATAAAAGGCCCTGGAATTTGAAAAAATTTTTTTTTCTCAAGACAGCACTAAGGAGGCAGAGTCAAGATGGGGGCATAGAAGCAGCAAAAGTACAGAACTCTGAATACCCATCCTTACCAATTACAAACTGAATGCTCCTAGGGGACTGAAAATCAAAGCAAACAACAAGACAGAGCCAAGGAACCCTCCTGTTGGACTCAATCCAAAAGGTACTTCCCCCCAAAAGCCTGAATTCGAGAACACTCAGGTTTAAGGGGAAAGCAGAAAGAAGGTCCCAGGACATCCCCCCCCCCCCAACTAGAGTGTTAAGCCTCAGGGGCAGCGGATACCTCTGGGCGGGCAAAGGAGCTTGTCTGGAGGGTGTACCTTGCGGGCGAGGCTGTGCCAGGCTCAGAGCTTGGAACACAGGCAGTAGGGAAGGAGCTGGAGAGGCAAGGAAGAGCAGGCAGACTGGTCACAGAGATGGAGACACTTTATATTGCTACAGCCTTCCAGGAGGTTTTGGCCTCAGGGTACATCCAGCCCAACCCAGCTGAACATAATCCCATCAGGAGTCCTCAGAGCTTAGGGAGGCCAGGACCCCTCCCCCCTTAGAGTGCAGGGCCCTCTGAAAGGACAGGACCCTCAGGGCTGGCAAAGGCACAGAGGTACCTTGCTGACTGTGCTGTGCCAGGCTCAGAGCATGGAAGCAAGGCAGTGGAGAAGCAACTGGAGGGAACTGAGAGTAGTAACAACCGAAAAGCCAGCAGGCAGGGGAGGTCAGACCCTGGGGCTTCCCCGGGAAGACAGCACAACTGCGTACAACGGACAATTTGTCTGGGGCTAAAGCCTCAGACCATCAGACAGATACACTAAGAGCCAGTCCTCCTCACTCAGAATTCTGACTGGAAAGGGGAAGAAAAACCATAGTGATGGCAAACAGTATAGAAGTGAAAGACTCCAAACACCAAGAAAAGCAAGAAGGGGATGACTTTGGACACATTTTATGGAGCAAAAATACAAAATACAGAGGAGATAGAAGAGGAAACACAAACAAATGCTCCAAAACCTTCCAAAGGAAATGGAAATTATCCACAAACTCTTGAAGAATTTAAATTAGAAATTATCAAAAAGATGTCAGAAATAAACAGTAATCTTGATATCATAACACATGATATCATCAAAGAAAACTGCCCAGAGATTCTAGAACAAGGGGACAAAATATGCATTGAAAGACTTCACAGAACATCCTCTACACTAAATCCCCAAAAGTCAACTCCCAGGAATGTAAATGCCAAATTCCAAAGCTTCCAAGCAAAACAAAAAAATCTTTCAAAAGAAGCCAGAAAAAGACAATTTAGATATAAAGGAACACTAATCAGGGTCACATAAGACCTAGCAATTTCCCCTCTGAACAACTGTAAGGCATGGAACATGATATTCAGAAAAGCAAGAGCTGGGTCTTCAACCAAGAATCAGCTATCCATCAAAACTGACTATATACTTCCAGGGGAAAGTATGGGCATTCAACAAAATACAAGATTTCCAAGTGTTTGTAAAGAAAAGACCAGAGCTCTGTGGAAAGTTTGACATCCAAACACAAAGAGAAAGAGAAACATGAAAAGGTAAATATGAAGGAAAGGGAAAAGGAGAAAAATGTTATCTTGTTCGTTTATTCAAACTCACTTCTATAAGGACTACATTTATATCAAATTATATATATTAATATGTGGGGAAAATGTGATGTGTAACTCTCAAAAATTGTATGCATCATTATAGTCGTAAGAAGAATCATGCATAGGGAAAGTTTGGGGCATCAAGATGATATGGAGAAAGGGGGGGATAGAAAGAAAAGGGAGGGGGAATTGTTGATGGTACTAAGATATACTCCAAGAAATAGAAAAAAAAACCTAAATAGAATAATCTTTCTCGCACAAAGATACACATGGGAAGGGGAGGGGAAGAATTCTATAGGAAGGAGAGGAAGAGAGTTTTTATTTAAACCTTACTCTCAGTGAAATCAACTCTGAGAGGTAAGAGCATCCAGATCCATTGGGATCTTGAATTTTATCTCATCCAACAGGGTAAGGGAGAAGGGAAAACCAAGGTGGTGGTGGTGGGGGAGGGAACACAAAAAGGAAGGGAAGGAGAGGGGGGAGGGAAAGGGAACAAAAAGGGAAGGGCTAGAAAGGGAAACACATCAAGGGAGGGGACTAGGGGGACTGATTTAAAGTAAATCACTGGCTTAAAAGGTTATAGCTGAAGAAGAAAGGTCAGAATTAGGGGAGGATATCAAAATGCCAGGGAGTCCACATGTGACAAACATAACTTTGAACGTGAATGGGATGAACTCACCCATAAAATGTAGATGAATAGCAGAATAGATTAGAATCCAAAACCCTACCATATGATGTCTTCAAGAAACACATATGAGGCGGGTTGATATTAACAAGGTCAGAATTAAAGGATGGAGTAAGACCTTTTGGGCCTCAACTGATAGAAAGAAGGCAGGATTTGCAATCATGATATCTGACAAAGCCAAAGCAAAATTAGACCTGATTAAAAGGGATAGGGAAGGTAAATATACTTTGTTAAAAGGTACTATAGATAATGAGGAAATAGAAGGAAGTTACAAGAATCCTGGAAAGGGAAGAAAGGGCTTTAGTGGAACTAAATTTGAAGTTGACCCCTGGGTGAGTCATTGCTCAACAATTTCAGTATGACCATGAGGATCAAAAAGTGAGGATGAGTCAGATAATGCCAAAAACTATTTATTTGGCTAGTCAGGGAGAAGATACTTATGAAAACAAACCAACATGTATGCACCAAATAGTATAGCACCGAAATTTCTAATGGAGAAACTAGGAGAATTGAAGGAGAAAATAGACAGTAAAACCATATTAGTGGGAGATGTGAACCAACCACTATCAAATTGAGATAAAAACAAATAAAAAATAAATAAGAAAAAGGTAAAAGAAGTGAATGAAATCTTAGAAATATTAGAGTTAATAGACATATGGGGAAAAATAAATAAGGACAAAAAGGAAAACACCTTCTTCTCAGCACCAGATGGCACATTCACAAAGATTGACCATACACTAGGTCACAGAAACATGGCATACAAATGCAGAAAAGCAGAAATCATAAATGCAGCATTTTCAGATAATAAGGCAATAAAAATAATCATCAGTAAGGGTACATGAAGAACCAAATAAAAAATTAATTAGAAATTAAATAATATGATACTCCAAAATTGGTTAGTTAGAGAACAAATAGAAACAATTAATAATTTCATTGAGGAAAATGACAATGGGTGAGACATCCTTTCAAACCTTATGGGATGCAGCCAAAGCAGTACTCAGAGGAAAATTCGTATCCCTGAGTGCATATATTAACAAACTAGGGAGGGCAGAGATCAATGACTTGGAAATGCAAATCAAAAAACTTGAAAGCAAACAAATTAAAAAACCCCAGAAGAAAACCAAACTAGAGATACTAAAAATTAAGGGAGAAATTAATAAAATCGAAAGTGATAGAACTATTGAACTAATAAAGACTAGAAGCTAGTACTTTAAAAAAATAAACAAAATAGACAAAGCACTAGTCAATCTAATTAAAAAAGGAAAGAACAAAAGCAAATTAACAGCAACAAAGATGAAAAGGGGGACATCACCTCCAATGAAGAGGAAATTAAGGCAATCATTAAAAACTACTTTGCCCAATTATATGGCAATAAATATACCAATCTAGGCAAAATGGACGAATATATACAAAAATACAAATTGCCAGGACTAACAGAAGAAGAAATAGAATTCTTAAATAATCCCATATCAAAAAATGAAATCCAACAGGCCATCAAAGAACTCCCTAAGAAAAAATCCTCAGGGCCTGATGGATTCACAAGTAAATTCTATCAAACATTCAAAGAACAGCTAATCCCAATACTATACAAACTATTTGACATAATAAGAAAAGAGGGAGTTCTACCAAATCCCTTTTATGACACAAACATGGTATTGATTCCAAAGCCAGGCAGGTCAAAAACAGAGAAAGAAAATTATAGACCAATCTCCCTAATGAATATAGACGCAAAAATCTTAAATAGGATACTAGCAAAAAGACTCCAGCAAGTGATCAGAAGGGTAATTCACAATGTTCAAGTAGGATTTATATCAGGGATGCATGGCTGGGGTTATTATTATATATATTATATATATAATATATATATTAGAAAACCATCCACATAAACAAGCAAACCAACAAAAATCAAATGATTATTTCAATAGATGCAGAAAAAGCCTTTGATAAAATATAACACCCATTCCTATTAAAAACACTAAAAAGCATAGGAATAGAACAGTCTTTCCTAAAAATAATAAACAGTATATATCTAAAACCATCAGCTAATATCATCTGCAATGGGGATAAACTAGATGCATTCCCAATAAGATCAGGAGTGAAACAAGGATGCCCATTATCACCTCTATTATTTGACATTGTACTAGAAACACTAGCGGTAGCAATTAAAGAAGAAAAAGAAATTGAAGACATTAAAATAGGCAAGAAGGAGACCAAGTTATCGCTCTTTGCAGATGACATGATGGTCTACTTAGAGAATGCTAGAAATTCAACCAAAAAGCTAATCGAAATAATCAACAACTTTAGCAAGGTTGCAGGATACAAAATAAACCCACATAAGTCATCAGTATTTCTATATATTTCTAACATAGCTCAGCAGCAAGAACTAGAAAGAGAAATCCCATTCAAAATCACCTTAGACAAAATAAAATACTTAGGATTCTATCTGCTGAGACAAACACAGGAACTATATGAACACAACTACAAAACAATTTCCACACAACTAAAACTAGACATGAGCAATTGGAAAAACATTAACTGCTCATGGATAGGACGAGCCAATATAATAAAAATGACCATCCTACCCAAACTTATTTATCTATTCAGTGCCATACCCATTGAACTTCCAAAAATTTTTTTAATGATTAAAAAAAAAAAACATAACAAAGTTCATTTGGAAGAACAAAGGATCAAGGATATCCAGGGAAATAATGAAAAAAAAAATACAAAGGAAGGGGGGCTTGCAGTCCCAGATCTCAAACTATATTATAAAGCAGTGGTCATCAAAACAATTTGGTACTGGATAAGAGACAGAAAGGAGGATCAGTGGAATAGACTGGGGGCAAGTGACCTCAGCAAAACAGTATATGATAAACCCAAAGATCCCAGCTTTTGGGACAAAAATCCACTATTTGATAAAAACACTCCTGGGAAAATTGGAAGACAGTGTGGGAGAGAATAGGTTTGGAGCAACACCTCACACCCTACACCAAGATAAATTCTAAATGGGTGAATGACTTGAAAACAAAGAAGGAAACTATAAGTAAATTAGGCAAACACAGAATAGTATACATGTCAGACTTTTGAGAAGGGAAAGATTTTAAAACCAAGCAAGACTTAGAAAGAGTCACAAAAGGTAAAATAAATAATTTTGACTACATCAAATTAAAAAGGTTTTGTACAAATAAATTCAATGTACCTAAAATCAGAAGGGAAGCAACAAATTGGGAAACAATCTCCATAAAAACCTCTGACAAAGGTCTAATCACTCAAATTTACAAAGAGCTAAATAAATTGTACCAAAAAAAATCAAGCCAGTCTCCAATTGATAAATGGGCAAGGGACATGAATAGGCAGTTTTCAGTTAAAGAAATCAAAACTATTAAAAAGCACATGAAAAAGTGTTCTAAATCTCTTACAATCAGAGATATGCAAATCAAAACAACTCTGAGGCACCACCCTCACACTCAGCAGATTGGCTAACATGACAGCAAAGGAAAGTAATAAATGCTGGAGGGGATGTGGCAAAGTTGGGACATTAATGCATTGCTGGTGGAGTTGAATTGATCCAACCATTCCGGAGGGCAATTTGGAACTATGCCCAAAGGGTGATAAAAGACTCTCTGCCCTTTGATCCACTGCTGGGTTTGTATCCCAAAGAGATAATAAGGAAAAAGACTTGTACAAGAATATTCATAGCTGCGCTCTTTGTGGTGGCCAAAAATTGGAAAATGAGGGGATGCCCTTCAATTGGAGATGGCTGAACAAATTGTGGTATATGTTGGTGATGGAATACTATTGTGCTAAAAGGAATAATGTGGAGGAATTCCAGTGAATAATAAAGTGGAGGAATTCCTCCAGGAAGTGATGCAGAGTGAAAGGAGCAGAACCAGGAAAACATTGTACACAGAGACTAATATACTGTGGACTGTGGTACAATCGAACGTAATGGTCTTCTCCATTAGTGTCAATGCAATGTCCCTGAACAATCTGCAGGGATCTAGGAGAAAAAACACTATCCACAAACAGAGGACAAACTGTGGGAGTAAAAACACCGAGGAAAAACACCTACTTGACTACAGGGGTTGAGGGTACATGTCTGAGGAGAGACTAAATAAACATTCTAATACAACAACATGAAAATGGGTTCAAATCAAGAACACATGTGATACCCAGTGGAATTGCACATCGGCTATGGGAGAGGGAGTGTGAGGAAAAGAAAATGATCTTTGTCTCCAATGAATGATGTTTTGAAATGACCAAATAAAATAATGTTAAAAAAAAAGAAAGATGACCTCTAAAGAAAATCAGACCAGAAGGAAAAGGATGATGAAAAATCCAGGGATGAAATCCAGTCTTTAAGAACCAGAATACAACAACTAGAATTAAGTGACCTCACAAGGCAGGAGGCCACTATAAAATAAAACCAAAAGAATGAAAAAATTGAGGAAAATATGAAGCATCTCATTCACAAAACAGAAGATTTAGAAAATCATTCCAGGAGAGACAATTTAAGAATCATTGGTCTACCAGAAGACCATGACAAAAGAAAAAATCTGGACATAATGCTACAGGAAATTATTCAAGAAAACTGCCCTGATATTCTAGAACAAGAGGGAAAAGTGGAGATTGAAAGACTCCACAGATCACCTCCTGTACATAGTCCCCAACTGACAATACCCAGAAATTTTATAGCCAAATTCAAGAACTATCAGACCAAGGAAAAAATATTACAAGCTGCCAAGAAGAAGTCATTCAGATACCATGGAACCACAGTGAGGATAACACAGGATCTGGCTGCATGTACAATGAAGGACCATATATGGAATATGATATTCTGGAAAGCAAGAGAACTAGGTCTATAACCAAGAATCAACTACCCAGCAAAAATGACTATATTCTCATAGGGGAAAGTATGGTCATTCAACAAAATAGAAGAATTCCAAGTATTTGTAAAGAACAAACCAGACTTGAACAGAAAATTTGATGTCCAAGCAAAGAACTCAAAAGAATCATCAACAGGTAATTAAAAAAGAGGGGAAAAAGAAAAACAAAACAAAACAAAAAAACACTTTTTTAAAAAAGACACTCAATAAGTTAAAATGATATGTATCCCTATAAGAAAAGAGGTCATTGGTAACTCTTAAAAACTGTTATCACCTGGGCAGCTAGAAGAATTACACTTTGAGGGAACATTGACAAACTGTATATGATGAAATAAAAGACATAAATAGGTATATAAGATATATGTATGCATAAATATACACACACATATACAATTAGAGCTAAAAAAAAAGAGGTTAATACTAAAAGAAATGGGAAAACAAAAGGGGGTAAATGTATATGTCACAAAGAAGCTCATGGCGGGAGGGGGGAGAACATCAATACACTGGAAGGGTAAAGAGGTTGGAGACAGTAAATACTCAACTCGTATATGCAATGAAATTGACCCAAAGAGGGAAGAACAATCCAATCCATTGGAGCAGAGAATAGATTTGTGCTCTATAGGGGAGTAGAAGGATAACAAACAGACTGGTGGGGAGGGAAGCAGTACAAGAGAGGGAGGGAGCAGGGGGGTTAATTGTAGAAAGACTACAGGGAAAATAACGGGGGAATAAAAATGGAGGTGGGTAGAAAAAATAAAAGACTCTCTGCCCTTTGATCCAGCCAGAGCACAGAGATAATAAGGAAAAAGACTCGTACAAGAATATTCAAAGTAGCGCATTTTGTGGTGGCCAAAAATTGGAAAATGAGGGGATGCCCTTCTATTGGGGAATGGTTGAAAAATTGTGGTATATGTTGGTGATGGAATACTATTGTGCTCAAAGGAATAATAAATTGGGATTCCATGGGAACTGGAACAACCTTCCGGAATTAATGCAGAGTGAGGGGAGCAGAACCAGGAAAACACTGTACACAGAGACTCATACATTATGGTACAATTGAATGTAATGGATTTCTGCATTAGTGGCAATGCAGTGATCCTAAAAAACTTGGAGAAAATCTACGAGAAAAACCAATATCCACATTCAGAGGAAACACTGTGGGAGTAAAAACATCAAAGAAAAACAACTGCTTGAATACATGGGTTGAAGGGATATGGTTGGGGATGTAGACTCTAAATGAACATCCTAGTGCAAACAACATGGAAATTGATTCTGATCAAGGACACAAGTAACACCCAATGAAATTGCGCGTCGGCTGTGGTAATGGTGGTTGGATGGGAGGGAGGGAAATAAAGTGATTATTGTAACAACAACAACAAAAAAAGACAACACTAAGCAAAGATGGATAGTATAAATAGTATTATCCTACAGATGAGAAATTTGAGGTTCAGAAAAGTTTGATGAAATGCTCAAGTGCTCAAGTGACTTAAATTCAGATCTTACAATTTTAGGAGCAATATCCTTTTCATTATACCATTGGCAATTGCTTTTTAAAAAATTAAGTGCCTAAAAATATCTTTCTTCAGATTGTCATCCAAAAGACTACTCAGTGAAAAGCTTACCCTTTATAATTAAAATACTAAGATTTACTGCATGCACCTTAAAAGTTAATCTGATTAAAGCTCTTTTAATATGTCTCTTTCAATTTTTCCCATGAGTGCAGTTGGCATTCTAGCCACACTTTGCAACTATGAGCAAAGGCTATCTAAAGAAAAAAATGACTGGGCACTGAAAATGGTAAGCTTTGGGAACAATGTCAAACCCCTAGGTGATCTAGTGAAACCCTTTTATTTTATAGAAAGGGAAAGCAGGATGAATAAAGGTGGAGTGTCAAGCTACTTTCTAAGTGTGAAATATCTCAACTAGAAATTTTGACTTGGTTACAAAATTGAACAAATAATAATTAAAATGAAATAATGCTCAATTCTAATATAGATTTTTTACTGCCTCCTCCCAAATGATGTAAGCTTTTTATATTTGTATCTGTCTAATGGGACTGACACACTATAAATATTCTGAAAATAACTGCTATTGAATATTTTAAAGATATTTTTGACTCTCATTTCTAAAAAGTCTTCATTTCTCTAGTTAATGTTTCTATTATCAGTACTTACACCAACCTTATCCTAAGTAAGATTACTTCCTCAGATGATCATGCTCAGGCTTTACTATATCTTTCTTTTACTAAAATAACCATTTTCCAAACCCAAACTGCTCAAGAATCATTAATCCCTTTCATGAAAAGTAAGAGGAAAAAAGGACAACTGTTAATGGCAGTAAGCAATTCTTAAATTTCATGAAATGTGACATGATGCTTTTGGTTAAAGTTCTATGAGGAACTATAAAATATAAGTGCAAAGTTCTACCTCACTTTAAATAATAGATTAACTACTTTTATTTAAAATTACCTCTTCTCCGTTGCAAACCTTCAGCAGTTTTTTTAAGCTTCTTCCTGGCACTGACCAGTTGACTGCTGTCAAAGAAATGTGCTGAGGGGGCACTGGCAGACTTTGGGATTCTCTTCTCTTCACCCTCCACTTTAGAAAGGCCTTTCTCCAGGGGCTCTGTGGGACCATCCTTAGTAGTAGGTAGAGGGGGTGGCGGTGGTGGGGGCGGTGGGGGAGGCGGGGGCGGTGGAGGACTTGGAGGAAGAGGTGGTGGGAGTGGGACAACAGTAACAGTACCTGGCGTCAGGTCATTATCAGTAAGAAGTGGAAGAGGTGCAATGTGAGGCAGTTCAGAGGTAACACCACTGGGAGGTAATGAAGTAGCTTCAAGTTGTGCTAATGAAGGCTCTTCAAGCTGTGCCAGTCTCTGAGCTTCCTTGGTTTGTAAAGATTGAAGCATCTCTTTTCCTTGTTCCCCCTCTTCAGTTTTCTCTTCTGCCTTTAGGGTGACCGGTAGGGACTGAGGCTGATCCACACTGGATGCTGGGCTAGCAACACTTTTTCTCCTTGCATGAGCTAGTCGAAGTCTGGTTGATTTAAGTATGACCTGTCCAGGGTATCGCTAAAAGAAAGCGATTCAATTGATTAAATTATGTAAAAGGGAAACAATATTTGTATATAAATTCATGTCACTTTAAAATTTGGTATTATTACTATTGATACATTTCCCTACAAGATGAAAGAAGTCCTTTGTTGAGCTTGAGACAATGTGAACAAAATGTATGATATATGGTAGACTTTAATGCCAGAACTGGATACATCTTATCAATGCGTGCCACTATTAACTCTTTCATTAAGGTTTTATCTTATCCAGAATCAGTCAGACTTTGGTTACCAAAATTTCCATTAAAAAAAAAAATTAAACCAAAAACATGAAAATATGAAGATTGAAAAGCAGTAGCAAATGTGTTTATTTACATTATCTGTCATATCAGCCAAGCTATTTTTAGTCCTATTAACACATGCCTTTCTCATGACCATACTTTAAAACAGAGGAATTTTTTTTGTGATGTTTTTTAAAAGAATGTTTGAGTTGAAGAACTCTGATTACATCACAGTTTTCACTGTATCCTTACTAGTTTATATTTTCTTCACAAGACTGACTATATTGGGATCTTTTTATATAACCTTAGGTGTCATAGAGTAAAAAACATTAAAATCACATTGTCTGGGAGGGGCAGCTGGGTGGCTCAGTGAATTGAGAGCCAGGCCTAGAGACGGGAAGTCCTAGGTTCAAATCTGGCCTCAGACACTTCCCAGCTGTGTGACCCTGGGCAAGTCAATTGACCCCCATTGCCTAGCCCTTACCACTCTTCTACCTTGGAGCCAAGACAGAGTATTGATTCCAAGATGGAAGGTAAGGGTTTAAATTAAAAAAAGAAAAAGAAAAATCACATTGTCTGGGAAAGCATTAAGAGGTTCTAGTCTCTCAACTACTAAAAAGACTATTAGAGAAGATAGTTTCACTTATAATGTGGTCCTATAACAGAGACCCTAACAAACAATAAAGAAAGGTTCAAAAGTACTTAAAATTAATAACTAAGTCATCAGGCTTTTAGTTCTCTTCAGAGAGGTATTTTAACACTGATACAAGCCATTCATCTATGTAATTTGGTATGGTTAAAAAAGGTGCAAAAATTAAGTCTCTCTGAGACACTACCATTGGTGTATACCAAAATCAACTTGCAAAAACTGGCACTTAGATGTAACATAACTTCCATATTTAAGAGGACTGCAAGGGAGTAAGGCCTATCAGGTCAGCAATCAGGTCACTTCCTTGTCCACCTGTTGGATAGGGCAGAAGTAGTAAAATGGAAAAGTGGGAACAAGAAACCTGAAGAACCGACTTTAATAAATATGAATTTGAAAAACAAGCAAGGAAAAGAATACACAGGTTTATAATTAAAATAATGGGAAAATTATTATTTCTATAGTTCAATATCATTTTCTAAACAGAATAAAAACCAAATGTACAAAAATCCTAAAGTATATACATACATTTTTTTCCCCTTCTTTTTTCAGAACTCTTACTTTCTATCTTAAAATCAATTCTATGTATTGGTTCCAAGGCAGAAGGGCATTAAGGGCTAGGCAAATGGGATTGTGATTAGCTCAAGGTCACACAGCTAGGAAGTATCTGAGATCACATTTGAACCAAGGACCTCCCATCTCTAGGACTGACTCTCAATCCACTGAGCCACCCAGCTGCCCCATAATCTGTGTATACCTTTGTAGGAATTCTTATAAGAAAGGTAAATCAATGTGTTTTTCATATTACCTGTTTAAATGTGCGAAGTCTGTCTAAAGTCTTCTGTCTTTCTTGGCTAACCCAAGTGCTTTTTCTTTCTTCTTCATCTTGTAACTTTTCTCTCTTCTAATAAAGAACCATAAAAACATCAATTATGACATTTTTATCATTAATAGCAAAACCAAAAGAAAAAATTCTACTAATCAGAAAGGGACTGACAGGAAATGATTACTAAGCACTTTCAACTAATTCAAGTCATTTTTTTAAATACAGGGGAAAAAACCAGGTCAGTAATTTAGATAGCTTCTATAAGCATATGGTTTTGATAAAACTACTAAACTTAATTTGTCAATCCAAGTGGAAATCATTTCAAATACCATTTAAAAAATAAAATAGATTGCCATATGAGGTTTTTGTTCAGATTAGTGGTACAACAAGTGGTTCACAAGTGGTACAACAAGATAATATATCTTCAAACAATACTGCCAACCCACAGGTGACACCAGAAGAAAAAAAATTTAATAGGTGATTTTTTTGAGAATCTTTTTCCTAAGTATTTAAAATTTTATGCTGACTAAATTGGGAATCACAATGGAATAACTGCCCTCCATCTGATACCAAGTCCTACAATACCTCTGTTTCATAGAGCATTTCAAACTGGAGAATATGTGTAAAACTGAGCTCATTATTTCTATCTCCCAACTCCATCCTGTTTTCTATAAATTCTAGGACTCCTCCTTCTTTCCTGTCCCTCTTCCTGCACCTTGGCCCCAAGCAGGGTGCAGTGAAAAGGACACTAGATGTGGCATTAGATAGCCTAGGTTTATGTTCTCCCTGTCTCTGAGACTCCTGATAAGTCATTTCCTTCTTCTGGGACATGGCGCTTCCTTATTTGTAAAAAGGAGAGGATGGACTAGATTAATGGTGTCAAACTCAGAAATGGGAGTCATTCAACTGTAGGTAAGGACCTCTCTGGGCAGCATACTTAGACATCACACATCAACATTATCTGTGTTCTATGGTATTTTTATTTTCTTAGATACTTCCTGATGACATTTTAATCTGGTTCTTGCTGCATTCAGGAGTGTCTGACTCCTCTGGACTAGATAGTCCCTAAGATCCCTTTCAGTTCAGTTGCCACTAGATATTCTACTGCTAGAACCTCCCCCACACCTGCTATTTTTTCCCCCCTCTCCCAATGCTCTGTTTTCAAAATAAAAATATTTGATATGAACAGATATTTAAATGGCAATAGAGCATATTCAATCTCCTCACTGGCCAATATACAAAATCACAAATGACAAAATTTTTGTCATGACACATTAACTTTTGTCTATACCTCACACCTCAACTCTTAATTCCTTTTCCCCCTATTGTTTCCTAGAAGCAAATTTAAATAACTTCATTGTGGAAATAAAAAGTTCATATAGAGATAAAGGTAAGGTCAATATTGGTCTCTCTGTGTTTCAAGCATTCCTTTCTTCTTCTCTTTGCTGCACCTTTTCAGGTACCACCTTTCTCTTGAATTCTATGACTTATCTCCTTTCATGAATTTTGATGTATTCATAATGGCTTTATCCAAGCTAGAATTATAGGGAAAAAAAAATCAGCTTTTGACACCATGAATGGGGGGGGGGGCGCTAAGTCTTAAATTGTGCGGCACATTTGGTCAGTTTCATATCAATCATGGATAATAAAACTATACTTGCCTTTAATAATTACATCAAATCTAAGAGAAGCCAAGGGAGGATAAAGAAATTGAATTTTTTTTCATCTCAGTGCTAGAAATAAAGGACCTATCTATAGGAGAAGTAACAGTAAGGACAAATGAAAACCTTCATATATTATAACTAAATTAAACCTTAGATCTTATTTGGCTGATTAGATTACCCATTTATAAAACAAGGCACTGTGTCTATTTCTCTACACCTCTCCATTGTAATGTTGTTTTTATGAAATTAATGATATTAATGTAAACTGTACAAGGAACCTAAAATGAACAAAGTAAAAGTTGAGTTATTAATTAGCATCAAAATTATTATTATAGCACTAAAACTATAATCCTTCAAGCCATTCTTCACTATTAATACACTAACAATTTAATTGAAACAAAAATGAATGGTAAGATTTAGGGCACATTTTTACAAGCTATTAATTTTTGGAAATCATTTAAAGACTGATTTTTACTGGGCAATTTTAAAAACAGGAATTGAAACAGATGGCAAATTTTATTTAGTGTGTAGAAAAGCCATATACTTCATCTGCAAAGTGCATGTAGATGACTAATGAATCACAACAGAAAACATGGTAGAGGACTAGATTAAATCAGAATGAGTAAAATCAAAGAACTTTTTGTAGTCAGGGAATGGAAGCAAAGATAAATACTACTGTAACATAAAATTTATAACATATAAGAAACTGAAATACACTGTCAAACTATAAACTTCAAGACTACTTAATTTAAAACTGGCAGGTACTTTAGAGATAATCTAATACAACCAATTTTGCAAATGAAGACAAGTAACGATGAATTCTCTATTTATTTTAGAGAATTTCTCAACATGTTATTCTTAAGAAGCTGTTAAAGAGTGTATATATATATATATATATATATATATATATATATATATATATATATATACATACATACATGTATATATATATATATATACACTTCCTAGTTATGTGATCCTGGGCAAGTCACCTGATTCCAACTATCTAGCTCTTACCACTCTTCTACCTTGGAAATGATACTTAGTATTGATTCTAAGACAGAAGGTAAGGTTTTTTTTTTTTAAAGTATATATAAAGAAGTCCCAATGAAGTAGCTCTGAGGCTTCTCAGATTATAATCCTAGAGCTATAGTTCTATGTGGTTTTCCAAAATTAAAATCTCCTTGTCCTGATTAAAGACCGTTATTATAATCTTAAAAAAAGAAGAGTATATAGTACTCTTGTGCTACTTAGAGTAATTACAAAATTTATTGTGTCCCCTATACAGTCCCCAACATATTACCTGATATAGGAGAGGACTGCAAATCCCTGACTTTAAGGCAAGGTAAACATTTCTGAGGTTTCCCTAGTTCCTACTTGAGAAAATGGTGGAAAATTTTAGAAAAGTAACCACATAAGGATTCCTTAATAGGCAATAATAGTTATCATAGATACTATTTTAAGAGGTGGAATAATTTGTCCATGGTGGTTGTTAAATAGGCAAGTCTGTAACCAGAACACCAGAGAAAAAAGTTAAACTGAAGAGAGCTGCTGGACTTGGTTAGAGATTTAATTTAACAAATACTGCCTAATGTCACTTTAGTAAACCACTAAACTAGGTACCAGAGATACAAAAATGAAATATGACCAAGTCCTTGTCAAGAATTTAGTGTTTGGGCTTGTGTTTTTTTTTTTTTGGGGGGGGGAGAATAAGAGGGAGAAAACACATTTGCAAGTATCTATAATACCCATTGGAATATGATTAAATATATGAGAAGTAAAAAAAAAAATAAATAACATGAAAGATTCAAGGATGGGGTGGAGAAGGGGGATAAGGAGAAGGCAGCACCAAAACTGGACTTAGCAGGATAAGAAGTTTTAATATACAGTGACTGGGTATGTATATAGTATGTGTCTATGCCAGGCATGGAGGAATAACAAAAACAAATACAAGCCAGTGGGAGAGGACAGATCATTTACTCAGCCTAGAACAAACAATAAATGTCACAGAAGTACACTGTGAAATAAGGCTGAGAAGCTGGTTAAAGGCCATTTCTGAAGCACCTTAAATATGAGTTTTGAGATGACAAGTCTTCAGTAGCTTTCTTAAATAACATAGTTCATAAAAATGCCTCCTAAAGATAAAGAATATGTATTAAAGCCACTGAAAATAAGTGTAGTCCCTGCCATTTACTGATAATTTTTCAGCAATAGTAATCCACAAGAATTTTATCTGTGGTGACTTAAGAAATAAACCAACAATAACCAGCCATGAGTCTTATAATGGCCTCTTCCTCCTTCTACAGAGACAATACTAGAGGCTAAAAAAGGGGGTAAAGCAAACTAAAACTAACAGTTATTACACCAGCTATCAACATGAAGTTAATTATTGTTGTTCTAAATGTGAGATCCTTGGTCTGCTCATTACAAATGAAACTCAAAACACCAAAATGGAAAAGTATGGATTATAGGTTCTTCTTGGAAAAGTAAATAATAAAGTTGTTACCATGTACCCAAAAGCATTCTTTCACATAGTACTTAAGAATCTTATATTATAACACTCCTGAAAAACTGCACATTATTTTTATTTTTTTAAACCCTTAACTTCTGTCTTGGAATAGATACTAAGAAACAATTCCAAGGAAGAAGTGTGGCATGGGCTAGGCAACTGGAGGAGTTATGTGATTTGTCCAGTGTCACACAGCTAGGAAGTATCTGGGGCCAGATGTGAACCCAAGTACTCCCAACTCCATGTCTGGTCTTCTCTCCACTGAGCCATCTAGTTGTCCCCAAACTATAAATTATTAACCTTAATTATGACAATTTATGTGACCATTAAATGAGAATGGCTTTGAAAGTTTTGAATTGTGATGAAGAAACATGAATTCAGAGAATGAGATGTACACGAACTGATTATAATTAAGTAAACAGAACCAGTAAAATATAACTCCTTTTTTCTGTATAAAGGAATTAGGTATGAAATATTTCATATATTGTTAGACATGGTCAATGGTTCATGGTAATAAACCTGAATGATTTTTTCCTTTCTTTTTGAATCTTTAATTTGAGGAAAAGTTCACTTGAAGAGAAGATATCTATGTAAATATTTGGAAATCAATGAAATGAAAAGCATCAAATAAAACTTTTAAATAAAACCTTTTGCCAAAATATGTCAAAGTTTTAAGAGAAAAACATGTACTGTTCAAACACATCTAAAGTAATATGTTTCTCAAGGCTGTCCCCAATTTTTTATTATATTAAATAAATCATATTCCCAACTCAGGTTATTCATGCAGGCCTAGCCTAGGCAAAATTGTGAAGCAAGCTTTTCTTTGCTATCTTCTTTATGTACCATTCATCTCAGGCTTTCTCTACAGTCTCCTTGAATCAAATCTTCCTTGCACAATCTGTCAGTCCAATAAGGATTTATTACGCTTCAATTATGTGCTAACACTAGGGATACAAATAAAAGTAAAAAAAAACTGTCCCTGTCCTCAAGGAGAACAGAACAGAAGAGGCAATATATAAATAACTAGGTACACAGTAGACAAGAGTGATCTGACAGAGAAAAGTCTCAAGGTAAAGGGGATTGCAAATAGATTAGTGTGACTTGAACAGTAAGTGCATGGAGGAATATAAAGTATAACAAAACTGACAAAGGAGGAATGGGCTAGGTTATGAAGAGCTTTAAGTGCCAAACAGAGAACTATGATCCTGGATGTAACAGGGAACTCCTGGAGCTCACTGACTAGGAAAGTGAGATGGTCAGATCTATATGGAGTGCTGCAAAAATCTGTAGTAGAGTATGAGGAGGTGAGAGATGTATCACAAGGGGTTAAGGAGGAAAAGAACTGAAAAAAGTCCATTAGATTTGTCAATTAAAGAGATCATCAATAATTTTGGAGGTCAATTTCAGTTAAATAAAGAAGCCAAACTGCAGGGTGAATGAAAAGGGAGGAAGGAAGTGATGGCACAGATTGTCAATTGCTTTCTCCTGGAATTTAGCCATGAAGGGAAGATGACAGCTAACAAGATCTGATAGTGAGGGTTTTAAAAAACTCAACTCAGTATCTTTCCCCACAAATTCTCTCCCGTTTTCTGAACTTTCTGGTTACTATGGAGGGCAACACTAGCTCCCCCAGTTCCCAGGCTTGTAAGCCAAGTGTCATTCTATTTTTATATATATATATATACTCCTTTCTATCTTCTCAACCTCCCATATCCATTGTGTTGCCACAGTCTGTTGATTTCACCTTTCATTATCTCTGCAATGTACCCCCTTCACTCTACTGATACTGCCATCACGCTGGTATAGGCCCTATTGTCTCACACATGGACTAATGCAACAGCTTGCTCCTTGGTCTGTTACAAGTCTCTCTCCACTTCAGTCCATTCTCCATTCAGCCACCAAAATAATTTTCTTGAAATATAGGTCCAACCATGCCATCCCCTAATCAGTAAAACTCTGACATTCAATATCTTAACTGATCCACTCTCACTACCTTTCCAGTCCTGTAATCCTTATAACCCTGGCTCCCAAGTACTAGTTGATCAAATGACACTGGCTTTCTTGTTGTTCCATGAAGACACTTCTCTCAACTCCAGGCATTTTCTGTGGCTATTCCCCATGCTTTTCTCTCTTCTTTTCTGCTTTCAAATCCCAACTAAAACCCCATTTTTTTATACATATTTGTTTACTGTGAGTTCCTTGAGACTGCCTTTTACATTTCTTTGTATCTCCAGTAGATAATTCAATGGCTGGTACTTAAGTTTAATAAATGCTTTTTGCTTGATAGAATTAGCACATACACACCTTAGTTACAAGGATGCATAAAAGATCGATAAGACTCAATGTAATAAGGGGCAGAGCATTAAATCAAAAGCCTGAAATTAATCACGGAATTTCAAGACAAAAAAGCTGGTTCTTTTGTTACTGTTTAGGGGGCAAAGAGAGAGAATATAAGAAGAAAAGAGGATGAAGGGGGAACTCTTTTATAGTTATCTCTAAAATAACACTCCAAACTACCTAAACTATTATAATCCTGGCTCTATTAGAAACCTTACAAATAACTGGATATGAGGAACTGAATGCTAAATTAATTTCATTTTATTGTCTTATGTTTTAGTAGAAAGAGAAACCATAAAAAGTTTTGTGGGTTATTGGAATTTTAGAGAGTTATCAATCATCCTTTCAACTATACAGTATTTGTGCTCTTTATTTATATGTTAAAGACAGTATTATAGAATTCATCAAGAGCTATATATTTAGAAAGACTTTTTTCAGGGAAGACAATATAATGGATAGAGCTAGCCTTACATCAGCAAGACCCGAGATCAAGTTCCTTAATCTTTCAGTGAATGCCCCAGGCAATCTGCTAAGAATATTTCAATGCAGAGCAATTGCAAATCTACATAGTATCTATAAAATGAGAAGTTACTTGTTATTAAACCACAGACATGTTCATACTGTAGATGGGGGGGGGGGGGGGGGGAGGTGTGTTGGGGAAGTAGGGGAGAAGAGGGTTTACCAAAATCAGTTTTCAAGAAACAGAATTAAAACATGTAGCTTTAACCATTAACAAGCTATACCCAATCACCAAGCGCCCAAACTCACTAGTTGTACTGAATGATGTGTCCTGTATTCATCTTCACTTCGAAGACGCTGCTGGAATTTTTCACTGTGCTTTGCAATACAGATTTCCTATAAGAAAATAAGATGTGCATAAATACAAATCAAACTAATTTAACAACTGATACTTCTTGTTTCTTGTGGCAGTTAATATTAACCTTGATTTCCACATGCCATTCATTTACCACAATGTAGAGGCAGATAATAGCAAATAAAATTTCTATTAGGTCAATTTCTAGATCTGCATATGTAAGACCACACCCACACCCACACACAAACACTCCCTAGACTTAAAACCACATGGATACAGACAAGTCACCCGTACCTTCTTAAGTCTGTTTCCTCATTGGTAAAATGAAGATACATAACAGCTGTACTTATGTATCTTATCACAGGGTTATTTGGGAGGAAAATACATTCTATTCTATAAAGAGCTACATATGAAACCATTACTACAATGAGGGGTGATGAAGTAAGTAGATATGGTCCCATCTGGCCTCAAAAATTTACTGGCCTTACGTCTTTGGACAAGTTACTTCATCCTGTTGGCCTCAGTTTCCTCATCTGTAAAATGAGCTGAAGAAGGAAATGGCAAACCACTCCAGTATCTTTGCCAAGAAAACCCCAAATGGGGTCACAAAGAATCAGACATGACTGAAAAATGACTGAACAAAATTAATGCAAGTAATAATGCTTTAGGAAAATTTGGTGAACAGAAGAAAAACTGAAAGGTGCTGCATTACACAATAATCATCTACCTTCACACTCATTTTGAGGAATGGGGGAAGGTGGGGAGTGTGATACAGTTGTACATACTTTTGAATAATTTGGAGGATCAATTATCTCATAGATATGGGCATGTAGTTTGGTCATTACTAATGTCCTTTTGCCTATCTTATTTTGGTTAAAACCTTGCATTATTTTTCCAGCTTTCTATTTTAGTTATCTTAAAAATTGAATCCTCAATGCTTTCAAAATTGTGTTACTAATAAATAAGTAGTCCCAGGGGAAAAAGAAAATTTATACAGCACTTGAAGGTATACAAAGCACTTTACATAATTATCTCATTCAATCCCCAACAACCTTCATTATCTCAATTTTACAGATGATGAAATTGAGACAAACAGAAGGTTAAGTGACTTCCCAGGGTCATACAGCTAGTAATCTGGAGGCTGAATTTGAACCCAGACCATTGAAAAACCTAGTCCAACAATTTATCCACTACATGAGAGGTGTCACATGTGAGGCCTACAAAACTCGTAAGGGCAGTTGAATCAGATTAAAATATAACTGGGATATGTTTAACAAAATAAGTAAAAATACAACAAAACATAATATTAAAACGTGATTTTCTAAAGCAACATATGGCCCAAAGGGATCTATTTCTAATTTATTTTTATACCCTTGCACTATACTATGCAACCTACAGAGTATACAAAAAGACTGCCAATACTCACTTGCATCATGCTAAAGACAATCATGATAAAAAAAATTGTTCCAAATTACTATGAAGGAATATAAATTACAATTACTGTGAGATTTCACAACCAGAAAATTGGGCAAGATGATAAAAAGAAATATTCAATGTTAGAGGGGCAGTGGGGAAGTAAGGCACTACAGGTGGAGTTATTTGTTCAGGAAAAAAAAAATTCTGAATTATGCTTTTCAAAAAGTAACTAAACTATTGATATCTTTTGATGCAGAGATTCCATTATGAGGTATATACCTGAAAGATGTCAAAGACAAAAGAAAGAACCCACATGTACCAAAATATGTAGTAGTGATAGAAAAGAAATCAGAACAAAGTGAGTACTCAATTGGGTTATGAGATGAAGAAACTGTGGTCTATGAAAGTAATGAACCATTACTGTAACATTTCTTATTCTGATTTAAGAAATGAGGACTATGAGAAATTCTGAGAACAATGGGGAGATGTGTATAGATAAAGAATAAAGGAAGGATGGACTGAAACAACATTCAGGAATAATGTAAATGAAAAGAATGCTAAAATCAAATCTAATAATAGCTATGTAATAGTCTGGAGAAAAGAAAATAATTTTCTTTCTTTGCATTAATTGTGCTTACTATTTTACTTACTACCATTCTTGTATGCTTTGTTGGTTGATTCTCACTGCTTTCCTTTGTTATGAGGAAAGGCTCATTTAGATTCTCAATCCACATGCTATCTAATCCATTGATAAATTTATTGCTAATTGTTGACAATTGCTGATTGATGAATCAAACATTTATTAAGCCCCTACCAAGTACCAGGCATCCTGCAAAGGGATACAAAAGGTGGCAAAAGACAGTCTTGGCCCTTAAGGAGCTTATGATCTAATGGGAAAAACAATATGCAAACAGATATATACAAAGCAAGCTATTGACAGAGTAAAGGGGAAATAGTTTGGTTAAGGGAAAGCATTAGAATAAAGAGGGATTGAGGAAGGCTTCCTGTAGAAGGTGAGATCTTAGTTGGGATTTAAAAGAAGCCAGGAAATCAGTCAGTAACTGGAACAGAGGAGGAAGAACATTCCAGGCATGGGGGACAGTCAGAGAGAATGCCTAGGGCAGAGAGATGTCTTGTCCATGAAATAGTCAGGAAGCCACTGTCACTGAATCAAAAACTATGAGTCAGGAAATAAGGTATAAGAAATACTGGAAAGGTAGGAAGGAGCTAGGTTATGAAAGGTTTTAAATACCAAAAGGAGAGGCAGTGGATAGAGAGCCAGGATAGAAATGGGAGGACCTGGGTTCAAATCTGGCCTCAGACCCTTCCTAGCTGTGTGACCTTGGGAAAGTCATTTAAACCCCAAACCGCCTCACCTGTACCACCCTTCTGCCTTGGAACCAATATACAGAATTGATTCTAAAACAGAAGGCAAGGGTTTAAAAAAACAACAACAGAGCATTCCGTATTTGATACTTAAGACAGCAGTGAGTCACTGGAGTTTACTGGGTACTGGGAAAATAGGATCAGACCTATACTTTAGGAAAATCACTTTAGTGGATGAATAGAGGATTAATTAAGAGTGCAGAGAGACTTAAGGTAGACAGACTTAGCAACAGGCTAATGTAGTAGTCCTGGTGGGAGGTGATATGGGTGGTAGCAGTGTCAGAGGAAAGAAGGGAGCATATTTGAGAAATATTGCAAAGATGAAATCAAGGAGATAGTGTCAGAAAGCATTTGAGTGATAGATGATAAGGGGGCTCATAGCAAATGGTCTCAATTTTCTTTCTATAAAACGAGGCAAAGTTCTCAGCTGAGTGCGGAGAACCATGAGAGGCTGAAGAGGGATGATAATATTTGGAAGAGCTACTGTGGAGAGTGAAGTAATGAGTGGTTAAGGGAGGTCTAATATGATTGCCTAACAGAAGTGAGGGCCTTGTTGAAATTGTCTAAAGCAAATTTGTGGTGGATCTTGTCATAAGAGTTTGTGATTTTTTCCAAATTTGTTCAACAGCATGTGTTTAGGAGTGAAGGTGGAAAAAGTCCAAAGCTAAGGGAGTAACTGGTGATATAAGGTGGAGAGGGATTCAAGAGAGGAATTGGTTCATCTTTCTCCTAAACTCTAATCCACACATCACCAACTGCTCATTTTATATTTTGAACTAGATATATCTCATAGGCATATATCTCAAACTCAATATACCTCAACTCAAGCAGAACTCTTGTGAAGCTCTCTGTTCATCTGGAATACTGCAATAGCCTTCCAGTCTCCCCATGTCAAGTCTTGCCTCCTCCTAACTATCCACCCAATCACTCCATATTTTGCAAAAGTACAAGTCTGAATCCACTGAAATTCCAAAGAGTCTTTCTCACCATTAGGATCAAATAATTTTAAATTCCAAACGCCTTATAATCTTACTCCAATTTACTTTTTCAGCATTATTACATATTACATCTGCCTTTCATAATACTGATCAGTTGTTGGGTCTTCTAATGGTTCCTCATACATGATACTGAACCCTCCCTTCTTCCATCATGCTTTTGTATTGTACTAGCTGTCCAACATGCCTGCAATGTATATGTCCTTCTAATTTTTACTTCTAGAATTCAGTTTCCTTAAAGCCTTGTTAACTGTCACCTTCTATATAAGGCCTCCCCAGATTTTCAAGTACCTTGCTTCCCCCAAATATATTTATGGTGTTTAATACCTTTATAATATGTATAAAATTATCTATTCCAAATCACAGGGATTAGGGATATAGCATTCCTACAATCTAGAAAAATCTGCATAAAATTTTCTGGCCCTCCCTTCATACCAGAAAAGAAGCCTGGATTTTTTTCTTTTATGGGGAATTTACAGTACTTTGTTGTAAATGTGGTGTTAAATATGCATTTCTGAGCTTCTAAATTTTTTCTGTATTGTCATCTGGCCTTTGCAGGTCACCTGAGGCTTTCTCAAAACTCCCCCCAAATTCCCATTTAATTTCTTTTGCTGATTCTCAAGAGCATGAAACTATGATGGGGAAACTATAAAGGGGATAACTATATTTGTCTCTCCTCTTAAAATGTAAGCTCTTCATAGAGAGGATGTTCTTTGTCTTTCTGTCCCCCATTTGTTATCAAAGATACTCCTATGGTGGACTTTTTGCTTATGCTTATCATGAGCACCACTAGATGAGATAACCAAGTGTCTCCATGCTGCCTCTGAATATATGATAAAGCCAATCCCTTTATTGACCTCTCTTAAGAAAAACTACTGTGTCATCTTTCTATTTAGGTTCCGGTTTTCACTTATATCAAGATTGACATTATTAAGTTCCTTCAATATGTCAAATCATGTTCCATTACATATGTATCTCACATTTTAAATAGCAACAGCTAGTAGTAGAGTAAAGGAAAGCTCTCTTTAGGTTTGGCATAAGGAAGGCTTGGTTTATAATCTGACACTAGCTGTGTGACCTTGGTCAAGTCACAATCTCTGTGCTCTACAGTCCCTCTTCTGTAAAATGGGGACAATAGTAGTATTAACCTAATGGAATTGTTATGAGGAGAAAGTAAAACTATCTAGAGAACACTTAGGAAACCATAAAGTGCTATGGAAAGGTCAACTGTTATTATTATTATGTTGTTGTTATTGAGCATGATAGTGATATAGAGTAGGAAGCTGCTATTTTTGTTCCCCCTGATGTCCACTGTCTTAATACTCTACAGCAATCACTAAAGAAGTGAAAGGTGATTGGAAAAGCTCTTTTGAATTTTTCTTTCTTTCATAAGTTGTCAAGACAAAAGAATTTATCACCAATTCCTGGTCCACTGGTGGGTGAGGTGCTATATTTAAACCTACTGATATTTGAAAAGCCATAATATCCTACTGCCAGCATTAAACTTCAAACCTTTTCAGCATGGTAGAACTTGTAAGTTTATGTTCTTCTAGCATTGTCTTAAGGACACAAGATCACCTCTATGCCATGATAAAGCATCAGAAAGTTTTGTGAAGGTGTAATCAATTGCCCCCATCAAAATCTAACTCAGAACTACATTTGCAATTCTTCCAGTCACATATGTCTGTTTATATGCACTTAAGAAAGCTAAAGAGAAATGATTTCAAATCCTATTTTCCAGATAAACTATCCATTTAAATTATATAGGAAAATATAAATTGCCTAGACTAAAAGAGGAAGAAATAAATTACCTTAACAACCCCATTTCAGAAAAAGAAATTGAACAAGCCATCAAAGAACTCCCTAAGAAAAAATCCCCAGGTCCAGATGGATTCACAAATGAATTCTATCAAACATTCAAAGAACAACTAATCCCAATATTAAACAAATTATTTGACAGAATAGGCCAAGAAGGAGTTCTACCAAATTCATTCTACGACACAAACATGGTACTGATCCCAAAGCCAGGCAGGTCAAAAACAGAGAAAGAAAACTATAGACCAATCTCCCTAATGAATATAGACGCAAAAATCTTAAATAGGATACTAGCAAAAAGACTCCAGCAAGTCATCACAAGGGTCATCCACTATGACCAGGCAGGATTCATACCAGGAATGCAAGGCTAGTTCAATATTAGGAAAACCATCCACATAATTGACCATATTAACAAGCAAACTGACAAAAATCACATGATTATCTCAATAGATGCAGAAAAAGCCTTTGATAAAATACAACACCCATTCCTATTGAAAACACTAGAAAGTATAGAAATAGAAGGGCCTTTCCTAAAGATAATAAACAGTATATATCTAAAACCATCAGCAAACATCATCTGCAACGAGGATAAACTAGAAGCCTTTCCAATAAGATCAGGAGTAAAACAAGGATGCCCATCATCACCTCTATTATTTAATATTGTACTAGAAACACTAGCAGTAGCAATTAGAGAAGAAAAAGAAATTGAAGGTATTAAAATTGGCAATGAGGAGACCAAGCTATCACTCTTTGCAGACCATATGATGGTTTACTTAAGGAATCCTAGAGAATCAACCAAAAAGTTACTCGAAATAATCAACAACTTTAGCAAAGTTGAAGGATACAAAATAAACCCTCATAAGTCATCAGCATTTCTATATATTTCCAACACATTTCAGCAGCAAGAAATAGAGAGAGAAATTCCATTTAAAATCACCCTAGACAATATAAAATACTTAGGAATCTATCTGCCAAGACAAACACAGGAACTATATGAACACAACTACAAAACACTCTCCACACAATTAAAACTAGATCTAAACAATTGGAAAAACATTGATTGCTCATGGGTAGGACGAGCTAACATAATAAAAATGACAATCCTACCCAAATTAATTTACTTATTTAGTGCCATACCCATTGAACTACCAAAAAACGTCTTTACTTAATTAGAAAAAACCATAACTAAGTTCATTTGGAAGAACAAAAGATCAAGGATATCCAGGGAAATCATGAAAAAAAAAAATGCAAAGGAAGGTGGCCTTGCAGTTCCAGATCTTAAACTGTACTATAAAGCAGTGGTCATCAAAACAATATGGTCCTGGCTAAGAGATAGAAAGGAGGGTCAGTGGAATAGACTTGGGGTAAGTGGCCTCAACAAGACAGTCTATGAAAAGCCCAAATATGCCAGCTTTGGGGACAAAAATCCACTATTTGATAAAAACACTCCTGGGAAAATTGGAAGACAGTGTGGGAAAGATTAGGCTTGGATCAACACCTCACACCCTACACCAAGATAAATTCAGAATGGGTGAATGACTTGAACATAAAGAAGGAAACTATAAGTAAATTAGATGAGCACAGAATAGTATACATGTCAGACCTTTGAGAAGGGAAAGATTTTAAAACCAAGCAAGGCTTAGAGTCACAAAAGGTAAAATAAATAATTTTGACTACATCAAATTAAAAAGGTTTTGTACAAACAAAATCAATGTAACTAAAATCAGAAGGGAAGCAACAAATTGGGAAACAATCTTCATTAAAAACCCCTGACAAAGGTTTAATTACTCAAATTTACAAAGAGCTAAATCAATTGTACAAAAAACCAAGCCATTCTCCAATTGATAAATGGGCAAGGGACATGAATAGGCAGTTCTCAGCCAAAGAAATCAAAACTATTAATAAGCACATGAAAAAGTGTTCTAAATCTCTTATAATCAGAGAGATGCAAATCAAAACAACTCTGAGGTATCACCTCACACCTAGCAGATTGGCTAACATAACAGCTATGGAAAGTAATGAATGCTGGAGGGGATGTGGCAAAGTAGGGACACTAATTCATTGCTGGTGGAGTTGTGAATTGATCCAACCATTCTGGAAGGCAATTTGGAACTATGCCCAAAGGGTGATAAAATACTGTCTGCCCTTTGATCCAGCCATAGCACTGCTGGGTTTGTGTCCCAAAGAGATAATAAGGAAAAAGACTTGTACAAGAATATTCATAGCTGCAATCTTTGTGGTGGCCAAAAATTGGAAAATGAGGGGATGCCCTTCAATTGGGGAATGGCTGAACAAATTGTGGTTTATGTTGGTGATGGAATACTACTGTGCTCAAAGGAATAATAAAGTGGAGGAATTCCATAGAGACTGGAACAACCTCCAGGAAGTGATGCAGAGTGAAAGGAGCAGAACCAGGAAAACATTGTACACAGAGACTGATACACTGTGGTACAATCGAAGGTAATGTACTTCTCCATTAGTGGCGATGCAATGTCCCTGAACAATCTGCAGGGTTCTAAAAAACACTATCCACAAGCAGAGGATAAACTGTGGGAGTAAAAACACCAATGAAAAGCAACTGCTTGACTACAGGGGTTGAGGGGATATGACTGAGGAGAGACTCTAAATGAACACTCTAATGCAAATACCAACAACATGAAAATGGGTTTGAATCAAGAACACATGTGATACCCAATGGAATCGCGATGGGCTATGGGAGAGGTGGTGAGAGGGGGGAGGGAAGAAAAGAAAATGATCTTTGTTTCCAATGAATAGTGTTTGGAAATGACCAAATAAAAATTAAAAAAATAAAAATAAAAATAAATTATATAGGAATAAAAATACCAATATCCTATTCCTTCTATATATATTACCCCTCACAAAATTTGTGATACATTACCTTTGTAAACAAAAAAGAGGATACAAAATCTACTCTTTGGATGGATATACTGTATCTAAAAGCAAATATTTCTAACTTGTTTTTTCTTCACATTATTTTAAGAGCTGAATGAACCAAATTCTTACTAAATAAATGCCACTGAAATGATAACACAGCCTTCTTGCCAAGAAGTAGCTAGCTTTCTGGAATATTTTGCCAATGGATGCTATGTGTTAATAGGTCTGTTATAGTCTTTTTTTGTGGCAGATGATTACACTAGATTCTGAGCACATGTCCAATAGAATAAAGTATGCAGCCTGGAAAAGATGGTGACAGAAAGGCAGAAGAGCTTGACAGATAAAAAGATTTTAGAAAAAGAGTCATAAAAAAGGACGATATTTACCAAGAGCAAATAAGAAACAGGTCTATTTTTGTTAATACTGGTCTTAAAATCATTTGTGAAAAGTTGTTTATGTAATGACTCACTACATACCAAGGGAAAGAGGAAGCAGGAATGAAGTCTACATCTACCACATACCAGGATTTATCACTAGCAAGACTGTACAAGTTTGGCACAAGAAATGAAGCATAAAATTGTGCATTCATGGAAATGCAACTCTTATTAATGATTCTTGAGGATTACATTTACAAGAGATAGGAAAGGTTAGACTTTAGGTTGATTTAACCACTATCATCATTTAGGTTCTCCAAGACAAAAGGATAGAAGTTCTAAGATACACCTGTATTTCATTAGTAGCTTTGAATAATGAAAAAAGAATATAATCTTATGCTAATAAAACATTACCTTATCATAGATTGTCTGAATGTACTAGAGTAAAATACTGTCAAATCATTTAGGAGTAAATTGTCCTCTAATTAAGCCAAGATTATTTTATGCTAAAAAGACATTCTATTTGAAAATTGGTAATCATCATGAATAATAATTTTACAGGAAGTCAATTCATTATAAAAACTAGTATTAGACACGTTCAGAATGCCCTATGCGTATCTATGACAAAATAGGAAGGCCTGATGGGCAAAACACCAGTTTAGACATAATTATATTTAAGTTCTTAGTAGAATAGAACCCTCCTCTAGGGCACACTGATTTTTCTGGTTGTTGGTAGTGTTTATATACTTAGCACCTAGTAAAAATTCTAGGAATTTTATAGGGACCTACTTTAAAAGATTAAGTAATCAAGAGTCAAGAGACTTGGATTTAAGCCTTACTGCATGATTAGCTAGCAGTATGATTTTGGAAAAATTACTGTTTGTGGCCTAGTCATCATTGGAAAATCAATTTTAAAAATATCTATTCTATCTAATACATAAGATGATTGAGGAAAAAAATCCAGGTCTATAAAATGCAAATGATTTGTAATTATATGTCAATTGATTTTTTTTTTTAGTTTTTAAAACATTATTTTATTTGGTCATTTTCATACATTGTTCATTGGAAACAGATCATTTTCTTTTCCTCCCCCCCAACCCCCTGCCACCCCTTCCCTAGCCGACGCGCGATTCGTCTGGGTCAATTGATGTTTTTACAATGCTCAGAACCAGTCTCAGTAGCTTAAAACTTCTTTCCCACCAAAAGTACTTAAAATATTTCCATATCAAGTCATTTTTCCCTCATGAAATATGTAAGTCATTTCAAAATTCTTACAATATTTACTTACATACACAGTAGGTACAATAATGGGAAATTTTTGAGGCAAGGAAAGTAAAAATTCTATAGTTCTTTGAAATAGCATGAAAATGAAAAATACTAGGGGCACTTAATTTTTGAAGCAAGAAAAAAGTATGAGTAGGCAGTACTTTTTTTTTTTTGGTCAATGAGGCTTGTAAAAGAATGTATTACTGAAAACTTATAAATTTGATCCCAGGTTCTTGAAGCATTGAAAAGAACTCTTGGGATTCTACACTTTTTTGAGGGGTGAGAGATGGAGAGAGCACAGGAGGGAAAGAACCAAAACATAACTGTGTGTGCTTTGAAAAGAATATTACAAGTAGTGGCAGAAGTACCTACCCTAGAACCTACCAAATATAGTGGAGGTGCTAAATAACTGTTGGATGAGGCCAAATCAATAATTTTCAGAGTATATGACAAAAAGACAATCATTATGCTCTTGTCTAGGTCTGGCTTTGGAGAGCTATAACTAGTTAAAATACTGTATTCTGGCTCTCTGAACTTAGTTGGAGTTTGGAATTAGTTTGGAGGAGCTGGGTCTCTGAACTGAGTTCAGGAGTTGAGGATTTTAGGGAAGGACTGGAGTTTTGCTTTAGAACGATCTTGTGGTGAGTGATGAAAGACTAAGTAGTCTCTCTCTCTCTCTCTCTCTCTCTCTCTCCCCTTAATTCCTTCATTTGTATTAATTAAAATCTCCATAAAACCCAGTTGACTTGAAGTATTTTCATATTTGGGAATTTTCCCATGGTGACCACTTATTTTTGATTTAAATCAAGACACTAAAAATTATCTTTACAGTTTGGCCAAAACCTCTACAGTTTTGGCAATTCAGTCTTGAAACCCACATTTTTCATGCTTACAGTTTATGGCAGACCATGTAGGTTGTGACGAAAACCCTCAAAAATTTCTGTGAAATCTCTTTCCTTTCTCTCTTTATTACTTGCTCTGTCAGTCTTTTTAAATGTGCTAACTCAGCTTCAAAACACATATAACCAACATGCCTTTTGTGGCAAAGCTTTTGGTGGGCGTCTTCTGGCTTACACACCTTTTGAGCATCTATAGATAGATTTCATAACAATGCCAAAGGCTGGACATTATAAATTTTGTCTAGTCATTGTAGATCAACTGACCAGATGGCCAGAAGCATTTCTTGTGACCCGAGCTACAGCAGCTTTTGTTACTAAGGTGCTTTTAAAGGAAATTATTCCTCGCGCTTTGGCCTGCCAGCACGTATTGATTCAGATAGAGGAAGTCATTTTACTGATTCTGTCCTAAATCAGATATATTCTTGCCTGGGGATAATTCCCAAATTCCATTCTCCATGTCATCCCCAGAGCTCAGGCCAAGTTGAGAGGATGAACAAAGAACTTAAAACTATGATTGGAAGATTATGCACTGAGACCCATTTAAAATGGCCTAAAATTCTCCCTCTGGCCCTATTTTATCTTAGAAGCAGGCCTAGAGGAGACCTACACATCTCACCATTTGAGATGCTTTTTGGACATCTGCCTATACAGGCTAAACCTTTTTCCCCTGCATATACCTCACTATTAGGGGGAGATACTACTATCGCTTCCTATATACAAGAATTACAGCACAAACTACATGAACTTCATGAATCTGGAGTTGTGGTACAAGCCGGACCACTAGATTTTTCTCTTCATGACCTGAACCCAGGAGACAAAGTGTATATTAAGAATTTCAAGCGTATTGGAGCAACTCAGCCTTCCTGGGAAGGTCCATTCCAAATATTGTTAACTACTCCAACATCTATAAAGGTTGGAGAAAAGGACTCTTGGATTCATTGCTCGCATGTGAAGAAAGCATCTTCTGTTGAGACTGATTGACTGTACCCTATCATATGCATTGGAGATAATAATCCATAGACAAATGGGTGCTGTTTTTCGAGAACACACTGAATTCCTGATTTTTTCCTTGTTTTTATTATTGCCTTTTCTTTTACTTTGATTAAAATAATTTTCCCCCTCATTTCTTGTACTAATGGTACATATAATTAATATTTTTTCTGCAGTAAGTTTAATACACACACACACACACACACACACACACACACACACACACACACACACACACACATATATATACTTGCTATAATATAAATGCATACCCAAAAGCTTTAAACTATGGGAAGCTGCCATTTATTAATAAAATATTATGGGATTGTGTTTAATGTTTGTATCTGATTCCAGGAAATGGGATAAAAACAAGGAGCACAGACTTAACCTGAATAGTGCCAAAAAGAGCACACAGGAAATACTAATGTGGACTCGAGGTTGCAAAGCTTGACATATGTTAAATCGTAGGACTTCCTTGTATCTACACTCTTTGCGAAGTACTCATACAAGTACAAAATTTGACTATCATGCTGGCTCCCTATATCCCTGAGAATGTCAAAAATCGGATGAGGGAATGACACTTCCCTATCAAAATAGAATTCTAGTTCCTTTCCTTCTTATAGTATGGAAACTTCCTGTAGTCTTGGCTGCAAATGGGTAAGTGAAATATTACTGCATTCTATCCTACAGACTTGTGGGACAGAAATTACTTTAAATTGGACCTATACAAGGGCCTATTTTGAATTTTTTTTCCTTATGTTTTTTGTTGTGTTTTTATCTTCTTTTGCTAATTGACTCATACACCCCCATAACTTAACACTGCATCCTGAGCTGAACTGGATGTTTTTTAACACCTACTTCAGGGGGGGATTATATTTTAATTTTAAATCCAAGATTTTTGATTTTTTGTTTGAGATTGTATTTTTATAAAAATCCAAGATTTTGATTTTGTTCGAGAAAAGATCTTCAAGGAAGAAGCTTGCTAACTCCTAAATCCAGAGAATGAATTGTTACAGAAAGATGCCAGAAAACCCACATTTTCACAGTTAGAATTCCATCTATAGTAGACAGGAAGACAATTTAGAAATGAGGTAAACACCAGTAATTTAAAATAAAATTTTTTTCTATATCATATAAATAATCTTTCTTTTATAGAATCATGGTTTTTTGAGCTGGAAAGGATCCCTGAGGTCATCCAATCAAACCCATTCATTTTACATATGGAAGGTTAGATGACTTATCCAAGGTCACATAAGTATAAGCCTTACCTAGTTTTTAAAGCATAAGTAATTATTTTGTATCATGTTGGTTTTCCTTCATATTTAGTCATATTTCAAAGTCCAAAACTTTTTGTTAATGTCACATAACATAAAAAAAATGACATTTACCATCTTGCAAAATAAATATGTTAAGTTTTCAACACAAGTATTTTTACCACAAGATAAAAAGAAGAGAAATGAAAAATGTATAAATGTGAGATGGTTTAAATGAAGTAATCCAAGGAACAGAAAACAGAATCTAAAGAACACAAAAGTACACACACACACACACACACACACACACACACACAACAAACAGAAAAAATAATAGCAATATATACACATTATAACAACAGCAAAGAAATCTCCGGTGGGAACTCCTGAAGCAAACTGAAGAATAGGAAAATGTTATCATTTTAAACATCATAAAACACATATAATCATTTATTTTTCTTATTTTCTCATAAAATTGTTCATAGTTTAATACCTGTAATTGTTAACAGGAGTCAAGATTAAAATGTATTTCCTTTAGGGGGCAGCTGGGTAGCTCAGTGGATTGAGAGCCAGGCCTAGAGATGGGAGGTCCTAGGTTCAAATCTGGCCTCAGAGACTTCCCAGCTGTGTGACCTTGGGCAAGTCACTTGACCCCCGTTGCCTAGCCCTTACCACTCTTCTGCCTTGGAGCCAATACACAGTATTGACTCCAAGACAGAAGGTAAGGGTTAAAAAAAAAAATTATTTCCTTTAAAAAGGCAACTGAATTCACAAATCAGACCAATTATGGAATAAATACCAACATCCTTCAGAAAATAAACAAATGACCCAGGACCCAGATGGGCAAAAATAAATAGTCAATAGAATATAGTCAATAAAAGTCAAGAGAATAGTCTTAAGAATATCTAAGCTAGTCTGTGACAGACTTAATAGGTACATGCCACTTAACTGATTCAAATTTAAGTGGAACCCAAAGGTAAGCAAGAAATCATTTTCCTTCTTTCCCTTTGAGGATGGGGTGTGAAGTCTACAAAGAACTAAATTTGTTAACTCTATCAATCTTAATAATATAAAAAGGTAACAACTTAGTTTCAGGATTTCAATCTTTTAGAATTTTTTACAAATCTATTAAAAAACTTTCAGTATGTGACTATGGAAAAAAATTATGCCTACAAGGGGAATTTAAAATTGTACTAAACATCTGAGAAAATTTTAAAATATGACACCTTTTTGTTTCTGAGGTAGGCTTTCTTGGCTGAAACACGCCCACGTCTTGCTTCCAATTGCCGAGCTTTCTGCTGTAGTTTCTGCAACTCTTCCCTCTGTAGATGTAGGGATGCTGCCATCTCTTCCTTTTCAAGCATTGCCTCCATGCTTTCGTATGTGTCATAATACACTACTTCATCTCTCTTTTCTGTTATGAAAAGTCAATAGAGTAGGAAAAAAACACCTTAATTTGGGTCCTTGTTAATTCCACATCAGTGGAAACTTTGACATGACTTAAATCAAAGAATCCATAGTTCAGACTCTTTAGTAATTCAACCAGGACCTTCCCTAATTCTCCTGTGTTCTTTCTTTTTAAAATCCTTACTGTTGATACTAAGTACTAATTCTAAAACAGAAGAGTAGCAAAGATTAGGTAACTGGGGTTTAAGTGACTTGCCCAAAGTCACACAGCTAAGAAGTATCTGCGGTCATATTTGAACCCAAGACCTCTAGAAACCTGGCATTCTATCCACTGAGTCACCTAGCTGCTCAAATTCTTTTTTTTTAATCAGTACAAAACCCTCTGAAGCCATATCATCTTTCTAGCTTTAAGCAGGCTGAAAACAGTTAAGATACAATTGGTATGCTTGAATTCCCTTATTGAGATTTTAAAATGTAATTCCCTAACTCATAGTTTTTATCTAATTCTATAATTCATTACCCCCCCACCATTCCATTGCTGAAGTTTAAACTAATTTCTTTTGCTTACTTATGTAAATATATTTCAAATTCTGAAAACCTCAAGGTTCAACTTTATACAATTTTTGTATGCAGTGGTTTTTGTGCCATGAATCCTATGACCTTAGGATGAAGCTTTATTTTAACCAGAGTTAAAATCCAAAGTAAAAATGATCAAATAGTTAAAACACTCCTCAAATCCATTTCAAAAATAATGTTTTAAAATTCATACTGAAATAGTTGTCAATTTTTTTCAAAGTTTATAGAACCCAGATGAAGAACCTGTTTTTCCTATTTTTCTGACCCTTTATTCAATGTTCATGTTCTTTGAAGAATCTACTCCAAAATCATCAGTCATTTAGCAGAAAAGCTTAGAACTCAACACAGTAATCTAATGTCTGATGAATATTGAGTATAACAGGACTACTTTTGTTTCTTTAAGCTATATTTCTTATTAGGCATATCAATAATACAGAGCTTGCTTTCTGAAGTATACTACCTGGATTATTATATACCTTATTTAGCTTATTTTAAGTTGATATTTTAAGTAATCTTATTTGATTGTTTATATGTGTTTTCTGTGCTTAACTGTATTTTTACTGAGCATTTCTTATTACTCAACAAAATAATTGGATTAGTAGTTTGGATTAGTCCAACTCAACTTTTGAATTTGTACTCATCTTTCAGGGGTCTATTCTTATTCTTTATCTTCATCATCGTTCACTTTGGTTTCATTTGAATACTTAACAATTTTGTCTAATAATTTAATGATAAGATATCACTGAATTACTGAACAAAATATTCCTATACCAGAGATCATCCCCAGAGATCAAATAATGACTTTTATCTGGTTCATTATTTCTTCCTTCTGATCTCTTCTATGCAATTAAAAAATGTTTAAAATAATCAGTGATAAAATCTGATGCAATTAGAAAAAACTGCAGTACAACCTCAAGACCACATACATATTCAATAAATTTAACAGTTTCTAGTTTCTAATCTTGCAAGTTTCTGCACATTAAAGAATACCTGCTTTGAACCATGAAGGGAAAAACTTTAATTACCAAAAAAAAAAATACCAAGGAAAATACTTTCTAAAAAAATCCACTGTATTAACATGTTTTTAAAAATTTTTTTTTAAACTTCTCTTCAATTGCTCTATTGCAAAGATGAATAATATGGAAATAGCTAACAAGTGATAACATTTGTAGAACCCAGTGGAATTGCTTGTTGGCTCTGGGAGGGGGAAGGGAAGAGGGCAGGGAAAGAAAATTAATCCTGTAAACTGAAAAATATTTTTTAAAAAATTAAAAAAACAAAACTTCTCTTCATTTTATTATTTGATGACCCAAATGAAACTTCTCCAAAAAGATATAAAGACTAAAAGTCAAACCATGTCACCCTTAGGAAGTCTTTTTTAAAAAGATTTCTTATTGTCAGAATTTTCTTACCTTTTAACAGAAATGCAGCTTCCACTTTATATTTCTCCCTACTACTTAAGAGGGCTACATACATTGGTAGGAGAAAATGTCTACTATATATACCTGACACAAGTCTCTTGATGCTTTCAAGTTGAGCTGTTAGTAGTAACTCCTCACACTTCAAGATCTCAAACTGTACTTCATATAACTGAAGCTGGAGATCATAATAATCTGCTTCTAACTGATCCAAAAGGGCAATGGCTTCTGTGCCACCTTGCAAAGTCTGCATCTGGACAGAAAAAGAAAAATAGTAACTGCTGTGGCATGTTAAAAGGCAAAATTTTAATGAAAAATTCATCCTGACATGGCAATGTAAAGAAAACATCTACATGAGAACTTAGAACTAAGAAAGAATCCCAAAAGATGCCAAAGAGCAGGGGATGGTTTTTGGTGGCTGGCACTGTAAACTGAGAGATATGAGGACAGAGTGTTAGCTCTATTGCGGCTATAACTTCTACCTAGAAAGTGACGAATCTTTTACTTTGGACACAGAACATTCAGTCTTGGTTTAAAAAAAAAAAAGAGAGTTGGTGGAGCAGGTAGGGGAGGTAGTGGTTAAAGTATCTGCCTGAATTCAGGAAGATTCATCTTCTTGAGTTCAAATGTGGCCTCAGACACTATGTGACCATGGACAAGTAACTTAACTCTGTTTGATAAAAAAAAAAAAAAAGATTTGGCGAAAAAGGTCAAATTGGCTGAGCAGACTGAGAGATAATGAAATGGCAACTTGCATGAAGTTTGTAACTGAGTAAGGAGTTGAATGATTCAATGAAGAGAGGAATATTCTTTTTGTTGCTTAAAATAAAAATGTCACAGATGGAGGGAGACCAGGTCATCTTTGAGGTTCGTTTCAACTATTAAGCAAAAGATGGAAGGTGCTAAGAAAAAATAGCAGATGGACCAAGAGCAGAGGAAAATTTAAGACTAAATTAAGAGAGATATCTACAAAGAAGTCTTGTCTCTTGGAAAAATTCTTGGTTCCTAACTAATCCTTTTTAAGAAGACAGCAAATTTCCCAATTGACAAATGATCAAAGGATCTGAACAAGCAATTTTCAGATGAAGAAATCAAAGCCATAAATAATCATATGAAAAAATGTCCTGTTACGCTTGATTAAAGAAATGCAAATTAAAACAACACTGAGGTACCACCTCTCAGAGTAAAGAAAGGTGATGGAGGGGATGTTGGAGGGGATGTGGCAAAATTGGGACACTAATAAACTATGGAGTTGTGAACTGATCCAACCATTCTGGAGGGCAATTTGGAACAATACCCCTAGAGTTATAAAACTGCATACATTCTGATTCGGTATGAACACTACTGGGACTATATCTCAAAGAGATAATAAAAAGGGGGGGGGAAAGGATCTATTTGTAACAAGAATATTTATAGCAGTTCTTTTGTAATGGCAAGAATTGGAAATGAGTGGATGTCTATCAAATGGGGAATGGCTGAACAAATTGTTTTACATATCAGTGATGGAATATTATTGTGCTATAAGAAATGAAAAGCAAAATTATTTCAGAAAAAGGTGGAAAGATCTGCATGAAGTGATGCAGAGAAAAATAAGCAGAACCAGTTGAATATTGTACACACAGTAATAGCAATACTGTATGAAGATCAACTTGGCTTTTCTAAGCAATGCAATGATCCAGGAGAATCCTGAAAGACTTTATGAATGCTATCTACCTCCAGAGAAAGAACTGTTAAGAGTTAGATGGATGTGGATCAAAGCATATTATCTTTCACATCAGGGTATTTACAGTTTTATTTTAGGGTTTTGGCATTGTATGCTCAATGCCCTACATGAAGTGGGTTTTAAATAACAAAAATAAAATTTAAAGCAAAAAAAAAAAGATGGAAAAGTTTTCTATATGAAAATGAAAGGGAGACTAGTTCCATTATTTCACTGTCAGTGACTATAAGAAAGAATGAATCAATCATAACAACTATATAAAGCAGCATTTGACATCAGCAAAAGTGATGCTATCAATAACACTGAATTTTGCCCCAAACTTCTGCATTCTACTTTGAGATAAATGAACTTGCCAGAGAAAGCCTATTCCCTTGTAAAGACAGCTTTTGAAGAAGCCAGTGCTAAATTTGATACATTAAGAATCATACAAGGAAAGCACACTAATAATGTAATCACAGAGAAACAACTTAACTTTGTAAACATGACATCCAAGGAGATGAAGGAGGGGAGAAAAATTAACTAGCCTTCCAATCTGTCTTCTTTGTTCTACACTTACACAGAATACTACTGGTCATCCACGCTATTCCACAAATAGTTTTTGTTTATAGTTTATGATATTTATGATTCGATTTCTAATACTTCCCATGTGGTTTTATCTGAGGTGACCAATATGGAGATATGGAATTTTATACAGTTTACCCATTTAAAATAGTACTTTTGGTATGCTCTGATTTCAGAAGACTGTTCCATGTCAAAACAAAGAAAACTGCCTACATGATAGCCTGCAATTGTGGGGCAAGGGAAAGAGTAATTAGTTACATTCACAGGTGTTGTTATTGTGGGTACTTTAGGCTTGAAGCATTCCTAGCTATGTTAGAAATAGATGTCCTTTATAAACCCTTTAACCTAACAATACTTCTTCCTGAGTCTGTGTCCCCAAGAGATCAGAGATGGGGGTCTACTTGCAGAAAAATATTTTAGTAGTTTTCTTTGTAGTAACTAAGAATTGAAAATTGAGGGGGTGTCTACCAATTGGGGAATGGATGAACAAGTTATAGTATATCACTGCAATGGAATATAATTACACCATAAGAAATGATATATAGGATGAGTTCAGAAAAACCTGGAAAGACTAATATGAACTGATGCAAAGTGAAGAGAGCAGGACCAGGAAAACAATATATATAGTAACAGAAATATTGTAATGTAATCAACTGATAAGAACTAGACTGATAAACAAAGTCCCAAGAAACTGCAAGGGACTCATGATAAAAAATGCTATCCCAAAGTATCCCACCCTTCATTTTGTTTCCTTCATGAATTTTTTTTATTGTTTGTGATATGTGTCTTCTGTCATGACATGGGGAAAATAGAAATATATATGCATGAAAGCACAGGAATACAATAGATCATGTATTGCCTGGGGTGTGGGTTGGGGAAAAGAGGGAAGGGGAGAATCTGAAGTGCAAAATTTCATAAAACAATTGTCAAAAATTGTTTCTACATATAATTTATTAAAAAGAAAGAGATATCCCATATTATAAGTCAAAGCATTTGTAACACTGGAACACAATCTCAAAATGTACACTTTTATGAATGCAATTACAAAAGTGTTTCTTAAGACAAAATTTTAACCTAGTTAGAGAAAGGGGGAAATAGTTCCCATTCCTTTATTTGTAAAGTTACCAGCTGGTTTGCTTTTGTTATTTTTACTATATTTTATGACTCATTTGATTTCTATTTAAATGGTTTAGGTAACCAAAGAACAAATGCCTTCCTCTGCCCATTGCTGCTACTGAACTAGAAGATAAACGAAAAAAAAATGACACCTTAACTTGACTAAGACCTGAAATTTATGGAAGTGGGTGTCAGAAGGGTTGCACCTTGTTGTGAAATCATGTAGCTTATTAAATTCTTGCAATTGTTTATGGAAGAAATCTCAATGAAGCAAACTTGGAATATGAATTATGATCAAAAGGTTCCCTTCATAGCTATCAAGATAAAAACAAATTTACATTTGAAAAACTGATTGTATTTCAATATAATGAAATATGGTTGAATTATAACAATTGATAAAAGGAATGGCTTCAGAGAAACCTGGGAAGACTTTCATGAATTGATGTAGGTGAATGTAACAATTTATACAATAACACTGTAAAGACTGTGGTCAATACAATGACCAATCACAATTACAGGATGGCTGATGATGCATACACTATCTACATCCTCATAGAAAGATGATGGATTCAAAAGGGAAAATGAGATAGATTTTTTTGAAAAGTACAAATATGGGAATGTTTTGTTCTTTCTTTTCAATGAAGAAAGGTAAAGAAAACAAAGGTACATTCATTGGGAAAAAAGTGACTAAACTGTCTATACTCTTTGACCTAGAAATTCTACAACTGGATGTATACCCAGCAAGTAAAAAACAAAAACAAAATATTAAAAGCAGTATTCTACTGGCAAAGCACTAGAAAATGAAAGTAGGGGCCCATCAAATGGATAATAGCTGAAAAAATGTATATGAATGTAATGGAGTACCATTTTGTAGTAGTAAATGACAAGTATAAAGGATTCAGCAAAATCTATTTGAACAGATGCAGAGTGAAATAAGCAGAACCAAAAGAGCAACAGAGCTACTTTTTCATCTCTATACATAATAATCTTTATAAGAATGGCCTATGCACATAGGAATTAAAGAGTATGACTGAAAATTTGACAAAAACTGCCAGGCTTCCCCAATGACAAACTAAGCACAACAGAAATGACCTGAGAGAGCAGTAGAGAAAAGAAAATCCCACTGCACTTACTCTGTTACAAACAAAATGTTTCCCCACCCCCAAATCATTTAATTGGGCAGGATAACAAACTATTTGCTTTAAAAGATGTCCTTCAACAAAATGTCTTTCCTTTTACTTGTCCTAAATTTGCTGCAACTTTTTGACAAAGGGAAAGGGAATCTCCATTACTTCAATAACAGAAATATATTTCTAAATTTTATATATCACTTATAAAATTTCAGTGTTAAATGGTTTTTTAAAAAATCAAGTCAATCTATTATTTTATCCCACCTTGAAAGGTTTATAACTTAAAATAATGAGAGATCTAAGATGATGAACCTACTTCTTTAATCAGCAATTATAGCACACATATATGAACACAATGTGCTATACATATATGAAGAATGTAGACTTGAACCTCTTTGAGGACATAGATTTCTTTTCCTTCTTAGTTCACATTGCCAGTGGCTGGCATAGTGCCTTATACATAGTATCCACATAATAAATGTATGTTGGATTAGATTGCAGTATGCTACCGAAAAAATAGAATTAAAATGCCATTTCCAAAGTTCAAATTCATTCTGATTCCTTTCTAAAAAAAAAAAAAGTTGGAAGGTATTTACTATGTTCTGCTGATGTTTCTGTCCTCTTAAATTTAGTTCTCTGGAACCTGTGGAAGCATTCAATATATGAAAAGGAATTGGAAGATAAAGAAGCAGAGCTGGTAAATGTGGCCAATAAAAATTTAGACAGTGAAACACATTATTGGTGGGCTTGGTTTTTTCTCTTAAGTGTAATACTATTTGTTCATAGGGGCAAGTGATCTATTAATAATAGTATGCTTCCATTTACACCAAAGACCTAAACATTTTATTTTTGTTCAGTTGTGTGGTGCTCTGCCCCACCTCCCCTCACCCCCAAGTTGTGTCTGACTCTTTGAGACCTCTTCTGGGGTGTTTCCCTGGTAAAGACACTGGAGTGGTTTGTCACTTCCTTCTCTCACTCATTTTATAGATGAGGAAACTGAAGCAAACAGGGTTAAGTGACTTGCCCAGGGTCACAAAGCTAGTGTCTGAGGCCATATTTGAACTCAGGAAGATGAGGCTAGGCTGAGCATTCTATCCAAAAAGAAAAAAGCTTCAAGTCTAGCACTGAATTTTAATACAGCTATCTGAGGTCTTTGCTACGTTTGCAAATTTTCAATTTTGTCATGTCAGAGGAACTAAGTATTTTATGAGAGAAGATATTTAAACATATTCCTTAACATTTATGTAGTCTTTCAAAAACTAAAATTACAGGGTACTATTATAAAATCTTTATTGGCACAGCATTCATATAGGATTTGTTTTTCTTTTCTTATAAAGTAAAATACTCATCTTAATATCTATATCTAACTCACAACAGGTTGACAAGACTCAGAGAATAGCTACTAATGAGTCAATGTCAACTTTTTCAAGATCCAAGTGAATTACAAAAGTTATCTGCCACTTGCATGGAGGATGTTCAGAATGGAATATAATAAAAAACTGAAGAGATATTTCCAATAAATGTCGAGGTCTTCCAAGATGGCCCTATTCATAGATATAATTTTAATTGCCCCCAAGCTCTGCACCATGGTTAAGCCTATTAAATGTACGCACATTTATTCAAAAGAGTAAAGCCTTACTATCCATGGAAGAAAAACTCAGCAGACTATTGTCCAGACTATGATAGACACAGGATTAATCCAGATTTCTTAGACAGATGTCTCAAAGAGGCAAAGAATTAGGTCTAGAATTAAATAGGGGTTGACTGGGTTGGACTGCTTATGGGAGACAATACATTTTTTTTAATATTTTTTAAAAATATTGATTTTTTAAAATATTGATTTTTTAAAATATTGAAGCTTCTCCCTGAAACAAAGGCCTGCCAATTTCATATCACTATTCTTAAAAAAAATTTTTTTACTCTCTTTTAGTAACAACTCTAAGACAGAAGGACAAAGACTAGGCAAATGGGGTTAAATGACTGAGGAAATGTCTGAGACTAGATATGAACCCCAGTCCTTTGACTCCCGGCCTGGTTCTATTCACCATGCCACTCAGCTTCTCCAGCTTCATTACTCTTGAAGTGATATAATGGCCATGGGTCACAGAATTCTAGTCTCTGAAAACTGAAGGTAACTAAAATCAGGAAAATACTACATAGGATGATTACAATAGTGTAACTGGAAAAAAATAAAACTAAATGGTGTAAAAACATAATAATGACCCATCTGGGATCCAATGAAGAGATATGAGAAGGCACCTCTACTCTTTTTCTGCAGGTAAGGGACTATGTTTTTTTTTCCTTCTCTTTGCTCACTGAAGGAGGACTAAGTTGAGAATGTAGGTGATATAAATACAGAAGATATTAATAACATTTATTTTAAAAATAATCAGTTAAAAAAGCTGAGTTTGCTTAGACTGGATAAGACTCAGAGGAAGGGCCAATGTGGAAAGGATAAATTTTCTTCAAGTATTTGAAAGGTCTTGGTGTGAAAAAGGGGATTAGAATGATTCTGCTTAGCTATAGTAGGGAAAAAAAGGACAAAAATGTGGAAAATGCAGTGAGGCTGATTTAAGCTTACTATAAAGGGGGAGGGGTGAGAATCCTATTAATTAGAGCTATCCAAGTGGGGAATTGGATGTCTCAATAATAAGGAAATTCATTCAGGTACACATTGCCCTGAGTGGCCTCTTATGGTACTTTCCAACTCTGGTATTCTATAATTATATGTGGCTTAAATGATCAAAAAAAGGCCAGTTCTCTATGCAAGGAAATAGACATAGAATAATATCAAAGAAATTAAGTTTAATTTTTTCCATTTTTCCAGCTGGAAATGTTTTGTCATTTTAATGCAAGGTTACCTCTTCTTTTAATGCATGTTTCTTCTGTTCCAAACAGATTTCTTTAGCTCTCATCATCTGGAGAGTTTCCTTTGAAACTGCATATTGAAGTTTTTCCATTCTCTCAGCTGCTGCTGCCCATGATGCTTTACCAAATTTTTTCTGATCTGCTCTCATTCTATCATATACAGCTGTATAAAGACAAATATATTAATAGATTCAATATATATATATATATATATGTATATATATATTGCTATTAAAGAATTCTGGCAAAGTCTTTTAGATACCACTGGCAACCTACTTCAAAAAAAGAATGAATATACAAATTGCTATTTAAGAGAGAGGCTTATTGGAGATGTAATTATATTTCAACAGTTATTAATAGGATGATTAAAATCAATCCTCAACAGTCACAATAGGATTTTTCCTCTAAGTTTCACTTAGAAATAAAAATAATAGTAGATCTATCCACAGCACATACCATTTTCTTGCTCAAAAACAGTCTGTGGTCCACTAGTTTTACCAACAATACATTACTAATGTAATGCCTATTTTATTGGCAATCATGTCTATAAATTTCTTCTAACATTTGCCTTTTGGGGGGGGGTGTAGGAAATGAATTCTTAAACAAATAAGGGAAAGATCCAATTGCATAAGATATAACTGGTTGTTTTGGTTATGTGAAATGTAAAAGGTTCTACACAAAAATTAACCATCAAGAATAATATCAGTGTTTAACCAGGGGGAAAAGTCTTTCTATCAAATATTTCTAATTAGAATATGGTATCTAAGACATGAATACAACTAACACAAATGTATGACCAAAGGCCATTCTCTAATACACAAATGGTCAAAGAATATAAAGAAATATTAAAAAAAAATTTCAAACTAAGCCATCACATGAAAGAATGGTTCAAATTATTAGTTAAAAAGATAAAAAACAAACCCCCCAGCCTTATAGTTTCACCTCGCACCCTGCATACTGACAAAGATGACAAAAGATGGAATAGTTAATGCTGGAGAGGTCATGGAAAGCAATAGTGTGGTGTTGGTGGAGCTGTGGAATCAATACAACCATTCTGGAAAATATATCTCTTTTACAAAGGCCACTAGAATAAAGACTCCATGTACTGAAAAATAAACACAGATATATTCTCTCATATTCTCTCTCTCAGCAAAGATTTAGAAACAAAGTAAATCTACAGATTTAATTCTCAATTTCTAAACAAATGCTGATACAAAATGATACAAAATGTAATGGAATATTATTGTGCTGTAAGAAATGATGAATATAGAGGAAGTACAAAGTTATACAGAGATGCAAAGTAAAGAAAAAAAACAACAAAAAATACACAATACTTAATGCACATGGAAAACACAATCCCAAAACAATCAAAATTAAAATTTTAAAACCCTAATAAAACAAAACAATTGATGGCTCTAAAGATAAGAAAAACCATAAAGATAAAAGAATACATATTTTCTCATTCCTTTTTAGAAATAGGGGGAAATAATGAATATGTTGTCAGATTTTTTAAATTTTCATCCCTTTTCTTTTTTCTTTTGCTATATATATAGTAAGGCTGGTGGTGTGAGGAAAACAAATACACAATATTTAAGTGCAATTCTCTCTCTCTCTCTCTCTCTCTCTCTCTCTCTCTCTCTCTCTCTCTCTCTCTCTCTATATATATATATATATATATATATATATATATATATTGGCAGTGCAGTAAAAGTGGAGAGTCCTATACTCAAATTTAGAAACTGTGTTCAAGTACTGGCTACAAATTTTACTAACTGTATAAAGAATGTTGTATTAAAGGTTGAGAAACCAAGAAATGTTCCTACTAAGGTGTTTCCATGAATCAGAAAGCCAAAAAAAGAGCTCCTGAAAGCCTCTTCAGGTTAATTTACTTCCACCAGAACAATCTAGATTTCTTAGAAATGTTCTAGACCCAAATAAGTTTTACTTTGTTTAAAAATATATTTGCCAAGGTTGAAAGATTTGCTACAACTGCAAAAATTGTGACAAATATCCATCAGTTCACAGGTTTTTTAATATCATTCAGAAACTCATGTGAAATATAATAGTGGGTTTGTTTGCTATTGTAATTAAATGGGCTATTGTGAATTTTGGGGACTTTGGTACTTCTTTGAATGTGCATTATCTCCTATGTTACTGTTTTATTCTGAAAATCATTCGTACTCACACATGGCTGACATATTTTTATTTTTAAAACTTTTTAAAAATTTGCAGTAATATAAGTTTAAAATACATCTGTTCTAATATTAATTGAATACCCCAAAAGCTTTTGACTATAAAAATGATGCCACTGATTGTTTAAAATAATTATGGGACTCTGCTTCATGATTCTGATTCCAGAAGAAGGGAATATACAAAAGAACCACTGTACAGTGATAAAGAAGCACAGATCACCTGCCTAGGTGCCTATGGAGCACAAAGTCAAAGAGACCAGATCCCAGTGGGACTGATGTAATTTTGAGCCAAGACAAGAGGACTTGAACTTGTTTGGGGTTCAAGGTTGTGGTTGTTTTGACATATGTCAGAGGCTGGACTTCCTCTGAGCCACATTCTATCAAGCATCTCCTTTTCGCTGCCATCCTGGCTCCCATTTGCTGCTGAAATCTAGTCCCTTTTCTGTCTTTCATAGTGTGGAAAAACTTTCTGTAGTCCTAGCTACTGACTGGGTAGTGTATACATTTTAATTGGTCTCTGACTCAAGGATCTGTCATAGATTTGTTTTTCCTTTACTTAAGATTTTTTTTTAGACAAAAGACTTTTATATTTTGTATTTCATCCACAAGTTTTCTCTTTTATTTGGATTTTTTCATGTTTTTGATTTTCTTTTACAAATCGATTCATATACCTCATAATTTAGTCATGCATTCCTGGGTGATCCCTGTGTTTGTTATTATTCAGCTCAGTGAGGCCAAGTTATTGTTGTGAACTTTGATTTAAATTTGAGCAATTTTAGGATAATAAACTTGCTACCTCCCAGAATTCAGATTGCGCCATGAAGATAGATGCCTGAAGGGACCACATGCTGCACCAGAAGATCCAGAGTGAATTTTGGGATGTGAATTGATCTATGGGGGCTTGAAATGCCTTTGTTTTGAATGTATACTCTTATGCCAAAGGGGGCTGCCCCCAAATTGGCTTTTTGTCAATCTAGTAATCATTGGTTTTGTTCTTTTTCCCCCCTTTTTTCCACAAATTATTGCAATTTTTAAGTTGATTATGTTTCCATAATCCTTTGGGTAATTTAAGTAAATTTACTAAATTTCCTAAAGCATGGGTCTGATCATGACATTGACTGAAAACCCTCAGCAGCTGTTACCTCAAGAGTAAAATACAAACTCTTTAGCCTAAATTATAAAGTGTTCTCCAATCTATATGGATTAATCTGGACTTTTTGGCCTTATTTCACATTCTTCACCTTCACAGAGTCCCCAGACAGAAGGATATGAGCTCCTTGAAGCCAGGGATAGTTGCATTTTTTTCATCTTTGTATCCCTAATGACATGAACAGAGAAGGCACTTAATAAAGGCCTAATCTATTCATTCTAGACCAATTGGAACATAAACTATTTCTTGATCAATACACCATATCTCCCACTTTTTCTACATTTGAATAAATAGGAAATACATCCTCCATGTAGTGGATGCATTCCTTTCTTATCTCAACCTGTCAAATATCTAATCTCCCTTAAAGGATCAGTGTAGGTGCCATTTTTGTCCCATAAAACTTTCTCTGGACAGCCCTCCTCCACGTCTCTACCCCCTCATACAAAATTAATGCTTTTTTTTCCCCCCAACTCAAGCATTCTTAAAAGAACAAGGGTCTATGAAGATATATTTCAATAATTGATTTCCTTTAAAATGCTATGCATTTTATGCGTGTAAAAATTACTCTGAGGAGTCTTTTAACAAGACAGACCAAAAGGGTCTATGATACCAAAAAAACCTATGAATTTCTTTCTTAGAGTATTGAGTATTGTCTTCTCTTCTGTTCACATCCTTCCTTCTCTCTATCCTCCTCATCCATATAGGTGTATATTTAGCACATCCTTTCCCCAAAGAATGTAACACTTCTTGAGGACAGGGACAATTTAATTTTATCTTAACATCACCCATATCTCTAGAATACTGCCTTGTACACTGGTAGTTGTTAATATTTGCTAAGCTGAATCAAAATCCAAGCATTGGTGGTACAAAGATAAAGACAGTAATTGATATTTTAAAAATTACTGACAATTTCTTTGACTTCAACCAACCTCAATTTCGATAGACTTCTTTTTAAGGCTGGATGTTTGAATTTCTAAGTAACAATATTATCATAAAAGAAATAAACCTCAAAGCAGAGAGAATTGAACCCAATGTCTTATAGCTTTGGAGAAAACAAATACTGTAGACTTACAATACTGTTTACATAGTACTATGAAATGGAAAAATCTTTGTTTATAAAAATAATTTAAGCACAATTTTACTCTGCAACTTACCTTTTTGAGCCTTAGCTGTTATTTCAAAATATTTGACAGTGAGATCTTGAATAGACAACACAGCCATGTGAGCTTTGCGCTGCCAATCAGCATCTTCTTTTTGAAGACTTTCAATTCTACGGGGCCCCAGATAATCATTCTCCATAGAAATCTTTGGGAAAAAAACAACAATTGAGAATCTCATATTTACATTCTTCCCCTTTCTCCTCCCCTGATAATTCCTAAGCAATTAATATGAAACATAATGAAAATGGAATAAAAAATGGAATAGAGGGCTCATATGCATAGAAACTGTCCTAATCAATAATGTTGACCTCGCCACCTACAAAACTAAGAAAAACTTGTCCAAATAAAAATTTGCAAACCATTCTTCAAAATAGCTACAATAACAAGTTAAAGAAAATAGCAATGTTATGTGCATGATGAAGTATACTGATATCACTATCAGGTATAATTTAATGCTAGCTTTGGAGAAAACAAGTTTTAATAAAACACAAAGAGTGGCAAGGAAAGCATCATTCTGTCATTAGAAGTGAGCCAGGTTTCATTGACTGGCAGGAGTGAGAAAGGGAGAAGTTATTTACAAAGAGAACAAGAAAAGATGAAGGACTGTCTAATGGTTAGAATGGACAAGTACTATAAAAATTCAGAGAAAGAAGGAATTAAAAGTTGGGTATAACCCAAAGGGCGCTAAATGACAAACTGCCCTTTGATCCAGCCATACCACTGCTGGGTTTGTAACCCAGAGATATCATCAGGGAAAAGACATGTACAAAAATATTTATAGCTGCACTCTGTGGTGGCAAAAAATTGGAAAATGAGGGGATGCCCTCCAATTGGGGAATGGCTGAACAAATTGTGGTATATGTGGGTGATGGAATATTATTGTGCAAAAAGGAATAATGAACTGGAGGAATTCCATGTGAACTGGAATGACCTCCAGGAATTGATGCAGAGCAAAAGGAGCAGAACCAGGAGAACATTGTACACAGAGACTGATACACTGTGGTACAATCAAATGTAATGGACTTCTCTACTAGCAGCAATGCAATGATCCCAGGCAATTCGGAGGGACTTATAAGAAAGAACACTATCCACATCCAGAGGAAGAACTGTGGGGGTCGAAACAGAGAAGAAAAACAACTGCTTGATCACATGAGTCATTGGGGATATGACTGGCGATGTTGACTCTAAACAATCACTCTACTGCAATTATCAATAAATTGGAAATAGGTCTTGAACAATGACACATGTATAACCCAATGGAATTGCTGTCAGTTACAGGAGGGGGATGGGGGAAGAGGAGGGAAAGAACATGAATCTTGTAACCATAGAAAAATATTCTAAATTAATTAAATAAAAATCTCCAAATTAGCAAAAAAAGTTGGGCCTAAGATTTAAATAAGTACAAAGGAAGGAATATACTCTATGCTAGGGTTTTAAAAAATGGGGTATATGCATGTGTGTGTCTGTGTCTGTATTGGGGAGTGTGAGGGGGAGATGAGATTAAGTATATAGCTGTCCAAGAAAGTTTAAACAGATAGGAGGTATACAGTTTAAAGGTCAGTTCAGGATTCAGTTAAATTAAAAGGTCATTTATTTGGCACTTGCTATATATTCTGGGGTTCAGCAAACACATTCCAAGTGAGGCTCTCTAAGAATGATAATTTCTGAGCAGGTGAAAGGGGAAGACAGAATACTAATTTGCCCGTAACAAGATATCACTTTCTCTTCTTTGGTTGACTCCAGGATCTTATCCAGCAACTCTACCCCCATTTACCAAAGCTTTAAAGCTCCTGCCCTCTAGGAGGGTCATACCTCCCTTTTTTGTCAGTACAGTGGGTCCTTCTCCAGTACCTAGCACACCATGGGGCTTCAGAGATAAGATACCACTACATATCCCAGTGTTTTTTAGATCCCACTACCATGCCCACTTTTCCATGCTACTTTCAGAGTTTTGGGCCAGGTTATACTTTCACCAGCTCTTACTGGCTATAAGACTGGGCTTCAAAGGCTCTCACAAGACACAGCACTATCTGCAATAACAAAAACCCTGAAAAGTCTAATCACCTCCCTTCTTCAGCAGATCTCTATCCAACTACTAATACTCTACCTAGACTAGTTCCTTAATGGTTAGTCCTTTCTCTTGTATTCTCTCTATCCTAATGATTCTGAATCCAGGTACCAATATACAAACATCATTTCTCATCTCTAACTGCCTATTTTGTTACTCTCAATTACTTCAATCTTCCTCCTACCCGTGTCTTCCACCAGATCTGCTCACTTATTCCACTCTGTAATATCTGGTCTCTAACAAATTTCCTTTCATATTAAACTTCCCTTTCTCACTCCTTCCATCTCCTGCCAATCAATGAAACCTGGCTCACTTCCGATGACAAGATGATGCTTTCCTTGACACCCATTCCATTATTGTCAATGCTTTGCTCATATAGTCTTTCTATTTGAATGCCTAGCACACTGTAAGTATATAATAAATGCTTGCTGGCCAAGTGACCTCCCTCTACACAAGGTTTTTCCTGATCTCTCCACTATCCATTAATATGCTTTCCCTATTAAAATACTTTTGTATTACTTGCCATATAATTTACATTTATTTATTAGCTTAGGTGTTATATTCCCTCCCAAACCCTTTCCCCTAAATGTAAGCCTCCTTAGGGAAAAGGATTATTTAATTTTGTCTTTATTTCCAGTACAGCAAGCACAGTGTCATTAGCATAATGTGTGCTTAACTGAATTGAATCTCATCCTTGCTTTCCTCTTCACCTCAAAACTCAGATGGTAAATGTATAGATTATAAAGTAGACATAAATTCTCTCTCTCTCTCTCTCTCTCTCTCTCTCTCTCTCTCTCTCTCTCTCTCTCTCTCTCTCTCTCTCTCTCTCTCCTTTCTGTATCCCATGCTTAGCAAGTGCTTGGCATATAATAATACATTTAATAAATATTTGTTGACTGCTAGACTGAAATTTGCCTTTTAGTGAGAGGCAAATAGATATCACAATGGCCAAAATATAGGTAATAAAAAATGAGAGCATGAAAACCTCACCTGATCAGACCTATGCATCTGGAATGTTATTTTGGTAGCTGAAGGGAGGATGAACTAGAATGGGGAAAGACTTGAGGTGGGCAGACCCAGGCAACTGCAGCAATTTCTAGGCATAATGCAGTAGTAGTCTTGAGAAAGGGGTATAGTTAGGACATGTTGCAAAAGTGAAATCAAAAGACTTTGACAACAGATTGGATATTGGGGGGTGGGCAGTAAGAGACGATGAAGAAGCTAGGACATCGACACTTTGAGCCTGAGCTATTGTTGCCCACTACAATCCACTACAATAATAAGGGAAGGTGGTGTTAGAAAGTGAGGGATGGACAGGTATATGGCTTAAGGAGATAGATAATAAATTTAGTTTTGGTTGAGTTTAAGAAGTTTATTGGACTGGCAGGAAGAGACAGAAATACAAATTAAAACCACATTGAAGTATCAATTCCCAATAAATCAGCAAAGGTGACATGAAAGAAAAATGACAAATGCTGAAGGGGAATATAAGGGTTAAAATGAAAGGGCTGGACTAAATATATACAAATGTGGTCACTGAAATTGTTACTCAAGTTAGAGTGACTTTTTTGTAGTTTGTTTATAAAATAGAGGGAAAGAATTAGGTAAAGGAAAGAAAGAGAAAGAGGGTAGAATGAGAAATCTAACCTAATAGGCCCTGGCTTTACTCTGGCAGGGCTCCAAAAATCCCCAGCTAGAAGGTCTAAGGTTAAATTAAGCAAAGGTTCCAGCCATGTGGCCTCCTCCTCCAAGATGGGGGAGGGAGCCTCTGTGGACACTAGTCCCTCCAGGAGCCAGGAAATGAGTCAGCCTTTTCACTCACCCATGTGGTAGTCCTAAGGGAAAATCCAAGAGCAGTCCAAGGTCCCAAGCTAGAGTTCCTTCAAGATCAAGTTTGAAGGAGAAAGAGCTCATCACAGGAATTTTCTCCCACTTTTAAGGACCATTCTTTTCATCACATCCTGTGCCTTTCTTTCAATTTACATGGACCAATTGTAGCTATAATAGCTTTGCTTAGGACTGCCCAGGGGGGCAGTCAGTCAATTTTGTCACTCACTATAGCACATGTAGGTTACAGACCTCCCTATTCTTAAGGATAAGTTGGGGTATATGCCCTTCTGGTGATTAAATCTAAAGAATAGGCAGGGTAGAGGTAATCCCATCTTCACAGGATGTGGAAATATAGGAACACAAGTGCACTGTTGGTGGTGTGAACTGATCCAAACATTATGGAGAACAATTTGGAACTATGCCCAAAGGGCTATAAAACTCTTCGAATCCTTTGATCCAGCAATACCACTGCTAGGTCTACATCCCAAAGAGATCAAGGAAAAGGAAAAAGAATCTTTTTGTACAAAAATAAAGCTCTTTTTGTTGTAACAAAGAATTGGAAATTGAAGGGATGTTCATCAATTATGGAATAGCTGAAAAAGTTTGGGTATATGATTGTGATGTGCTATAAGAAATGACAAGCAGAATGGCTTCAGAAAAACCTGGGACTTATATGACCTGATACAAAGGGAAGTAAGCAAAACCAGAACAACACTGTACACAGTAATACTGACACTGTAAGGGTGATCAAAGACTCAGCTACTCTGAATGAGACAATTCCAAAAGATCTACAATGAAAAATGCTATATATACTTCCAGAGAGTGCTGCTTGAAGTGTTTTTTTTTTCACTTTTTAATTTTTCTTTTTTTTTCTTTTGCAACATGGCTAATATAGAAATTTTTTACATGACCATACATGTAAAAACTAATACACTGTTTGCTTTCTCAGGGGGTTAGGGAGGGGGAAAAGGGAGAGAATTTCTAACTCAACATTTTAAAAAATGAATGTTAAAAGTTTTCAAACATTTGAGAAATATTTAATAGAATAGAATAAAATTTCTAAAATATTTCATCAAACTTTTGCCCCACCCCCAAAATTTGACAATGAATTCAAAGATGTCTGGCAGTTGGAGATGTGAGAATGGAGGTCAATAGAGAAGCTACTGTAAGATAGATTTGAAAATCATTAGCATAGAGAAAATTAAATCCTTGGGATCTGTGAGATCAACAAAAGAAGCATAAAAAGGAAAGAAAATAACAAAAAGAGGGAGGAGATAGTCCAGGAAAAAGCCTTTTGGGATACCACATCTTAAAGGGTATGATCTGGATGTACCCCTAAGGGAAAAAAAATAAGGAGTAGTCAGATAAATAAGAGGTTTTCCAGGAGAGAGTGGTATCCCAAAAACCTAGAGAGAAGAAGATATCAAAGAGTCAAAGGCTGTATGACTGTATAAAGACAAAGAAAGACAAAGTCTGAGAACAGGCTACTGTATTTGGCAATTAAGAAATCACTACTAACTTTGGAGAGGACAATTTTGGGGAAATAATGAGTCAAAACTGGATTCAGAGTAAAAAGAAAGTGAAGAAGTCTATTGTAGAAACTCTTTCAAGATTAATCACAACGGGCATATGAGATAGTGGCGATGGGAAGATCAAGTGAGGGTTTTTTCCCCCCCAGGGAAAAGGAGACATGACCACGTTTGCAGGCATTAAGGAAGGAGCCAGCTGACAGGAAAAGACTGAAAATTAGTGAGTGGGGATGACAGAGGAGGAACTCTGTCAAAGGAGATGGGATGAGCTGGGGGTGGGGGAGGTGCAGCGGTATTAGCCTTAATAAGAAGTAATCATTTGAGACAAGAAAAGATAATAGCAGATGACATATGCGTGACATGAAATGAAGAAAAGGGGTCACAGTGAATGGTCCCAAAGACTGAAGGTCCTGGGTTCAAATTTGGGCTCAGGCACTTACCAGTTGTGTGACCCTGGGCAAGTCACTTAACCCCCACTGCCAAACCACTCTTCTGCCTTGGGACCAATATATGGTATTGATTCTAAGATGGAAGGTAAGGGCTTTAAAACAAAAATGCTTTTTAAGACAGTAGTTTAAAGAAGATGAAAAAATTTGGAAGAGCCACTACCAACTGCTTGAGGAGATGGTACCACCTACCTCACTACTGTAGGTCTTTAGCAGAAACCAGATGCTTACCTAAGTTAAAAGGTTTTCTTATTTCAGATGGTCTCTAAGGCTCCTTCTGAAATTTGTATGATTCTCAATAAATCTGCCCTTTTTCCTTTCCTCCCAAGGCTAATTCTACTACTTTGTGTCCTAGATCTGATCTGTTCTAAGGTCTTTGGTTCAACAACCATCTTTCTCTCTTGCATATGCATATGTTAGGACTATCCCTTTTCACAACCTACTTTTCATTTGCTTAAAAATATGCCAAGTTGGGGCAGCTAGGTGGCACAGTGATGGAATGCCAAGCCTAGAGATGGAAGGTGACGGATTCAAAACTCACCTCAGACACTTTATAACTATATGTAACCCTGGGCAGCAAGTCACTTAACCCCATTTGCCAAGCCCTTCCCCTTCTGTCTTACAGGCTTAGAGTTATTAGTAGGACAAAATCTAAGAGCTGTTTTTTTTTTTAAAGAAAAAAAAAGTAAATTTCTCCAATCCTAAAAAAAGGCCATGGTTAAAAAAAACCCTTATACTGTATTCTAGTTATCTTTAAAAAAATTTTTTTAAATCAACAAACTACTTGACAAAGTAGTTTTACCCTGTCTTCAATTCCTCATTCACAATTTGGTTTTCCATTCCCATCACTCTATTGAAGCTTTTTCAAAAAGTTATCAAATCAAAAGCCTCAGTCCTCAACCTTTTTGACCTTTCTTCTCCAACTTCTGACAGTGCTGCTACTCTCGTGTCTTCTAGATATTTCTGCTTCTACACAAACTAACTATTCTTTTCATGACCTCTTCATTGTCTCCCCTTTTTCTGGATCCCTTATGTTTATGATCGCTCGGGTTTTGTCTGGACCCCCTAACCTCAAACTTGCCTCTTAGCAATCTTGTTTTTTTCATGGTTTCAACTGTAATCTCCACACAGATGAATCTCAAATTCCATAACTCCAGCCTTACCCTTTCTACCAAACTTCAGGCCTCCATCTCTGAATGACTATTCCAATTAATTAATTCCCCTTATCTGAAAAGTTTTCAAGACTTTTATAATTATAATATCACTCAAACTGCATTAACTTCTCTAATCTCATTGCCACTATCTTATTATCAACCCTAAACTATAATAACATTCATTCAATGATGCCTTTTAGACATCATGAACTGGATATTCCAGATATCTTAAACCTAGTATTCACAAAAAGTGAATTCCCTCCCCTCCCCAACAATTCCTCCTCTTCTGAACTTCCCTATAGCTGGGTACCACCAACCTCCCAGTTATTATAGATTAATAACCTATGTGTCATCTTCTATTCTTTACTTTCTCTCATGTCCAATAAATGGTCAAATCTTGTCAATATCTTTATAATATCTCTGTCCTCTGATACTGTCACTATCCTGTCACAAGTCCACATACCTCACACCTGTATTATCAAAAAAGATTACTGGTTGGTCTCCCTACTTCAAGGTTCTTTCCACTCCAACCCATTTTCCAAACTCAGTTGTCCTACCATATAATCTGCTTATTCAGTAAACTCTAGCCCCCCCCCCCCCCATTTACTTCAGTATCAAACAAAAAAATCCCTTATTTGTCTTAGAGGTTGGTATAACCTGGTTTCTTCTAGTATCCAGTGACACTAGCTTCCTTGCTGTTCTTCAAATATAATTCTCTGTTCTCTTGATTCCAAGCATTTTTATCATTGGCTATCCCCCCACCCCTGAAATTCTCTCTCTCTCTTCATCTCCCCCGCTTTCTTTAAATCTTACCTAAAGTCCTACCCACTTATACAAGAAAATTTTCCCAATCCCCACCTACCCTCCTTCTAAGATTACTCAACTTATCCTGTATATATTGTTTATACAGAGTTATTTGCACATTGCCTCCCTTATGAAACTATGAGCTCCTTACAACAAAGATTGATTCACCTCCCCAATTTTTGTATTGCTGCAGTTTAATGTTTGGTCCATAGTAGGCTCTTAATAAATGGTAGATAACTAACTCTACTATTCCCCCATTTCAATCTCAATTCATTCTTCATATGTTCCTAATAGGCATTTCCTAATAGGCATTTCCCTTCCATTCAAGGACCTCTGCAATCTAATCCTTCCCAAACTTATTGGATTTGTTGTCACTAGTAGAAATCACATACTGTTCTCCAAGACTGTGACCAAGGTATTTCCAAAACATTCTTTTCTCTCCCATCTTGAAATATGTGTATGTATTACATATATGTATATATGTATATATATGTATATATATATATATATGAGAGAGAGAGAGAGAGAGAGAGAGAGAGAGAGAATATAATCAAAGTTTTGTAAAAGCTAGATGGGGGGGGGGGTAGAGGTGGGGAGAAGGGTACAAATATATATCATGACCAATGGGGTAATAGTCTAAGATTTTTCTCCTTGTTGGTTCTCTCCACACATCATCAAAATAGTTATAAGGTACATTAAAATACTGTACCACTTTTAACTAATGAAAATTTACAAGTGCTCTTATTCTCATTACTGATAATTAGCACAATATTTCAGACATGTCAGCCCAAATGTATCTGCTAGATGGACAGGAATATGCCCTAATATTCTAAATACCAACATTCTTTACATAATGTCAATTAATAAAATTGCAATAAATCTAACCTGTGCTCTGAAAGACTAAACTGCAATAAATGGAATAGAGTGGTTCCAATTGCTTTAAGTAGGCCTACCCTGATAACACAGTCCAGAAAGCATAATAAACACATTATGAAAAATGGTAGTAATAATGAGTTTTGATGAAACTTCCCTAATGAGTTGGCTATATAAAATGTATTTTAGTTGTTAGTGCAGTGGAAAGAGTAAAGAACTTGAAATTAGAGGAGTTGGATTCGAATCCTATTTTTGACCCTTAACTACTACCTTTGTGAGCTTGGTCAATTCCTTTAAAGGGGCAGCAAGGTGGCTCAGTGGACTGAAAGTCAGGCCTAGCACGCTCTTTGTGGTGGCAAAAAAAATTGGAAAATGAGAGGGTGTCCATTGACTGGGGAATGGCTGAGCAAATTGTGGTATCTGATAGTGATGACATTCTATTGTGCTGAAAAGAATGATGAACGGGAACAACCTCTAAGAAGTGATGCAGAGCAAAAGGAGCAGAATAAGGAGAACATTATACACAGAGACTGATACACTGTGGTACAATCAAATGTAATAGACTTCTCTACTAGCAGCAACGCAATGATCCAAGACAATTCAGAGGGACTTGTGGGAAAGAACGATATCCATATCCAGAGAAAGAGCTGTGGGGGTCGAAACAGAGAAGAAAAACAATTGCTTGATCACATGGGTCATTGGGGATGTGACTGGGGATGTAGACTCTAAACAATCACTCTACTGCAATTATCAATAAATTGGAAATAGGTCTTGAACAATGACACATGTATAACCCGTGGAATTGCTGGTCAGCTCCAGGAGGGGGGAGGGAAAGAACATAAATCATGTAACCATTGAAAAATATTCTAAATAAAGTAAAAGAAAATTTAAAGAGAGTCAGGCCTGGAGATGAGAAGTCCTAGATTCAAATCCAGCCTCAGACGTTTCCTAGATACATGACACTGGGCAAGTCACAACCCCCATTGCCTAGTCTTACAATGTATTGATGCTGAGACAGAAAGTATGTATTTTTTAAAAAAAAACCTCGAATGCACACACACACACACACACACAAATACATATATTTCAGACATACATACCTCAGTGTTTTCATTTTTAAAAGGAGGATACATTTTAATTACATTATCCTTACTCAAAAAGCTTTTTTAAAAGCAACACTTTTTATAAGATATAGAATTCAAAAGACTTGGTACTGAATGAGACAAATGCATTCAACATTAATTGATGTCTACTTCCAGTTCTAAAACTATGAGAGTTGCTCAAAGTGAAAAATGGTTTGATCTTTAGCTTAAATCTAAATAAATATAGGAAGTTTTTTTTAAAGGGGGGGGTGGTGGTGGTCTGATGATAGAAAATTTGGGGAAGTATTTAATATAGCTGACATTAAAATTTATTAAGCACTTTACATATATTATCTCATTTGAAGCCTCCAACAAACTGGTAAGAATGGCATAACATATCTAGAGGCTGAAAAGAATCTTGGAGGCTATCACCCTCTGCCCCACCCCCCTTTTTGTCCTAAGGTAATACAAAGAGGCAGGATTTGAGGTCCTTTGACTTCAGAGGATGCTCTTTCCACTGTCTCATGCTATCTCACTATAGGTATTATGTCCATTTTACATTACCAGAGCACGTGGCTCAGAGTGGTTAAGTGACTTGCTCCTTTGCCACACAATTAGAGTCAGATAAATCTCTAAATCTAGAACTCTGTCTACTAAGAAATAATAGCAATGCTAATTCTAAGAGGTTGAAGTGATTGGCAACTCAAAAGTTTCCAAGATCACAAATGCAAAATTAAAAAAGCTACAGTTTCTCATATAATTATTTAGTAAGTTTTTATGTGTTATCAAAAGAAGATAAACTAGTATGTTTCCTTTCACATCATTATTCAAATAGACAATTAAAAATTCTTATGGTAAACTGTCGATTTGTACTTCTAAGATAATTTATTTTAATTAAATGACTCGTAATATCATCAAAAAAGAAATTAATGTATTTGTTCAACACAATCTAATGAGTAGTGGTTGTTAACAGCTGTACTTCAATAGATCCAATCCATATTATCTAAACATGAAAACTGAATGCCATGGAGTTGAACTTTTGTGACCTCACCAAATCATCCTTAATTCTATGGACCCCGTAGGCACAAGGAATTCCAAACAATAATCTTCCCCAACCCTGTACCAAGGGTTGAGGCAGATGAGAGGGTGAAAAGGGAAGCTATCAGACTATAATACCCAGTGAATTTTCATTAGTTTCAAACCAAAATAGTAGGGCACTACCAATAAGCCAGGTAGACTACTGGTACTAGGCAGAAAAATGTGTACCTTTATTTGTTGTCTTCTCAGCATTGCAAGTTCCCGCATATCTCGAAATGGCTGTAATAAGTACTGGTATAATTCAGTTGTAGCTTCTGCAAGACTGCTATAAGCTTCATCCTCCATCTGATATAGGTCAAGTAGTTCCACCATACTTTCTGTGTTCTTATGTTTTTCTAACAGCTGGAGAGAGAATTGGAAGTTTTAGATGATAATGCTGATATCCCCAAAAGAAGTTGATTACATATGCTGTAAATGTCTTTTTTTTTTAACATTAAGCTCCCTAAAATAGCATTCCAAATTCTAATAGAATAAAAAAAAAGCATAATATGCTTTTTGTGGTATATTACACAAATTATATGAAAAGCTAGAGAAATTTGCTAAATAACTGACAGTTTTCAAGTTGGTCTTTATTTCCTCAATTTTTTCTCAGAACATGCCTCATACCACTCCATACCAGAATAATTGATTTTCAAATTATTGTTACCGTGATACCATTCTATTTAAACATTTTTATGATTCCCTGTCTCTTGCTTAAATTCAAATGAGCCAAAATGCTGTAACATTTAGTCTTTCTTGGTCATATTAAATTCAATTTCCTACTATTCCACCAAAGAAGCCCCTCCATTGTAATCAGGAATGTTTCTTGCAACTTGTTATATTTATTCACATCACTGACCCATTCCTGCTTAGGACCTCGCTCAAGATTTATCTCTTTTAGGAAGTCAACTATGATTTGAACCTCTCCAACTAAAGCAGATGCTTCTCAAAAATTACTAACTCCAATTGAAGCAGATTACTCCCTTACATAATTATAATTCCGCTCTGTCTTTATTCATGGAACTACATTATCAAACATGTTTCCTTGTGACCTCTAGTTACTTGAAATATGACTATCTCAACCCCAAGGTGACTTTGTTTTTCCACATTTATTCTGTAGCACCCAGTACAAAATATACAATGGACACCATGCAAAATGCTAACTGATTATTTTTCATTCCCTCCAACTTTGAATCTCTTCCCACTTTCAATTTTAAGTATAAGGTTCCACAACCTGGGTTTGACATTTTGGCCACAAAGTAGTATAAATAACACCTGTTGTATGTGTGCATGCACACACACACACACACACAATTCAAATTTGTTAGATTACTAAAATCCACTAAGAAAAAAACTCCAAAATTGCTTTGTGAAGTTCTACACTAAAATTTCCAACAGTTATTAAATCAATACATTATTTCCTATTTATGTCTAACTTAACTCAGTTCCAATTCTAATTAAGGAATCCTGAATTGAAGTACAATGAAAGAAAACTTAAAATGTACATAATTTTTATATATTTAAGGTTGTGTCTGCATTAAGAAATACATATTTTGGGGGCAACTGGGTGGCTCAGTGGATTAAGTCAGGCCCAGAGATGCGAGGTCCTGGGTTCAAATTTTAAGACAGAAAGTAAGGGTTTTAATAAAAATACATATTTTGAGAATGAAGAAGACTTTTGATCCTGAAATATCCTAGCATAACCTTATGTTCTTTTGCAAAAAATACACCAACTTAAGTTATAAACTTGCTATATGTAATATATACATAGAAGCATGCATATACAATGTACATGTTTTAAACCACCTTCAGTATCCTAGGTTCATAAGTTACAAAAATTTTTTATCATATCATTTGACTCAGAAATTCTGCTCCTAGGCATATAATCTAAGGAGGTCCCTCTACCCAACACCCTTTTTTTCTGTCAAATTGCTTCCCAGGGTTCCCAGAAGTTTTTGTCAATATGTAGTTCTTTCCTAAATAATTTATGTTTTCAGATTTATTAAAGTGGATTATTACTCAATTACACTGTACTCATTTCTCCTTTGTCTAATCTGTTTCATTACTGACTTCTCTATTTTTTGACCAGTACCAAATGGTTCTAATGATTGCTGCTTTAGAATAGTTTGAGGTCTAGAAATGCTATTTCCTCTTCATCAAGGATGAAACTTGGGGTGCCAAGAAGACAAAAAATATTAAATATCTGTTAAGGTTACTATATCAAACTTTTTTTCTTTATCGATGACAATGCGGGAGTACCATGTTTAGATTTTAACACAGGCTCTAATATACTACACATCAGAAAAGCAGGAATGACAATAAGGAAAAAAAAGACAAAAAAAGGATCTAGACCAGACCCAATAGAAATAATGGAGATCTATGCTGAAAGCAACTTAACTACAAGGGTGGGGAGGGATGAGGGGGGCAGGAAGTGAGATAAAGAAAGCTGATATATAATTATCATCAAAAAAGATCAAGAAAATATCACTGTTCATTCATAACTACTTTAGCATCTCTATACAATCTCTGAGAATATTCTACACACATATTAAGGACACCTAGGAAAATATGAGAAAAGAGCAGGCATACTTCTTGAAATGATTAAAATAAGAAAACCTTTTATATTATTAACTTTAATAAAGTAAGAAAAATGGGAGTTTCCCCCAGCTGAAATTAACTAACTCCCTAAACCTTGAATCTCTTTAGATTCAAAGTCCCCTCATAGGCACAGGATTGGTCCTTATATCGACTAACCCCATCCCAGGAAGTGTGTGTGTGTGTGTGGGGGGAATGACCCCTCCCTAGCATGAGATTGGTCTAATTCAAGACCAATCCACGCCAGGAAGTAGTAGGGAGGGACCCCCAAGGCAGGCTGGGGGATACAGTTCCCCAGTCACAACACTTTAAAACCCACATTTCACCCTGTGATCCTTTGGGAAACCAGTCTCCCCAACGGATCATAACAAACATAACAAACTAAAGATACATACATACATTCTTGCAAGGGGAAAATCAACAATTTGAGAATGAAACAAAAGGGAAACAAGAACAAAACCAATTAGGGGGCAGTCCCCTTTGGCACAACAAAGTACACACAAAACAAATCAATTTTAATGAAACAAATTAATTTAACCAACCCCACCTCCAGTTTCAATTCTGCACACCCAGTTTGCTCAGGACTCGCTGGATTCTAGGAGGCAAATTTCTTACCCTTAAAATAACTTAAAACTTTTCATATAAAAACACATATGAAATATTGTATAACAGCAGAAAATAAGAAGCCAACGTATTTTTGTTTTCTGATTATTAAAAATAACATTTGATTTGCTAAAGCATAATGTCCCCTTAAGGTCTCTCTCCAACAAATATCTTCCATACAAGCTTCCTTGAAAGATATCTTGATATGTCAAGTCATAGAACAGCAAGAAGTATACTGACAAAGGGGATTTGCCTCTGTCATGGAAGATTCCAAAGAAAAGCCCAAATGTAAAATACTACAAATGGTGAAAACCTGTAGATAACAGATGACACTATACTGATTGTATCAAGTCCAGGAACACTTGCAAACTTTCCCAAATGAGATCTATAATCATATTTAAGTGTTTGGCCTAACTTAAGTGAATGAAAAATGATTATTGTCTAAATCATAACTTGCAGGTGGATGAACAGGTCTAAGAGCTAGTACCATCAGAACATATTATTTTGGACAGATACTATCATCGAATAATTAAGTGGGCCCATTATTGTTGCTAAATCAGTTAGTCAATACTTAAGTGTTTAAACTTCTAGGCACTCCTAAAAGCTGAGGATACCCTCCCCCCAAAGCAATAATTTCTAATAGGATCTGGGGCAATCCTTCCTAATTTTTGTTTACCTCTGGATTACTTAGCTCCAGTTTGTGGCTACTTAGTGCCCTTTTTTAGAAAGGAGGAATGAAAAAAAAAACCAAAAGAGTTAAAGACCACAATTCCTGGACAAAGTAGAAGAGGCTTGGGTAGAGTGGAGGTAAGCAAGGAACTCAGAAAAGAACAGGGATTTGCAAGAAAAGTTGACTGGGGCTGGCTTTTAGAGAGGCAGAGCTGAAAAGGAGTGTTGAAACGACAAGCATTAATTTTTTAAAAACATTCTTGGTTTCAGTGTCATGCTGAGCCAGAGATTCTGTCTCTGATAAACACAGAATGTGTCACAAATGGAAGAATTAGCATGTAGGAGAATTTTTTGAATCTGTTAGGGTTTCTTGACAATAAAGGAAATTCATTTAAGTTACAACTAATCATTTGACATCATAAGTCAACCAGTTATTACTGCCTTTTGAATAGCACATACCTAGTATAATACAGAAGCAAAATTCTGTTATTAGTGGGTGAACAAGAGTCTATTAAAGTAATAAAGAAAAATTTTAAATCTAATAGAACCCTCCCTTCACCAAGAGACTCTTTCTTTACTTTCTGAAATTTGATTCACTTATTTTTAATATAATAAGAAATCATGTAATGGAAGCAAACAAAAGATGCAACTTTAAGCATTTTTATTTTTGAATTCTTTGTCAAATTTATTATCTATCAAGCTATATATTGTATCATATTACAGATATTTATCACTTTGTAAAAGATGCATGTTAGTGAAAAAATATCTATAAATAAAAATTTTGCATATAAAATAAGGTATTTATAAACCTTCATTAGTTGACCCTATATGTGTCACACTTTACACTATTTCTAACATGATGATAATCTCAAGACTATTAAAGAGAAATGTTTAAATTTCTACTTATCCATTTAAGGGGCAGCTAGGTAGCTCAGAGGATAAGTCCTGGGTTCAAATGTGACCTTAGATATTTCCTAGTTCTGTGACCCTGGGCAAATCACTTAATCCCAATTGCCTAGCCCTTACCACTCTTCTGCCTTGGAAATGATACTTAGTAAGTATTGATTCTGAGGCAGGTGGTGTTTTAAAAAAATGACCAGTTTACTAATTTTAATTTTTACCCTTTGTTATATGGCAAGTAAATGTAATAAAGGTAAGCTGACGCAAAACAAATTAAATCAGTTTAACAAAAGTGACATACTATAACATATAACAGTTATACTGTTATCAAAGCAGGTCAGATTATCCACCTCAATAAGGTGGATCTCAGTATCACCTACCCAATGATAAGGGGAAGAGACCCTTTATTGACATTCGGGTATTAGGTAGGGTGGGTCTGGGTAGTTTTGGAATATTACAATTGGGTATACTAGGAAAAGTGGATTGGCATAAATAAAAGAGGTGTGTATGATCATGACCCCTTGATGACAATTAAGGAATGTTAATTGTTTTATAGATCTATCTGCCTCTGTAATCTTTGTTAGGGAACTAGAACCACCATGTTTGCTGTCCCCTTGGGGGAGAACAAGCCTCTCCTAATTGCACAAGCATAGGCAAGACAGGAATAGAAGACATGTCTTTTGGTGGGTGGCACCAGATTAAGCAGGTTGGGGCTTACAGACAGCAGACAGATTTCCAGGGAGCTAATAGCCTGATTGATATAGACTTTTCTTTTCAGTCACACTTTAAATTAACTCAGACTAGGAAAAATTGCATTACTGAGCAAGTTGAGTTCAGGCAGATACTAACAATTAAAATTCAACATAGTAGAAATCAGAGTAATATTAATTTTTATATTTTCACAGTTGTATATATTATGCATGTTTTTAAAAAAATACTCAGGGAATCATCCTTGTGTTTTTAAATGTGAGTAAAATTATGCCAGTTGACAGAATTTGATTATAAGAAAGCATGAAAGTGACTTCTGAAAGTTAGTAGCTCTATGGCAACTGACCCATTATTTACCACAGTGTCTTGATATTTAAGTGCCTTCCAAAATCACCTACTGAATTAAAAAGTCAAACGATAGGTAGTATCATGGTACATAATTATTTTGGTACACATAAAAAAGGTAAAAGTTATTTTCTCTAGGATTATTATTTTTTTCTTTCTTCCTTTTAAATAAAAAATCCTTACCTTCTGTCTTAGAATCAGTACTAAGTATTGACTCCAAGACAAAATAGCTTTGATAAGGGTTAAGAAACTGGAGTTAAGTGACTTTTTCAAGGTCACACACTTAAGAAGTATCTGAATCCAGATTTGAACCCAGGACCTCCTCTCTCCATGCCTGGCTCTCTATCCTCCAGTCACCTAGCTGCCTCTCTGGGATTAATTTTTTCCTCTCACACTTTACTCCTCCCTTGACTACAGTTACCACACAAAGAAGCAAATCACATTAATTTTGAAGTCAAAATTTAGGGCTACTAGTCATAATCCTACTTTTAAGGCTGTCTCACAAGTATCATTAGTGGCATACTGGCATAAAATGACCCAATAGTGAAGTTGATGAAAACTTCATGGCTCCCTTCCCCTATTTATAACTTTTCCAACATACCTCCCCTCACCCCAAAGAGTATTTGTTGGAGGAAATATGCTTATCAAAGGTTCAATCCAGTCCAGACAGGAAGAGAAGCTATATGAAAATGATGACTGCTGATATAAAACTAGTCAAATTTCAGAGAATCTGTCTGTCTGTATTCATATCTGAATGGCCATTTCTGCCTGGTAAGAAAGGTAAGATGCTCAGCCACATGCCACTCACTGTGGAAGCTATAGAAGTCTTTAAAGTTACTCTAGCTATTTGAGACTAAAAGCATTTCCAAAGAATGGGACCACAAAAAAGATAGGTTAATAAACTGAAAAATGTATATTAACTTTATCAGACTGCAATCTTTTATTCTCTTCCTCCAAGTTTCCAAAAGTTTGCTATCTTTATTTTAAGACATATTATTTAAATAGATTCAGAACTCCTATAGAATAGTTCACTATTTAAAATATCTAAAGTTTCAATAGTATATCTAAGTCCTGGAACATGCAAATGAAGTTGGAACTCTGTTCTCAATGTACAACAATAAAAAATTAATGATGGAGCTATTACAATGATTAGTAAGCTATCTCTGGATTTAAACCACTAGCATTTTGGAAATAATTCTTTACTCTTTAGGGAGACAGCCTGGTTTAGTGGAAAGAATAATGAACCTAGTATCTGAAGACTTGGGTTCAAATCTCAGATTCACTGCATAGTATTTGTATTGTCTTCAGTCAAATCATTAACCCTTGTTTTAAAGATGAAAAAAGCAACAGAGAAATTAATACTTCTAGTTCACTCTTCTCCATGAGATAATGCATATAAATCACTCCATAAACTGTAAATCACTATATAAATGCTGTCTAACATTAATAGTTAAATAGTAAACCATCTCTTTTTCTCATCTATGAAGTGAAGTCATGAGTTGAAATATATGTATGGTTTCTTTCAGCTCTAAGTCTTATGATCTATCCTATAATCTCAAATTCTACCTCAAAAGAAACTCTTCATTTACTTTATTTACTGATTTTTACATTTACTGATACTTGCTCAAAGGAATAATAAACATGTTAGAAATTAAAGAGAAATAAATGGCAACATATATAATAAAAATAAGATTTTAGCTGGGTCATGGCAGAGTTAATACATGATGGTTCTTTCCAGGACAATACAAATCAATACTTAAATGCTTTGCTTTGACTCCTCTTTTTTAAGTCACTAAAAAATACATTTTATAGCTAAGAATTTGAAAACTAGGGAGTGTTACTATTTACACACCAAATTTTATGTATTTTAAAACTAAACCATTATACATTTCCCACCTTATACAAATGTACACCCAAGTGACAAGGAAATTAAACTGTGTAATAAAGTTAGAACTGTGGTGTATATATAAAGTACAGTATATTTACAAAAATATCTATAGCATATTTATACAATATATCCCACCCCCAACCTGAACAGTATTTTACGGGGCTCTTATGCAGAAACTAAACTTAATACCCTTGCACACAAGCTCATAGCATCTCAGTTAACACTGTTAATTTATTAATCTGTCTTCCTTGCTATTAAGTTTCATGCTTTTCCAACATTACATTATCTTAAACACAATTACAGTTTTCAATTGGTTAGTCTATTTTAGCTAACATATTTTGTATTCTGCTAATGATAAATTAACCGTGAACAATCGACTATATTCTGTAAATGAAAGAAGAATTTAGCCAATAAAAGACTATATCACCAAAAGTATACATTAATTTTTGTAATCTACTGGAAAATCAATAAGGACACCAAGGAATGAATGGGTCTACCTGAGTAGTAAATCTGGATGACTTTAAGCTGCAGTAACAGATTCTTTCCAGCTAAGAGTCTATGAAAATAATAATAAGGGTTATTAAAAGGATTATGCTGAAAGAGAAATAAACAAGAAAAGGGAATGGGTAAGCCATTTAATAGGAGTGAATTGGTGGACAGAGGAGGGGCCTGAATTAAAGTTGTGGATTGATGACTGCAGGGTAAGAGTGAAAGGGGTTAGTTTATAAAGGAAGCAAAATGAACTGGAGCCCAAAGATTAAATGGGATATAAAGAGAGGGGACTGGAGACCTTGTCCCCATGAGAATCAGTTAATGAAAAAATGGATGTTTAGCTCAGAAAGGAAGACTTAACAGTAACATGTTAACCATCTTCAAACATTTGAAAACTTGCCATATGGAAGAGTAATTAGATAACATTTTCCATGACCCAAAAAGGTAGAAGCAAAAACAAATTAGTGAAAGCTACAGATATTTGGAATAAATGGTTAAGGGGAAACTTCCTAACAATTAGCCCTATCCCAAAATAAAATGGGCTTCCTCATTCCTCAGGTGGATCTGGGTTCCAGAACTGTTTAGCTCTTGGAACAGAGGCTAGGTAGTCATTCAGGATCTTAGAATCTAGAAATCAGGGGGCAAGGCAGAGATAGATTATAAGCAGCAACTCAGGCAAACTCTCCTCCAAATAGCTTTAAAGTAACTGCTCAAAATAAAATTTTGAAACAGAGTCAAAAAAGATCAAAGTAAGACATTTTTCAAGCCTAAAACAATTTTAGATGGAAAGATCTATGACATGGGGTAGTAGTCAACTGTAACACTGGTGGTGGCAGCAGCCCTGGGAGCTCTCAGTGCAGAGACAAGGTTAGACAACTGGTTAGAAAAGGATTAAAGGGAACTGTTTGCTAGCATTGGGTATAGCTGGTGCTGACTAGAAACTATTACACATACTCAGTTCTGGGCTGCACAAAAATTTACTGAAGAAAAGGACTGATTAAAAACAAAACAAAACAGAAGAGGCCAAATGGAAAAAGTGTTACAAAAATTCACAAGAGGTACAAAAGCTCACTGAAGAAAAAATAGAATTTTGTTAATGTTTGCTAATGACATGCTAACGCGTGAGACATCAAGAAACAACAGTCAAAAGAAACTGAAACCTCATCAGAAAAACAAGTGACCTGGAAAATAGAACAAGGAGAGAGACTAATTTAAGAATTATTGGACTTCCTAAAAGTCATGATTTTTTTTAAAAAGCCTCAACATCATATTTCAAGAGATTATCAAAGAAAACTGCCCCAATAACCTTAGATCTAGAGGGTAAAATATAAACTGAGAGAATCTCCAGATCAGCTCCTAAAGAGATCTCAGAATAAAAACTCGACAATATTCGAGCCAAGTTACAGAGCTCCCAAGTCAAGAAGAAAACATTATAAGCAACCAGAAATGAATCTTTCAAATATCAAAATCACACAAAATTTAACATTATAAGGCTTGGAATATGATATTCTAGAAGTCAAAGGATCTATGTAGAACACAGCCAAGAATAAACTACCCAGCAAAACTGAGTATAATCTTTCAAGGGAAAAAATGGAAATTTAAATAATTAGATGACACCTATCAGATTGACTAACATAATAAACATTGAAGCAGATGGGACTCATGAAAAAGAATATTCACTACCTTAGAAGGAACAGAGTCCAAATGTTGATTGAAACATACCATTCTTCACTTTGCTTCCTCCATGTATTTCTCTCCAGTGTAAGCAATAATGTCTTATTTCACAACATGAAGAACAGGAAAATATGTATTATATGATAGTATATATATATATATATACACATATATATATATATATATATACACACATCTATATTACCTGTCTTCTTGGGGAGGGATGGGAAGGAGAGAAAAAAATGAGGTAAGATTTGTGGATATAGCTAATGTGAGAATTTGCTTCTCTTGGATAAACATTATAACAAATCTTATGTGTTTATTATTGTTACATTACATATTTTGTCATTTTAATAGCAAAAAAAATTTAAGACTTTCATGTATTTTCTGATGAAACAATCAGAGCTGAATAGAAAATCTGATATTCAATACAGGACTCTTTAAAAGCATAAAAAAGTAAACGAGAGAGAGACACCTTTCTTAGTAGGTGGAGAAGGAAAGGGAAAAAGAGAATTTAGAATTCAAAATATAAAAAAAAAGTTTCTTTACAAAAATTAAAAAGAGAATTAGGAACTCATTCATTTCTTCTCATTTTATAAAGCAGGGAGCTGAGACCCAAGACCACACAGTAAAAGAGTAGAGTTGGATTCAAACCTAGGTGTTCTGGCTCCAAACCCAGTGTTCTTGCTATTATATCATGCTGGCTCTTGCTACAGGCATTTTAAGGGTAATAAGTAACATAATTAATTCATCTCTGAAATTGCTAATAAGGACCTGAGAACAGCCTTAGGGGCTTTCACACAAGAATGTCTTCATGAGGTTTACCACATAGATGATACCATAATAGCACTTTTAGTAACACTGGGAAATTACAGGGACAGCAGAGATGGAACTGAGGAGGAAAGATTAAGTAAAATTACTTATAATCTTTTAAAAACAATTTTCACTTAAAAAGTTCACTTAAAACTATAGAATTTTGCTTTCTTTATTCATGTGACAAAACAGAATTTCCTAAGCCTCTCAGATTTCTTTTCTTTCGGTCATAATTTTTCTTTTGTCTTGATTTTTGTCAATTTCCTTTCCCCTCTGCTAATTCCTTGAAATTCCTTACAGCACCAGAGGTTGATTGTTCTAATCATGAGGGAAACTGAATTCTCTAAAGGCCTTAGGTTAATAGGGTTCTTTCCTTACTAAAGAACCAGAATTACACCATAAATGAAAAATCAATTTTTACATATTCAATGTGGAAGATCACCCCTTCTTTTCCTGGCTGGATATTTGTCAAATAAATAATGACTTTTTCCTTGCTGTTTTTCCTACCATATTAGGAATATTAGCTCCAAGTAAAAGAACAGTATAATATTACACTTTTCACCTGTCAAACTCTTTCCCCTCAAGTTTCTTGCAATAAAAAAACTGACTCTCCTTTTAACTTCCCATTTCCAAGTGTGAGAAAGGAATTCATCTCCCTTTGTTTTAATTTAATCAACCAGGGACTTGGAATTCCCCTCTCTTTTAATTTAATCAGGGACCTAGACCTTTACCTTCACCATTGAGATGTGCAAGGATACATATGCCCACAGTGAAAGGAAGTTGAAACCAACTAGACCGGAAATTGACCCTACAAGCACTGGAAGAGTTAATGGGTGGAGAAATCTGCTTATAAAGGCCTAAGTCCAAACCTAGGATCCCCCAAAGTTTACAAAATGCTCAACCAGACAACCAGGCATATGTATCCCCTCCCTTTCAAGAGACATACTATTGGCAAAAAGTCCTCTTCTAAATTTTAGAAACTTCAATAAAAAAGCCAAACAGTTCAGAACTTTGTTTAAAAAGAACATAATTTTAAATTGGTATGGATTAATCAGAGATTAATGGTTACATTCAGCAACTGTTCGTGATAACCTAATAATCTAAGCGAATGCAGCAAGTTTTAGCACAACAACAATATGAGCATTTAACGATTCTAGAGGGGCAGCTGGGTGGCTCAGTGGCTTAAAAGTCAAGCCTAGAGATGTATCAATTAGGTTGAAATATTTTTTCTCAGTTTAGAGAAATATTAGGTATGTGATATATGTGTATGTATCAGATATAGCCATAAACACATACATACATATGGATGAAGATCTTGGGATAAAGCTAGTTCTGAGGCCAATTTTGAATTCAGTCAATAAACTTCCTTCTAATGAGGAATTGATAAGACAAAAAAATCATTCCTTCAAAGTTCTCAGAATAATCTAGAAATACAAGATAGATATACATACACAAGAGATAGAACACTAAGAAACAACATATATACTGAGGTTTTTTTTAAGTGACAGGCTATATAATAGTATATTTGGTATAAATGGTAAGTTTAAAGGACTTTTCAGAGGGTGACAGATCACCTATTGGCTAAAAGAATGGGACAAGCTTTGTTTTATACAAGAGGTGATAGTTAAGGTGGACCAACATGAAGTAAACAACTAGACAAAAAGTCCATTTTGCGAAAGGCAAAACAACTGTAGCAAAAGCTTGTAACATAAAATCCGTAACAATTTCATCATTCATATTATTGTACCAAATTCATTCAATTTTTTAAAGTATCAAAAAGATGACATTGAAACTAACAAATCCTATATTAAATATAAAACAATAGTAAATTCACTAATTAAGACCACTACATATTCTATCTCCTAAAAAGACCTTTCTCTACATTAACTTTCTAAACTAATCACATTACTCAAGAATTAGTCACTAAATAACCAGTATAGTAGTGCATTCCCAATTTAAGTGACTCGTTAGTACCTCCAAGAGAAAACAATATATTAGTCATCTTGAGGAGACAGAAAAATTATCATTGTTTAATAGGAAAATCTATAATTTGTACCTTTGGCATTTCTAAATTGTAATACTTTGTGATTCTACTTTAGTTATCAAGCTGGTATCAAACTTCAAAAACTCAAATATAGGGGCCAGCTAGGTATGGGTAGCTCAGTGGATTGAGAGCCTGGCATAGAGATGGAAGGTCCTAGGTTCAAAACTGGCCTCAGACACTTCCCAGCTGTGTGACCCTGGGCAAGTCACTTATCTCCCATTGCCTAGCTCTTACCACTCTTCCATTTTGGAACCAATTAACAGTATTGAGTCTAAGACAGAAGATAAGGGTTTTAAAAAAAATTCAACTACAGAGAAAGCAAAAGATTTAATAATCCATACTATATTCCCAAGATGCCTGACTTACTGGAGAGTATATTACTATAATTAAAATTTTATCTACTAAGGAGAATATTAGTAAAAATAATTTAAGAAGTCTATATTCACTTTTACCCAATAACATGCTCCTCAAATTCTTACAAAATTAATACCACTCCTGCTCTCTTTTTTCCTCTTAAAGGGCAACCATAATATTTTAATTACCAAATCAAGAAAAATTTCAGTCCTCATCTTTTTTTTTTTAATCTTTCTACATCCATTGACAATACCTACAACCTTCCCCTCTTAGTATACTACTTTTGGGGAGCTTTTTGGCTTTTTTACTGCCACTCTAACTGTATCCTCAGACTCATTTTGCACCTCCCTGCTCCCAAGACTTCTCTCCTCTCTCTTTTAACACCTCTCTCCCACTACCTACAGGCTGCCTCAAATAATCATCCTTACGGTTTTAAACACACTCCACAAAACTCTTTGGCCCTGATTTCTATGCGTGGCTCCAGGATCACTTTTCAAATCACCTTCTATCCATCTATCCCATTGATCTCAGAGGTTCCTTCCAAGTTTAAACCTTTGATCCTTCCTATCAGCAGTAATAGTAATTAATAGTAATTCATGTTCAGAATCAAATCATTCATCTTCATTACCCCATCTCAGTCAATGGCATTAACAGTATGAACCATAATGGTTTATAATCTGAATAATCTTTGAAAATTACTGCAATGGTCTAACTGGTTTCTCTCACCTTACATCACACTTCAAGTCTCTTCTAACCTTAAGTCAATCCACACCAATCAGGGCCAGGTAAATCTTCCTAATGTACATGTCCTACTTGTATTATTAAACTGCTCAAAAACATTTACCAATTCCCAATGCTCTACAGCCTGTCATTTAAAAGATTTCCCAAATCTAGCTCAACCCTACCTTAAATCTCAAGTACTACTTCCCACATCACAATTCATGTACACTATTCTGCAGCCACCTGCATGCTCATCTCATCCTCAGAAAAGTCTTGTTTCCTTGCTCCATATTTGCTCAGTATTGCTAAATATCTTCTGCTGACAGATAACCCTAAGCTATCCAAACCAGCACAAATGCCACCTATTCCATGAAATTTTTCCCAAAGAAACTTTTTTCCCTTGACTTTTCCCAGACAGAAATACCCTCACATGAGAACACACCACCATGTATTCTTTTTATGAACTTATTTTAAAAGGTGACTTTTATGCATGTGTGTATACTTTGTTATCCCTAAACTGCAAATTCCCTAAATCCCAAATTCCCAGTGTTTAAAATAGTGCCCTACATATAGCAGGGAGGGCTTTATGGTCAATGTTGAAAAACATAGCAGATTTCAAAATACAAAAGTCATTTTCCTTGAAACTAATCACAAAATAAAAGCTATCTTTTAACAAAGTAGTTGGACAATAAAGAACTCAGGTGCTTATGTTTTCAGAAACAGAAAGCAAAATAAAAAATTCAACAACAATTTCTTTCCTCAAGAATCATGCATTCTAATAGGGGAGATGACATGTAAGAAACTAGACCTATATACAGAGTAAATTAATTTGAAAGGAGAAAGCATTACTAGGTTATGAAGAGTCTTAAATTACAAGACATTATATTTGGATTCTAGAGGTAACAACATTATATTTGAATTCTAGAGGTAACAGAGAGCCACTGAAGCTTAATGAGCAAGTAGAGTGGCAGGCTTAACAAGTTGGAGGACTAAACAACTTTCTCTAAACTTCATAACCTCTTAGATCATCATCCAAAACTAAGAATTACATGGGAGATAAAAACCATTTCAAGTATCACCATGTCAAACTTGTGGCCTGCTGGCTCTTGTAGACTAAAAAATCCCCCAGAGTATTGTCCCAATGCAATTGAGAAATGTTTAATATGACAAAGATAATGTTGATTTGTGTGTGTTTTTTTAAGATAGAGCCTATTTTTATTTGAGTTTGACACAACTGGTTTAATAACAAGGTAACAATCCAATGAACTAATTGCAGATTAGTTTAATCCCTAACAACCTTACTTAACACCCTCTCCTCCACCAGTCACCAGCTCTGGAAAACAATTTACGCTGATCCACTCAATGGCTTTAAACAAAGCTCAACTCTGCCCTCCTCAACCTTTCAGGGAGAAAGGCTCCCTGGAAAATCAAAAGCTAGGAGTTTGTCTGCCAGCATTGAAGCATGGCAATGTTATGTCCCGCAAAATACAGAGCTAGAGAACTGAGAGAGGGACCAAGGCAAGACACCAAGGTCCAACACCCCTCCCCCACAAACTGATGGAATTTAATCCAATCAAAGCTTCCAGAGGACAGGGAAGCTCAAGTTCCAACACCCCTATCCCACAGACTGCACTGAGAGATCTCTTGATAGCTCGAATAGGGAAGACTGACAGAAAACCCCAAAACCAAAAAAGAAAAAATGAGAGGAGCAAGAGCACAGACAACTGCAGGGAGCAAAGCAGGGGGTAAATATGAGCATACAGAAAAAGAAAAAAGAAATTACAATCGACAGCCTCTGTACAGGCATTGAACAAAGAGCAAATGGAATGGAGAAGGAAGAGGGAACATCAAGAAATAAAACAGAAATCCCAGTGAATTGGATACAGACTTCGGAAGAACTAAAAATGCAATTCAAAACACAATTAAGAGAGGCTGAAGACAATTGGGAAAAGAACTTAAAAACTAAGATAAGTCATCTGGAAACAGAAAATAGTGTCTTGAAAGTCAAAATCAACCAGCTTGAAAATGAGGCAAAGGAGATGAAAGATGAGGTAAAGAGGATGAAAGATGAGGCAAAGGAGATGAGAGATGAGGTAAAGAGAATGAAAAATGACCTCCAAAGAAAATCAGACCAGAAGGAGGATGACCAAAAAGCCAGGGATGAAATCCACTCTTTAAGAACCAGAATACAACTAGAATTAAGTGACCTCACAAGGCAGGAGGACACTATAAAACAAAACCAAAAGAATGAAAAAATTGAGGAAAATATGAAGCATCTCATTCACAAAACAGAAGATTTAGAAAATCATTCCAGGAGAGACAACTTAAGAATCATTGGTCTATCAGAAGACCATGACAAAAGGAAAAGCTTACAAGTCACACTACAGGAAATTATCCAAGAAAACTGCCCTGATATTCTAGAACAAGAGGGAAAAGTGGAGATTGAAAGAATCCACAGATCACCTCCTGTACATAGTCCCCAACTGACAATACCCAGAAATTTTATAGCCAAATTCAAGAACTATCAGACCAAGGAAAAAATATTACAAGCTGCCAAGAAGAAGTCATTCAGATACCATGGAACCACTGTGAGGATAACACAGGATCTGGCTGCATCTACACAGAAGGACGGAAAGACATGGAATATGATATTCTGGAAAGCAAGGGAACTAGATCGACAACCAAGAATCAACTACCCAGCAAAACTGACTATATTCTTACAGGGGAAAGTATGGTCATTGAACAAAATAGAAGAATTCCAAGCATTTGTAAAGAACAAATCAGCCCTGAACAGAAAATTTGATGCCCAAGCACAGAACTCAAGAGAATCATCAAAAGGTAATTAAAAGAGGGGAAAAAAGAAAAACAAAACAAAACAAACAAAAACACCTCCTTTTTAAAAAAAGACCCAGTAAGTTAAAATGATATGTATCCCTATAAGAAAAGAGATCATTGGTAACTTAAAAATTGTTACTATCACCTGGGCAGCTGGAAGAATTACACTTAGAGGGAACAGTGGCAAACTGTATAGGATGAAATGACAAGACATAAATATGTATATAGATATATGAATGCATAAATACATACACGTGTGTGTACATATATACATATATACATACAACTAGAGCAAAAAAAGGAGGTTAATACTAAAAGAAAAGGGAAAAGAAACAAAAGGGGGTAAATGTATATGTCACAAAGAAGCTCATAGCTGGAGGGGGGAGAACATCAATACACTGGAAGGGTAAAGAGGTTGGAGATAGGAAATACTCAAGTCTTACCTGCATTGAAATTGACCCAAAGAGGGAAGAACAATCCAATCCATTGGAGCAGAGAATAGATTTGTGCTCTATAGGGGAGTAGAAGGGTAACAAACAGACTGGTGGGGAGGGAAAAGGTGGGGGGGGGGTAGTTTTAAAAAGACTGCAAAGAAAATAAGGGGGGAGGGGGGGAAAAAGAAAATAAGGGGGGAATAAGAAGGGAGGGGGGTAGAAAGGGAAGTAAAATAAGGGTTGGAACTAGGGGGACTGATTATAAACAAACATTGGTATAGAAGGAAATAGTGAAAGAAGAAAAGGCAGGACCAGGAGTAGAAATCAAAATGCTGAGAAATACACAACTAGTAATCATTAACTCTGAATGTGAATGGAATGAACTCACCCATGAAATCAAGCAAATAGCAAAGTGGATTAGAATCCAAAACCCTACCATATGCTGTCTACAAGAAACACACATGTTCTAAATCTCTTATAATCAGAGAAATGCAAATCAAAACAACTCTGAGGTATCACCTCACACCTAGCAGATAGGCTAACATGACAGCAGTGGAAAGTAGTGAATGCTGGAGGGGATGTGGCAAAATTGGGACATTAATGCACTGCTGGTGGAGTTGTGAATTGATCCAACCATTCTGGAGGGCAATTTGAAACTATGCCCAAAGGGCGATAAAAGACTGTCTGCCCTTTGATCCAGCCATAGCACTGCTGGGCTTGTACCCCAAAGAGATAATGGACAAAAAGACCTGTACAAGAATATTCATAGCTGAGCTCTTTAAGTGGAGGAATTCCATGGAGACTGGAATGACCTCCAGGAGTTGATGCAGAGTGAAAGGAGCAGAACCAGGAGAACATCATACACAGAGACTGAGACACTATGGTACAATCGAATGTAATGGACTTCTCCATTAGTGGCAATGCAGTGATCCTGAATAACCCGGAGGGATATATGAGAAAGAACACTATCCACATTCAGAGGAAAAACTGTGGGAGTAAAAACACAGAAGAAAAACAACTGCTTGAATACGTGGGTCTAGGGCTTATGGTTGGGGATGTAGACTCTAAATAAACATCCTAATGCATTACTTATGTATTACGTATTATGTGTAAGTCACTTTGAAGGGCAACAGGGATATAAAAACCAATGGTGAATCAATCCCTGTCCTCACTCAGGAAGCTTACATTCTGGAGGATGGAAGATGGTATAAGAATTAGAAATGGACCAGAATAAATATTATAACATTTCATAAGAATGTAAAAAGCATTCAGGACAAATTGAAGATAAGGTTTTTCAGTATTCTTTTCAATCTGAACAGTTTTCTTTGATGTTTCCTCCATTTTTTGGGATTGCCGAGTAGGAAGGTTCATGGTGCTAGCTGGTACAGTGAAGTATCAGAGAAGTTTGTGTATAGTTGAGGGGTTGAAATGACCATAAAAAAGAAGCCAAGATCCAGTCAAGGCAGAGGAGCCATAGGACCAACACAACCAGAACAATTTCAGAGTGGCTACAACACAAGGAGAAAACAATGAAATGGAATATCCAGTAGTGCATAATTATAATAACCAAGCCCTGAAGATGAGAAAAGAAAATGTACCTCTCTCCTTTCTTTGTGAAAGTAGGGGGAGTATGTATGGAACACATGATGTCAGATTTGGTTGATACATTCAATAAAAGGTTGACATTAAAAAAAAAACAAAAAACCCTGAACATAAGCATTATTTGTGGGGAGGAGAGATTTTCAGTAAGAGGAATTTTAAGCAACCTAACCAAAAAAAAAAAAAGATTTGAACAGATTTTCTTTGCAAATATCCCAGAATAATAGAACCACAAGGAAAGTAAACAAATGCAACAATGTAGGAAGATATGACAAATTAGTTTAAAAAACATTGTGGGGTGGATATATGGCTCAGTGGAGACGTCCTGGGTTCAAATATAACCTCAGAAACTTCCTGGCTATGTGACTTTGGGCACATCACTGCCTAGCCCTTACTGCTCTTCTGCCTTGGAATCAATAATTAGTATCAATTCTAAGGCAGAAATGTTTAAAAAAATAAAAACATTAATATTGCAAAAATGAACAGTTCTGAAGACTTCACTGTAATCTATGCAATGATCAATCATAACTGAAAGACCAATGATGAAGAATGCTACCCTGTTGATAGGACTAATATGAAGAATAAGAAAAATATTTTTGGTGAACATAGCAAATATTTTTTATATTTATTAGCAAATATTAGCAAAATGAATTTGTTTTATTTGACTATGCTTATTTGTTACATGGGTTTTTTTTTTAATTTTGTTAAAGAGAGAAGGCAAGGAGGAAAAATGTTTTGTAAGGAGACAAAAAATAAGTGTGCAAAAATTTCCAGTTGATTTTCTTTATTCTAACACAATGAAGCAGTGAATAGTAAATTTTAGGCATTGTTTAACTTATGAAATATTCATGCTTTAAGAGTTCATTGATAAGCTAATTAATTGTAACGCAAATTTTCTTTTTGAAATAATGCTATAAATGATGGGTTAGGTTCTTAAAAATCAACCTTTCAAAAACCTATTTAACTTATATTGTATATGAAGTACAACTGTTCAAAAAGCAATGGAAAATAATAAAAACAACTACTTTTATAGTGGTATTTAAAAGGCAGTATGAGACATTTTAATTTCCAATATGGTAAATATCAATAAACAGCTCTTTGGGGGGCCCTCAATAATTTTTAAGATTTAATAGTGCAGTGAGGGTGAACCTTTTAGACACTGTATGCCATGCCGCACCCTCATCCCAGACTGGGCGCTGTGCCCCCACCCCCACACTTTACTCCAGATAGGGGTGGAAAAAAGGGAGAGAAGTACTGGGTACTCTATACAGAGAAGGGATTAAGGATTTCCATTGGGCTGCTGGGCAGAGAGGGGGCAAAGAATGCGTGGTGGAGAGGGGGAATGGAGCAGTTCCATATGAGTCCCCCTGCCTTTCAGTAACTAACTCAGACAGGCAATGGCACATGTGCCACAGAGTGTGCCCACTGCATGCCATCTTTGGCACACATGCCATATGTTCACAAGTATAGGGTCTTAAAATCAGTTTTGAGAACCACTGGAGATCATGAGTCATCCACCTTTGGGCCAAGAATGACTCAACTTTGAATGTACCCAATTCAATTGAGTAGAACTTGAATTCATGTCTTTTCCCTAACACATACTGCTGTGTGACCTTAGGCCAGTCACAATATCATCTCAGGGCTCCAAGTAGTTCTCTTAAGACAATAAGCTGCAGAGAAGGTGGTGACCTGAATTGGCAGACAGCATTTCCTCACCTCAGAGTTGTTTCCTATATTAATAGCAATATTAATAGCAATATTAAATCATAGGTTCATTCCCTCTCCTTTTTAAAAAGGAAGGTAAGTAGGAAAAACAGGTTTAATTAAAAGAAGTTGAACAGGAAGATAACTTTTGAAAAGATTTTGAAGAGATTGGAGAAGTAAATAGGACCTGTAGACTTCTGGTTACTTGCAACGTAGAAAGAGATAGCCTTTATCCTCCTTAATAATGCCTAGTTTTACTTTACTTTTTAAATCATGAGAGAAAATGAAATAGGAAGAGTGTATGGAACATTGTTTGGGAGAGAGGAGAGAGGCAGATATACTAGGACTAGGAATTTTAAAAGGCACAAAGAAGTAGATCAATCAATAAGCATTTAGTAAGCACTGTACTAAGTAAGCACTGATTATGATTAGTACAAGATAAATACCTAAGTAAGCAAACAGATTAAAACAAAAGAAAACAAATTCAGTTAATATTTCAGTTGGCCTGATATATCCAAAGCACTGGGAGAAAAGGGAACATCTAACACAAAGTTCCAGCTTTCGTGGAACTTATATTCAGTTATAACTAAGTTGTAGCATCATCTATTGGACAAATAATGTAAGAATATTAGATTAAGTGTACTATCATTCTGAAAGGCAAGAGAAAGTCAAAGAACTATAACCTAAGCTAAAATACTTCAGACTTATTTTTTTAAACCCTTACCTTCTGTCTTAGAATCAAAACTAAGTATCAATTCCAAGGCAGAAGAGGGGTAAGAATCAGGCAATCGGGGTTAAGTGACTTGTCTAGGGTCACACAGCTAGAAGTATGAGGCCATAATTGAACCCAGGATCTCCAATTCCAGACCTGGCTCTCTATTGACTGTGAACTTAGTTTCTCCCCTCTTATAGGCCACTGAAGTTGAAACCCACAATTTTACAGATAGAATTGAAGCTTAAGACAGTTCACTTAAGAAATCCATTTGGCTTTTAAATAAAACCCTTTCAAATTGGTCCTAATCTACCTTTCCAGTACATAAATTTCCTCCTTTTCCTAATCTAGTTATAATAGTCCTTTTGATATTCCTTATATATGATATTCAATCTCTCTTCTCCTCCTCAGCTTTTGCACTGGTCCTAGGAATGTACTCCCTCCCAATCTCCTCACCCTACACCTGGTAGAATTCCTTCCAAGACCCTTCAAGACTCAGCTCCAGTACCACCTACTACCTTCTACATTAAGCATCTCCTGATCTCTATCCTGCCTTCCTCTCTCTTCTGAGTCACCTCACAGATATCATATCTATTCTATATATTATTTATAGATGTATATGCCATTGCCCTTGAGAGAATGCAAGTACCTTGAGGGCAGGAAATATCACTTAGCACAGTGCCTGACACATAATAAATGCTTGTTCATTAATGAAAGACTTGCCCAAAATTAGAGAGGGACTATTATCAGAGGCAGTATTTAACTCAAATTGTCTGAATCTATTATCAAGACTATTTTTCATGACACTATGCTACCTGCCTCCTTCTATATCAAATGTCATTTTAGTATTTCAAGCAAGTACGGTGATGTGTGAAGGTTCAAAAGCTTTAAGTCACAACAAAACTAGATTGTAATTAATGTAAGTCTTACCATCATAAGTCAGAGGCATTTGGAAACAACAGAAGATTTGGATAGGAACCTACAATGAAGAAAGTGTGGGGTTCAAATTCTCCTGTGACTCAATCATGTTAGGCAAGAAGCTCAGAATGCTATAGAAATGTTATCTGAAGGTCTGGGTTTGAGTTCTAACTGTGTAACTTACTAGCCTGGACAAATCTGTACATTTTATAAACCTGTAAAATGTAAGAGGTTCAACTTTGGCATTTACTACTCAGGTGACTGTAGGGCAAATCACTTAACTTTCCCTGGGTCTCAGCTTCCTCAAATATAAAATAAAGGGGATGAACTATGTTTTCTGAGGTCTCTTCCAGCTCTAGATCTATGATCTTATGAACTAGAAGAGTTCTAGGGTCCTTTCCAATTTTAGTTACATTCTTTGAGTCACAGCACTGATAAATATGCCAACAACAGTAGCTACATGTCTTTTGTGTGAAACCTGGGGTTCTTTAAAAACTTTTAATTTTTGTTTTAGGATGTTATAATATAAGAGACTGTAGAAGGTACAGAAGAATTAAATGGCCTTTTTGGTTAATGCTAATTGTAAATATATAGTCCCAGATGATTCCAAAGTCAAATAAATGACTGAATAAATTAGTCTAGAGTAGATGTACTTAACCTTTTTTTGTGTCATAGAACATGGCCACAGTCTGGGAAAGCCTGTGGATTCCTTGGAATAATTTTTTGTTAATTTCATAATCTATATTTTTGATGTTGATATCCTCAAGGTAGGTACTTAACACATTGATAATATCCTTTCAACACCTCCAATCACATATCCCTAACTTAATCCTGTTGCTAAGAGTGACAAATCATGACATTAAGTTTCTATACTTTCTCATCATTGAGAAGAATATAAAATAAAAATTAGAACATGCACATAATATCAACTGTAATTATCCACACGTAATTTACTCTTTAGCAATTTGACATCAATTAAAAATTGGGAATGAGGTAAAAAAAGGTAAAAATAAAGGAAATGAGGTGGAGATGGAAGGAATACACAACACTTTAAAGTTTGCAAAGCATTTTACATGCATTATCTCAACTGAATATCTACAAGTTAAGCAGTACAAGTATTATCATCATCCTTATAAACTGAGGCTTAGAAAGGTTAAGTGATGGTCACAAACCTATTAAGTACCAGAGATAGAATTTGAATTTTAGACTTTCTAACTTGAGGTCTAGCCTCATATCCAATAAGGCAGTGTGCCTCTTAATGATTAGAAAAAGGAGTTTATCATCATCCTAGCTAGCAAGTGCTTTATAAATACTATCTTCATTATTTCCATAAATTGATGCTGGGGAAATAGATACTGTTATCTCTGTTTTAGAGATAAGGAAACTGAGGCAGAAAGAGAGCTGATAAGTTGCTATATAGGTCACAGAGCTATTAAGTGTCTGAGGCTGAATTTAAATTTGTCTACCTCACTCCTGGCCCAAACACTTTATCCACTGTGCCATTTACCTGCCTTCAGACAATGGGGTATAGTGAAGATTTAAGTAATGACACTGTGAAAGAAATGTTGAACTAGGATACCAGTTTGTTAGAGAGGGTGTCAAGCTGTTATGGGCAAAGCCTGAGATGAAGACGACAAAGTTGGGTACTTAATACTGAAAGTGAGGGCAACAGATTCAACAAACAAGTAGAGGGGCTGATAAAAAGAGATGGGGTGAAATTCAAAAGTAGAAAGATTGTTGCATTGGGTGTAGCAAGGGTGATAGCAGCTCACTTGAAAGTAGCTGTGAAGTTTTAGGGGAATCTGCCTTTTCCTGAACCCCAACATCAGGAATATGAAAGAAGCTGCAAACAGCATCTAAGAAGCAGATCAGGAATGAGTTTTGTGTCACAGACTACATTTAATCTCACATTCAAAAAAACTATGTTATTTCTTCATAATATCAACATATGCTAGGGGAACAGTCATAGATCTCATCATTTTGGAATTATAATAACTAGAATCATATGATTTAGAGGAAGAGGCACCTGAAGAAACTACGGCTCTGAAAAGGTCATTCACACAGTACTGTAATTTCAGGTTGAAAAGACTGCCCAATTTTAAACAAAAGTAATCAAAAAACTCTACACAAGGAATTCTTCTTAATTTCATACAGATTATCTAAAGAGGAAAACCACAAAGGTACATGTAAGTTAAATCCTCCAAATAGTGATAGAATTAATTTCAGACTATTATAGCTAACAGATTGCCCCCAAATTGGCCAAACACACAAATATGGAGTTGACTAGCTATGTCTTTTTAGACACTGGCTTGAAACAGCTGCTATGGCTAGGCTCTAAGGTGTAAATTATATAATATGGACCAGAATAAGGAAATTCAAGTTCTAAGTACTAGTTCTTTCTCAGTACTTCATTGTATGACCTCTTTGTGGTTCATAGTTTCCTTATTTATCTGTGTCGAAGAGTTGGATGGATAATATAAGAGGCCCCTCCCCCTTCAAGCTCTAAAATTACCTTTTCATGGCCCACATATCCAGGAAACTGAGGCAAATTATATATCTGTCTTAAATGCTTCTATTTGCCACAACAAAAAAAGCAGAAGTACTTTGAACTGTGGAATCAGCCTCAACATTCAGGAAAATTGGAAAATATAAATAATGAGAAATGTAGTCATAGAACCTAATCCCCACAAAAAGAAATGAAAGGATCTTACTTTAAATTTTGGTTCCAGTAAGCTAAAAAAATGCATTATCTTCAAAAATGAATGCTCTTCTAAAAAGATTACACAGGGGGGAGCTTAGTGGATTGAGAGCCAGCCCTAGAGACAACCAGTCCTGGGTTCAAATCTGATCTCAGACACTTCCCAGCTATGTGACCCTGAGCAAGTCACTTAACCTATATTGTCTAGCTCTTACCACTCTTCTGCCTTTCCAACACACAGTACTGATTCTAAAACAGAAGGTAAAGGCTTAAAACAAACAAACAAACAAATAAATGAAAAGGTTTCACTGTCATTGTCATATATTTTTTGTTTATACGAAGGTTATCTGTTCTAAAGCAGTTTTCAAACTTAAATAACATTGCTTTTTTAAAAGCAGGCTTTCCTCTCATTTTCAATTTTTTCTATTCTTTTTCATTCCTTATAACAGGTCCTTCTCAAACTACCAAAAAAAAATATATATATATATATATAGCAACTACAGACACCTCACAGTCTATATAGTACTTCTACGGGAAAGAAGCAGGGTCTCATTTTTCCTCTTCAAGACAAGGAAAAGAAAGGCTACCTAGAGAAAATGGAATAAGCTTTTTAGGAAAATATCTGAAATGGAAAGAGGAGAGTAGAAAAGGGGGATTCAGTACTGGGAAACTCTAGGAGAGGGCATGAGAATAATGAAAGCAGTAAGGCAGAAAAAAAAGGTCAGATTTAGAGAAGATCACAACACAATCCTCTAATTCTGATTACTGCTTTAAAATGAGTTGGAATATTTTAAAATGACAAGTTAAAAAGGTTATTATAACTTTCAAATCAGCTCACTTGGCTCTCCCAGTCAGGTGTTTTAAAAAAACAAAATGTTTCAAGCAATGACAAGTTTAATAATTCAGGGAAACACTAAATACTGTAAAATACTTCTAAGTGGGTATAAAGTTTGTTTTTCCCACTGAGAAACCAAAGAAAGCTTTTATTTTATTAATTCTATGTAAGGAATGCAGTATCTGACTTACAGCTTTATGTCCCAATTAGCTAGGCTGGGATTCAAATTAGCTTTTCTATAAGTACAATGGTCTCTGATATAGGACCTGTGAAGACTGGATTTAGCTATCTCCTGATTGTAACAATGAAGGTACTTAGCTCTTCCTTTATAGTGAAGATAAAATTGTAAGCTACAATCTATTTTTAGATTTTAACTACAAAAAGGTGTTAAGTAACTACAAAAGATGAACTTGACAAAAGAGGATTTAAGTAATCCAAAAAGATAAAATCTAACCAAAGAAGGTGAGAACTAAAGAATGGGCAGTCCTGGAGAAAAGCATCTGCTGTGATTGTGAAAATTTAGAGGTGACACAAGAGAAAAAGTTCTTTAAAGAGGAAAAAGAGACTGGAGAGAGAGTCAGTCACCCCGGGCTTGGAGTGTGAAGGGATCAGTCACTTGGAACTGAAGGGAAGAAGGACATTCAGACAGCCAGTTACCGGGGGTTGGAATAAAGGACGGAGGAACGACTGGAAGACCAACACCCAGACTTCTTTTAGACTGTTACTATAGGTGAGTGAAAAGCTGACTTAGTGACCCCATCTTTCTGGAGGCATGAAGCCTCCAGGAAAGGCACAACTTCTTGAGACTCTCTTCCCCTGGCTGGGGCTTAGAAATTCTAACTGGTATCAGAAGAAGCCAGAGTTCTCTCTCCCTCATATTCCTTAATATCTTCCTTCTATTGTAAATATTGTAAATAAACTACCATAAGTTCCATTTACTTTAGTAATTCATTTTGGGATTTAGAAATTAAATCCCTGGTGACCACCTAAATATGTATATTCTTATTGGGGTGTTCAGGGAGGGGTACTATCTCTGGTATGGAGGGCTTGTCATGCCCTTCTAGGGCAGCTCTCCAGCCTCTGACCCCCACCTGACACCCAGCTCTCACTTGTGGCTCCCAGTAGCTGCTAGCATGCGGCAGCGGCCACACCCCGGGCAACGGCTTCGACAGGCCGGCTAAACCTTGTGAGAGTAGCCATCGGGTCGTGGACCCCTGGTGAACCAGGGCTTTGCTCACCCAGCATGTGAAGACTGTTTCAGCGGAACAGGTGGAAGAAACCAACAAGAAGGTTCAACGGCTGAGATGGCGACGCAGCAAAGCACTGTGGAGTGTTTAGGGCGTGTTGGAGCACAAAAGACAACACAGCCATCCAATGCAGCTGAGGAAGTCTCCAGGTGTAACGACTTTTCGTGCCACTGGACCCAGGCTTCCAACGCCGAGAGAGTGGGACTGTCTCTGTGCATCGACTTTTCTGCTTAAATCTCCTTCACGCACAAGTGTCTTTGTGCACACTCATCTATCATAGATGAAAGCACACAAAGACAATCGTCATCCTTGGTTACCAAGAGACTACTACTACTATATATAAATATATATATATATTTTTTTTTCAGAGTCCAACCACAATTAAATTTAACAGATGATAGTTATTTGAAGTTAAAGAAAAAAAGTAATAGTCAAGCAATCACTTGTCATCTATAATGCCTAGGAAAAAGACCCTTGTCCACACTTTTCAAGCTATCAATGGATATATATAGTAGACAAAGGTGGAACAGCACTGGCCCAATATTGAGTGAACCATAATATTAAATATGAAAATGAATAAACACAAGCACCTAGGGCCGTGATGAACATCTGGCATGCATGCCAAAGATGGGACACAGAGACCTCTCTTTGGGCACGAGATACCCATCAGAGTTAGTTACTAGAAAGGCAGAAGGATTCCACTGCCTTCCCCCTCTCCTGCATGCCTCCCAGCCCCTGCCTAGCAGCCCAATCAAAGAGCTTACTTCCTTTCCTGAGTGGAGCATCAGAACCATTCCCTTCTCTTTCTCCCACCCCATCTGGGGTAAGGAAGTGACCTGGGGTGAGCAGGGCTCAGTCTCTAAAAGGTTCACCATCAATGACCTATGGTGCACTTGACTGAATGAAAAATAAATCAAGTATTATCACTATTCTAATGTCCTCTGCATTTAGGAAATTAAGCTGCAAAGGATTATTAAGCTTCAAGTTCAGATTCCCTTAAATGTTAGCAGCATGATGACTAGTGAGACTTGGACACTCCCTACTACCACTATTTAGTAGTCTAGAACTCTGTACAAAATGCAGAAAACAAAATAACTCAACCTCTATTCCTCAATCTGTTCTTATTGCTGACTATGAAATAGAACTGGGTACTCAAAACAGTATCTTTTCCCAATTCTAACCAAATAGCAGTGAATTGGCAACCAGACTTATTTAAGCTTAGCTCATCAAGATTAAATTTCCACGTTATATAATTCAATCATGAATTCTCCAAGTCAGAAGAAACTTTGCATATTGTACTTTGCACTACTTAAAACTTTTCTCTATAAACTAACACCTCTGTTATTTCATCCTTTTAGTTTATTTTATAAAATTGTCACAGCATTTTGATATACAATTGTGAGAGGCATAGAGTAGCAATGCCAAAAGAGAGGCATTATAGTAGGATGGGGAGCTTAGAGGACTTGCATCTGAATCCTAGTTCTGCTAGTTGGTACTAATATATGACTGAGACTGTTTCATATTCAATAAAATAAATCTGTACTTCCCATAGCTGAAAGGCTGTTCTGAAGTATCAATATATTTATAGAAGTAGCACTTAGAGCACTATAGAAATGTAAGGTATTATTACAATATTTGGGGGTAATTTAAATAAAAACAGAAGAATTCCTGTACACACACACACACACACACACACACACACACACACACACACACACACAATCCTTCTGATGTTGAATGGAGCTTTTTTCTCTGTCCTTATTCAGGTCTATCTGCATTTTTGTGCTGTCATCACACTTAAAAACTTTCATTACATTTGAATCACACTTGAAAATGTTTGGAAAAGAAGCGATAATCTATGTAATATTACATATTTTGTCTTAATGTGTTGTCAATTTTCTATTATTAATTCTTGATTAATGAAGAAAAAAGACATGTCTAAAAAATTATCTATACCACATGTTGCCTTGTGCACTTTGAGAAAGTTTGAAATCAAAACCTTACTTGTGAAAATTATAACACACCTCCTCAAATATATATACGTACACAGACATAGACATTTCATCTTACACATGAAAATCTATTAGTTCTCAGAAAAAAAAATAATTACACTTTAAGATTCTGTCCAAGACCCTGGATAAATAAAATAAAAATTTTTAATCTGGATAGCAGATTGGATAGAGCCAGACCTGGAGTTGGGAGGACCTGGGCTCAAATGTGGTCTCAGTTATTTCCTAGTGATGTTGGGCAAGTCATTTAACCCCAATTGCAAGCCCTTTGCCACTCTTCTGTATTAGAATTGATAAAAGAAAACACTAATGTATAGTACAAAAAGAGTTGATTTTTTTAGTCAAAAGACCTGGATTTCTAGGTTCTGGGTTCTGTCACTAACACGCTGTGTGACTGCGTGACTGGAGACTGTAGTCTCTAGAGCCCATACCCAACACATTAGTTTGATATGAGTGTTTTAATATTTATTTTAGTGATACCATTTTTTTCAAATATTATTCAACAACCAGTATAGCTCATAAGCACTTTCATTTGGAAAAAGCTTTCAGACAGAATTCAAGGTAAACTCACCTTATAATAAATTGAAGGCTTTCCCTATAATGCTCATTATTAGTTCAAATGCAATTTATCTTACTGGCAGATACTACAAATTAAACTAATAGAAAATCTATTATTCTCAATCAGTCACAACTTGTCAATTGCTACCAAGGCACAGATTTAGAGTTGGAAGAGATGGTCAAGTCATCTAATACAATTCTTTTATTTTAAAGATGAAAGAAATGAGGCCCAGGTTAGTTAAGTAACTTGCCCAAGTTCACCAAAGGTAACTAGTTGGGATCAGAATCAGGCCCTTTGATCCTAGATTTGTTGCTCTTTCCACTCTACTACAATACATCCATCTTAATTTTATAAACTTAAGACAGAGAATATAACAATTTTTTTTAAACTGACTATATCTACTAAGTATGTTTGAGGCACTGTGGATACAAAAAGCCTATGCTCCTAGAGCTAACAATGTACTTAGGAAGGGGAAAGGAGAAGAGAAACAGAACAAACATTTATGAAGCAAGGAACAACACTAATGAGCACAAATATTCTCTCACTTGACATGAAACCCACCCTCAGAGATAAGTGTTGTATTTAACTCGATATTATAGTTGAAGAAACTGAGGCCAACAGGGACCAGTTTGGTTACTACAGCTAGGAAATATCTGGTTATATTAGAACTCAGGTCTTTGCCTGCCCTTTGATCCAACCATACCATTGTTCGGTTTATACACCAAAGAGATAATAAGGAAAAAGGTTTGTACAAAAATATTTATAGAATTGTACAAAAAATTTCTAGCCACACTCTTTGTGGTGACAAAAACATTGGAAAATGAGGGGATGCCCTTCAATTGGGAAATGGTTTAACAAATTATGGTATGTGTTGGTGATGGAATACTATTGTGCTGAAAGTAATAATGAACTGGAGGAATTCATGCAAACTGGATAGACCTCCAGGAAGTGATGCAGAGCGAAAGGAGCAGAACCAGGAGAACATTGTACACAGAGACTGATAGATACACTAGGCACAATCGAACGGAATGGACTTCTCTATTAGCAATGCAATGATCCAGGACAAATCTGAGAGACTTAAGAGAAAGAACACTATCCACATCCAGAAAAAAAACTGTGGGAGTAGAAACACACACACAAAAAACAACATTTGCTTGGTCACATGGTTTGTTGGGGATATGACTGGGGATGTAGACTCTAAATGATCCCCCTAGTGCAAACATCAATAATATGGAAATAGGTCTTGATCAATGACACATGTAAAACACAGTGGAATTGAGCATTAGCTATGGGAGGGGGTGGTGGAAGAAGGGGAGGCAAAGAACATGAATCATATAACCACAGAAAATTTTTCTTAATCAATTAAATAAAGTTAAAAAAAAAACCAACTCTGGTCCTCCAGGCTCTCATCCCAGTGCTCTGTTCACTGAACCAACTTCCTGTTGAGGTACAGAATTCTCATTCAAAAACCTCATCTTAAAAATGAGGACATGAGGAGGTTAAAGTCACACAACTAATACTGGCACAACATTCCTAGATGTCTTAGTTTTTGGACCCCTAAATCATTAAACTACTATGTTGATTAGTATGTCTCGAGTTAAAAAAAACTAGATATACCAAAATCCAAACTTATGAAACATTCTTTTGAAGTGATTATTCATATTACAAAAAGATTCTCAACTTTCCACTTAACCTGCTCTTATAACACAAATTTTGCATAAAAAGATGCTTATACAAATTCAAATTTTTAAAATGTTTTAAAGTATTTATAACTTAATAGCTCCTAAATTTACTAATACTAAAAGTACTCAGGATTGTCCAGTAGTACTAAAAAAACTTGAGGGGGAAGAAAAAAGGGTTATAAAATAATGGAAAGACCACTGGTCTTGAATTTACATTTACAAGACTATTCTATTTTTAAAAATCTTCCAACCAATTTACTGAACATCTTAAACAATAAAAGGTGTGGTCCAAATCACAATCCTTAAAAAAATGGCAAAATTGAACATTGCAGGGTCAAAGAATAAAAAAAGCCCAAGAAAAACATAACTTTTTGAAGAAGAAAGAGCAGTGATTAAAAGGAAAGCAGAAAACTGGGGGAAAAATTTCATAGACAGCCTACAGAAAGAGGTCTTATCTAAAATACATGGAGAACTTTATCAAATTTATGGGAATAAGAGTCATCTTCCAATTGATAAATGGGCAAAAGATATGGACAGTTTTCAGATGAAGAAATCAAAGTCATGTAAAGAATATGAAAAAATATTTTAAATCACAAATGATTAGGGAAATGCAAACCAAAACAATTCTGAAATAGCATCTTGTACCCATCAGAATGGCTAAAATGGCAAAAGGGCAAAATAACAAACATTGAAGAGGATACGGAAAAGTGGGGACACTGATAGACTATTGGTGGAACTACGAACTGATCCAGCCATTTTGGAGAGCAATTGGAATTATGCCCAGACAGCTATAAAACTGTGTATGTCCTGCTACTGCTGGGTTTATTTCCCAAAGAGATCAAGAATAAAGGAAAAAACCCTACATTTCCAAAATATTTACAGCAAATCTCTTTGTGGTGGCAAAGAAGTGGAAATGGAGGGGATGTCCATCAACTGGTTAAATGGTTAAACAAATTGTGATATATGGATGTGTGTGATATACTATTTCACTGTATGAAACAATGGGCAGCTGGGTAGTTCAGTGAACTGAGAGCCAGGCCTAGAGACAAGAGGTCTTGGGTTCAAATCTGGCCTCAAGACACTTCTTAGCTGAGTGACCCTGGGCAAGTCACTTAACTCCCATTGCTTAGTCCCTTACCAGTCTTCTGCCTTGGAACCAATACATAGTAATGATTCTAAGGAGAAAGGTAAGAATGAAAAAAAAAAAGAAAAGAAGCAATGAGCAGATTAATCTTTTTTAAAAAAACTTGGAAAGAGCTATAAGAGATACTAATGAAGAATGAGATGAATGGAACCAAAAGAACATTATCTACAGCTACAGATTCAATACTTGAAGAATTAACTTGTGAATGTTCGCCTCCAGAGAATGAATTGGAAAATGGACACACAAAAGACATAATCATATGTTTGCTTCTATGATGTGGGGAAGGGAGAGAAGGGCTGAGATACCTGGAAATAAATTCTATTAATTTTTTTTTTAAAAGAGCAAGCATTGAACTTGGGAAGTCAGAACTGGTATAAGTTCCTGTCTCAGTCTCTGACATTTAATAGTTGAGTGACCTGGTACAAGTGATAGTACCTCTTGGGCAGCTGTGTTTCCTCAACTATAAAATGAAGATAGGAATATTTACACTATTTATACTTTCCAGAGGAGTGAGAACTGTACTTTGTAAACCTTAAAAGGCTATAGAATAGCGAGTTCTTACTAATATTAAGGAACAGGGAATGGATCTGTGATTCAGTGGTAGGGAACAAGGAAACTCATACTCTTACCAATCCAGGCTGACATTTTCTCTCTGCAATTGCCAAGAGCAAAGAGAGATTGTTATTTCTCCCAAGTGTCACACAACCAGCAAGGGCAGAGGTGGAACTTGAACCCAGGTAGTCATTCCTGGCTTCCAAGCAGCTCTCCAACTGCCTCAAGGATAATTAAGCTTAATTAAAATTACAGTGGTCCAGTGGGGAAAAAATGGGCATTAGAGTCTAAAAGATCTAGATCCAAATCCCCAGTGATGATCACTGCCTGGTGGGGCTATAGACAAATCACTTAACCTTCCTAGACCTCAGTTTCCTCATCTGTAAAATGAAGGGGTTGGGCTAAGACAGCTTCTGAGGTTCCTTCCAGTTTTAGATCTATGATCTTATGACCTAATAGGAAAAACAAAACAAAAATAAGCTAATCTAAACTTGTACTTTTTTGTTTACCTGGTATGTGTAAGAGCAAATGACTTAACATACTTAAGTTAAGTACAAGAGTAAGTTCAACAAATGTGAATCAAAAGTTTAAGAATAAAAGGTCCCACTGGAACAAGCTAATATGGGCTCAAAAGAACTGAGAGGCTATGGATGACTTCTATGGGAATTGAACATTTTTAGTTAAAACTAATGATGAAAGAGCTAATTATGTGTTTTTCCATTTAATATTAAACAATTGTTTTCCAAAATATTATTTACATACCTAATATCTGGCAAATTTAGAAATAGAATCTTCCTTTTATTTAGTTTGGACTATGTTTTACACAGCACCAAAAACCCTGAAAGGATCTCAAAATATAAAAAACTGAATATCCCCACAGAAGGAAAAAAAAAAGGTAAAGCTTTGAGTCAGCATATAAACTTCATTTCTGAAAATGTACTGACTGTTTTGGATTTCACCTTTCCTCCAAAGAACTAAAGAAAACCCATACTTATCTTTGAACTTCCTCTATGTAGGACAACCTTTATTTCTGACCCAAATTTACTTCCTATAAGAACTTAACATTCTTTTTTGTATTAAGGAGCATTCATGTATTATACAGAGCCAAGTTTCATCATTTAAATAGAAGTGAAACTAATGCAAGTTTAGAAAAGAATTGATGAAAAATATGGATGTGAGAAAGAAAAAAGTAACTATAATGAAAACAAACAAAAAACCTTGCAGTTAAAATTACCACATCAACACTAACTAAAAAACAAAACAAAACAAAGACAAAAAAGAACACAAAATGAGAGGACACAAGAGTTCCATTATAAACATACTGGGTCTGTGATCCAGCACAAAATTTGGCATAATGCTGGTCTGTGTTAGACCCAATCCAAAGGGATTCAGCTACCAAAAAAGTACTGCTTTATAATTCTGACTCACCTTTAATAACAGAGGATGGTGGAAAGAGTTCCATGGAACTGCTCCACTCAGACCCAGGCAATGTTGTAAACATGTAGATGAGTGAGAAAATTTTCTTAAAACTTTTTAACTCTAGCAAAGATTTTAAAAGTACATTATTGAGAACATAAAGTCTTATTTGACTTAATATCAAGATTAGGTACTATTTGTCAATAATCAAAAAGTAACCTCTAGGAATAATAACTAAACAAGAAAATTCAAAGGTGTTCTTTTTTATTTAAGCTGTATGATCTGAAAGCTAAAATTAATATAGGTAAACTGCAAAGATTTAAATAGTACAAAATCTTTTTGAGAATTTATCTTAATTTTCCATTGGAAAAACAATTCATAATTTAAAAGTTTAAATCAAAGTTCCATTTTATGTAAACTCAATAGATGTTGAATTATTTTCACATTCTACAGTCTAGAACATATATTCATTAAGACTTTTCCCCATGTATTTCTAACATATACTACTGGCAAGACACAAAATCTTTCAAATATCTACACTAAAATTCTGAAACTAAAAAATGTTTACACTAAATTTGAACATAAGATTCCTTCCCAATGACTTATCTCTTTAAAATTGAAGAACAACCTAAAAAAGACTATTTGAAACCTGAGTTCCTAACAATCTCTGAAAAGATTTTAAGTTTTGAGGTTTATAAAACCTTTTAAAGCATATATGTATTAAATAGGATCTGTTGCTTCTTTTCCATATGGTCAGTCAAATTATCTGGTGTGATATGTACGAAGTTTAACTAAACTACTACACAATAGTTAAAAATAAAATGAAAGTATGTGGTCAGTTTTGTTGTCTTGAGGGAAGTCCTAGCATTGGCATGTTACTAGTGGATAAAAATAACAAGAATTGTATTCTTCTTGGGTGGGATATAGGTCTGTCAGTCTTAACTGCCAAGGCCAATCCTGCAGTACCATCACCTCTGATACAAGTTAGAAGTCTATATAGAATGGTAGAGGATGAGGAAATCTTAAGGAATATCCTGTCTAGGGGCAGGTAGGTGGCACAGTGGATAGAAAGCTGGGATCAAATCTGGTCTTTGGCACTTCCTGACTATGTGACCCTGGGCAAGTAACTTAACCCCATTTGCCAAGCCCTAGCCCTTCAGTCTTAAGAGTAGTTACCAAGACAAAAAGGAAGGGTTTCAACAAAAAAAAGCATTGTCTAAACTCTTTGGGGAATGTTTAGCCCAAGAGTTGAGATTAACTGAGGCCCAAGGAGATTAATGACATTCCATCATGCACCTAAATGCCTTTAAACAGTCTGCCTCCTCACCTCCACCTCTAGAATCTCCTGGCTCCCTTCACAGTTCAGCTCACATTCCAGATGCTTTAAGAGATCAATTCCCCAAGTGGCTAACAAATCTCTCCCTAGCGCTTCATGTTTATTTTGTGTGTATGTATATGTACATAAATACTATTAACTGGTATGTGAAGATATTGCTTTGTCCCCCTCCCCCCAGCTCAGTCTCATTTTTATGTATTTGTAAGGTAAGGTTTGAAAGGTACACCACCCTCTTTAAAGAACGGTGCTGAGAAAATGCTTATTAATTAATTAAATGATATGAACTAGGTAACATGGTTAGACAATGTCAGAACAGAGACTAGAACTCTTAAAGGGTCTCTAATACACAGGAATTGAGAAGTCGACCAAAAATTTATCCAAGATGCTTCAAAAAGTCAGGAAAACCAAGTTTTATAAGCTATCATTTAGGATGATAGAATTAAAAACTGTAAAGTATTTGCGGTATCATTTTACCAATGGGGAAACTGAGGCCCTGACAAGAAGCCAGGTCCTCCGATTCCAGAGTCAACGTCTCTTTCCATTGGGACTCTTCAAATCATCACGGAGACCAGAATTCTGCAGGGCATTATGGCTCAGTGGAAACCAAATTTCCACTCCCCAAACCTTTATTAGCTGCCTGACCCTGAGCAAGTCATTTAATCCCTAAAAGCCTCAGTTTCCTAATCTATAAAATGGGGGATAACATTCACCTAACAGGGTCAATGTGATAAGAATGAGAATTCATAAATAACATTTTGCAAACTCTTATAAAATGTCAGTTCTTGGAGGTATTAAGCCAAGAATTTCTAAACGTTCCAACCAAATCTACTTTCCCCACCAGATACAAAAGTGCAAAACTGCTTTCAAACCTTCTGCAACAAAGTGACCTACATGTTTGTTTCAGCCCCGTTCCCTCCCCCCCCCCCCCCCCCAGTCCCGATCCCAGTCCCGGTCTCACCTCCTGAATGCGCCTCCTGGCCCGCTGCAGCACCTCCTCGTAGCCCTTCTGCCGCAGCTCACTGAGGCTCTCGTAATACTCCTCCGGGTCGTCGGTCTCAGTGAAAAGAACCTGGGAAAGAATTTTCCAGCCGCAGGTGTCCAAAGCATGACCCAGGTAGACCTGGAGCTGGTAGCAAAGGCTGTCCACCTCTTGCTCGGACATTTCCGGGGCTCCTCCGAACAGCACAGTCCACATGCCGGAGGGCTCTTCTGGAAAGAGGGGTAGGCAGGGCTCCAGCTGCGAGTTCACGGAGCACAGCTGCTGGTGGACGGCGCGCAGGTCCTGGAAGGAGAAGAGTCCGGCCCAGCTGCACTCCTCGGGGGGCGAGTCCAACTCCGCGGGCGGCTCGGGCTCAGGCAGCTCCAGGAGCGTCGGCGCCGCCTCGTCCTCCTTCACCAGCTCCAACACCTCGATCTCCTCGGCAGCCCCGCCAGACGCGCTCACCACCCGCACAGACGACGGACCGGGCGCCTCCCCCGGGGCCGCCGCGTCCCGCTTACCCAGGGCTTTCCTGCTCGGGCTGGCCTGGGCCCGCGTCGGATCCCCAGCTTTAGCCGCGGGGCCCCTAAGTAAGGCATCCCCCCGCGGGTGCGCGCTTCGCGCCGCACCGCCCTCAGCCCAGGCCGGGCTCCGCCGCAAGCTGGGGCTCCTCCGGCCAGCCGCCGGCTCCCCCCGGCCTCTTGAGGTCGGGCTGCCGCCGGCGCTCCTTGGACCCGGACTGTCCGGCGGGGGTCCGGCCTCCGCTGACCCTCGGACGGCCGCCGGCTCCCGGGAGCCGCTCCTCTGGCGCTGGGCCGTGCGGTTGTGACAGGTTATGGCAAACTTGCCCTCGATTTCGTTCCAGGCCACGATGAAGACGAACTTGTGCTTCTCCCGTTCCTCGAAGACGTGCGGCCGAACAGCCACCCAATCCGATTCCAGCGTCTCCTCTACCGCGAACGACATGGCTGGGTCTCCCCCTTGGCGCGGCGGGGCCGGGGCTCCCGGCTGCCCCTTTCCCTCTCCCCCGCCCTGCTCCGAGAAACTCACCGGCCCCGGCCGCCCCCCTCACCGGCCACCATCAGCCATCTTAGAGCAAGAGGAGGACTGGGGGAGCGAGTCCGGGTCGCGCCCGCGCTCGGTCTCGCGCACAAGCGCTCGCGGCCCCGGGGCTTGGCCGCGCTCTTTGTGGCGCGCGAGACGGCGGCGGCGGTTGCTCGGCTCCGGCCGCCGAGAAAGACAATACGCGTCGCCCAAGCAGGTAGTTCACATGGTCACGTGTGATAGGATCTGTTTACAAGCGCCAGCGCTGCGGCAACTCGCTCCTCTCCGGCCGCCGCCGCCCACCGCTCCGCTGCTCGCCGCTCCTTTCCCGTCAGGGAAACAGAGGGCCCCACGTAGTCCCGCCTCAGCGAACAGTGGGGAAGGGCAAGAAGCGGACGCCGTCCGGAGATCTGTAGGGTCGGGTCAGTGTGTCAGCCCCAGTCTCCAAGGCCAGCCCCCGCCCACCCCAGCCAAAGCGGGACGCGTCTCTAAACTCTCCGCCTCATCATCGCAACAATGTTACCATTCTGCTGCTGACGTCGTCCGGCTCCACGAGGGACGTAAACATGGACACGTGCGGCACGCTGGTGACGCGACGGCGGCGGCGGCGGCGCGCGCAGGACTGGGCACGCCTACTTTTCTCCCAACCCCCATCCTTGGGCTCCTACATCCTCATCCCAATACTCTCATCTTCCTACCCTGTGCTGAGATTCCTTCTGCAGGAGCTAGTGCGTGGAACTCAGCGCTCTCTCCACCTGGGATGGGGAGGATGGGGTTAAGGGACGAGGTAGATGTTGACTTCTGGGGCAGGTGTTCCTGAAGTCTTGGGAAACCTGGAACGAAATAGGGGAATAAGATGCTGTGGCTTCCTCCTCAGAAACTGTTTCAGAGTGTACATGGGAGAGACTGAGATGTGAACACTTCCTCAGTACTCTTTCGTCACCCTTTCTGTGGCGCCCATTAAAGTGTTAGAATGGTCATTTCGGGGTAATATTGGGTGCAATATAAAATGTCCAGAAGACTCCTCCCTGAAAACTTGGAAACAAAACAAATGAAATCAATTGCATTTGGGCGAGAGTCCTCACTTTTTAATGTGGTAGTAATCTTCTGAAGCCACCTTCTCAAAATGTTTTTAAATAAAATACATCTGATTACAAGGGAAACTGCTGACTTGCATTTATAAAAAAAATTTTTAAAAGCAAAAACTTAAAAACCCCAGTTCACCAAGATCTTGATCTTAAGAACTCCTTGATTAATGTGAATAGTCTCCCAAATCCCTGAAATTAAACTTTCAAGGGAGAAGAAGTGAGTTTGAGGATTCCATTCAACAAGCAAAGCCAGGCACTGTGCTAAGTATTAGGGATACAAAGACAACAGGGAAAACTGTCCCTTGTCTGTCCTCAAGTAGCTTAAAGGATGTCAGAAGACATCCAATTAAATTCAAACCGAGCAGCTGCAAGAATATTTTAGCCATTTCCAGAATTCTGGTGCAGAGTGCAGTTTATTGCCTTCAGGTTTCATTATTATGTACTGTTCTGGGAACCTGATTATGTCGTTATTAAACTCTTAAAAGTCTTGATAAATTATTAAATTATCAGGGCTACCAGGATTAAAAAATATATAAATACAAAGAAACTGGGCAGTTTGGGCTTGTAATCTATGTCATTAAAATGAGCATAAAAAGTGCCTTTTTTGGGATGGAGAATATGTGCTATTTCTTATTGGCATTCCTATCTTGTTGATATTTAATCCATATTTCAGGTCTTCTAGTGTACAACTGCAAAAATTGGAAATCATTCTTATCCCTATCTATAAATATGCACAAATGTCCAAATGTTTAATCTATACATCTTTAGGTCTCCAGTAACAGCTAGTTACAAGTCAATATTGTCAGACCACACAAGCAGCTGGAAACTTTGGCCAAACCTCTGCTTTTAGATACTACTTGGTGTTCATTGTGAATTGAGAAGACTAGTTTTTAACTTTTTTCCTCAGTACTTTCAGTTTAAGAAGATTTCTAACTTGAAACTTCAGTTTAAGAAACAATTTCTACCATACAAATTGAAGAAAAGGGGGCTATCACAAATTTTTAGCAGGCAGAGTTTTCCAGGCTGTGGGGCACAACCCACAGTGATAAAATGCAATGGCCAAGATTATTAGATATTTTTTAGTATATCCATCCCATACATAAATCCACATTTTTCAATGAGAACAAATTTCATTTAAACAGATTTATAATAAAATAATTATTATTAATAATAAAATGGAGACTTATGATATAGCATATATAAGCCAGTTCAAATAGACACTTCTTGCTATAGATCTATGATTCTAGAAAAGGCCATCTACCTTCTGCCTAACATCTGGATTTCAATCCCACCATTTTTTCTCCCTGATTGGTCTGTGATTTTTCAACTATTCAGCCATGAAGATGAATGACCTTAGAGTTAGTTAAGAGGGATTTACTATGTCACCTTGCAGGAAAATGATGTCTTCACTCAAAATAATGGCCACCATGCAACCATAGGAGGGCACCCAAACTATTGTTTTGATAAAGAAGAATTTATCATTCTTAATAATGTATCAAATAACCTTTCCTTAGTCTTCTTCCTTCTTGACACTGCAGTGATTTGACCCTATGGACCTGTCATCCAGACTGCTGTTTTCTTTCTGGATTTTCTTGACATTTCTCCTTCCTGGTTCTCTTCCTTCTCTTCTGATAGCTCTTTCTTAATCCTTTCTGCAAGATTATCATCCATTTCCTATCCTCTAAATATAGATATATGATAAGGCTCTGTCCTGGGTTATCTTCTCTTCTCTTTTTACATTTTCTCTCTTGTTGAGCTCAACAATTCCCATGAATGTGATGATGACTCCCAAATGTACATATGTAGTCCTTTCCAGAGTTCCAGTTCCATGTGACCAAATGTCTGGTGGATATCTCCACTTAGATATTCCCATACCTATGCTAAATCTATGAAAAGAAAAGTAAAGCATATATCCACTAGCTATTTTATCAGTTCTATACCCAATACCACATGCATACTTTTCAAAATTCTAATAAGTGATTATATAATTGATCAAAAGCTACTAGCTAATGGGGAAAAACTCAAAGTCTTCCCAATAAGATCAGGAGTCAAACAAGGATGCCCATTATCACCTTTATTATTTAATATTGTAGTAGAAACACTAGCAGTAGCAATTAGAGAAGAAAAAGAAATTGAAGGTATTAAAATTGGCAATGAGGAGACCAAGCTGTCACTCTTTGCGGATGATATGATGATTTACTTAAAGAATCCCAGGGAATCAACCAAAAAGCTAATCAAAATAATCAACAACTTTAGCAAAGTTGCAGGATACAAAATAAAGCCACATAAGTCATCAGCATTTCTATATATCTCCAACCCAGATCAGCAGCAAGAATTAGAAAGAGAAATTCCATTTAAAGTCACCCAAAACAATATAAAATACTTAGGAATCTATCTGCCAAGACAAACATAGGAACTATATGAACACAACTACAAAACACTCTCCACACAATTAAAACTAGATCTAAACAATTGGAAAAACATTGATTGCTCATGGGTGGGACGAGCTAACATAATAAAAATGACCATCCTACCCAAACTTATATATCTATTTAGTGCCATACCCATTGAACTACCAAAAAACTATTTTACTGAATTAGAGAAAACCATATCAAAGTTCATTTGGAAGAATAAAGGATCAAGGATATCCAGGGAAATAATGAAAAAAAATACAAAGGAAGGTGGCCTTGCAGTCCCAGATCTCAAACTATATTACAAAGCAGCAGTCATCAAAACAATTTGGTACTGGCTAAGAGACAGAAAGGAGGATCAGTGGAATAGACTTGGGGTAAATGACCTCAGTAAGACAGTCTTTGACAAACCCAAAAACCCCAGCTTTTGGGACAAAAATCCACTATTTGATAAAAACTCCTGGGAAAATTAGAAGACAGTGTGGGAGAGATTAGATTTGGATCAACACCTCACACCCTACACCAAGATAAACTCAGAATGGGCGAATGACTTGAATATAAAGAAGGAAACTATAAGTAAATTAGGTGAACACAGAATAGTATGCATGTCAGACCTTTGGGAAGGGAAAGATTTTAAAACTAAACAAGACTTAGAAAGAGTCACAAAATGCAAAATAAATAATTTTGACATCAAATTATAAAGTTTTTGTACAAACAAAACCAATGTAACTAAAATTAGAAGAAAAGCAACAAATTGGGAAACAATCTTCATAACAAAAACCTCTGACAAAGGTCTAATTACTCAAATCTATAAAGAGCTAAATCAGTTGTACAAAAAATCAAGCCATTCTCCAATTGAAAAATGGGCAAGGGACATGAACAGGCAGTTCTCAGCCAAAGAAATCAAGACTATTAATAAGCACATGAAAAAGTATTCTAGATATCTTATAATCAGAGAGATGCAAATCAAAACAACTCTGAGGTATCACCTCACACCTAGCAGATTGTTCAACATGACAGCAAAGGAAAGTAATGAATGCTGGAGGGGATGTGGCAAAGTAGGGACATTAATGCATTGCTGGTGGAGTTTTGTGAATTGATCCAACCATTCTGGAGGGCAATTTGGAACTATGCCCAAAGGGCGATAAAAGACTGTCTGCCCTTTGATCCAGCCATAGCACTGCTGGGTTTGTACCCCAAAGAGATAATAAGGAAAAAGACCTGTACAAGAATATTCATAGCTGCGCTCTTTGTGGTGGCCAAAAATTGGAAAATGAGGGGATGCCCTTCAATTGGGGAATGGCTGAACAAATTGTAGTATCTGTTGATGATGGAATACTATTGTGCTAAAAGGAATAATAAAGTGGAGGAATTCCATGGAGACTGGAACAACCTCCAGGAATTGATACAGAGTGAGAGGAGAAGAATCAGGAAAACATTGTACACAGAGACTGATACACTGTGGCACAATTGAATGTAATGGACTTCTTGAATAGCAGCAATGCAAAGATCCAGGACAATTCTGAGGGATTTATGAGAAAGAACGCTATCTACATCCAGAGAAAGAAATGTACGGAGTAGAAATGCAGAAGAAAAACATATGATTGATCACATCGGTCAGTGGGAATATGATTGGGGATGTAGACTCTAAACAATCACCCTAATGCAAATATCAATATTATGGAAATAGGTCTTGATCAATGACACATGTAAAAACCCAGTGGAATTGTGTGTCAGCTATGGGAGGGGGTGGGAAAAGGGGAGGAAAAGAATATGAGTCTTGTAACCATGCAAAAATATTTTAAATTAAATAAAATTTTCTAAAACTTGTTAAAATTTTTTTAAAATAAATAAAAGTCAAGATTATTTTCTAATCTTTATAAATTGTTCTAATGTTTCTCATTTAAATTGTAAATTATTTCTAATCTTTATAAATAGCTATATTCATATAAAATTTCTGCTTCATTGTAATCAGTGTGTACTAGACTGTGTTCTGTTTTTTTCTACTTTATTTTAAGGGAATATGTCCATGCATCTATTAGACTACTATAAACTCCAGGAGGTCAAGTACTGTATTTTTTTAATTTCCCAAAGCATCTAACTATAATGCCTTGCATATAATGCTTAATATTTGGTGAATGAATGAATATATTCTACAAACTTATAATATTTAATTGTGACATAGTATATTATCAAATACATAGCTATTCACCAATTATTGACCACTTAGTTTATTTCCAATTTTGGTCTAAGCCTGGAGTCAGAAAGGCCCGAGTTCAAGCATGGCCTCAGACATTTACTAGCTATATCACTCTGGGCAAATCACTGCTGTCTGTCTCAGTTTCCTCATCTGTAAAATGAGGATGATAATAATAGCCTTACTTCCCAAAGTTATTGTGAGGATCAGATGAGAAAATAATTGCAAAACACTTAGCACAGTGCCTGGTACATTGTAAGTATTATAATGTTAGTTCTTATATCACTCATAATTTCTTTTTGATGTGGTTCATATAGAAAAAACCCTAGAAAAAGCTCTTATCATTCTTTTGTTTACTATTTTGTGAACTATTGTACAGGTGGATAAAAGGAGTGGTTTTCTGGAACTGTATAAAAGTATTGGGATGTAATATCTTCTTTATGCTCACTGAAAAGGTCTTCAGGACAATGCCAGTAGAAAGAGAAGAGGAATGATATGTACTTCATACTGTTTATTCCTGCACAAGGCAAGATAACAAAAGGTAGAACAAACACCAACAACAACAACAAGGCTTTGATTTTTTTTTCTCATAATCTATACTTTTAAAGAATTTCATTCTAACAGAACTTACAGATTTTAAGTATTTGGTATTAAAAAATGTTTATCTTGCATTTGCCTTCCCCTCCACCCACAAAAAAATTGTTAGTTATAACTCTGGCAGTTTCTACCCACTGGTCCTTCTTCTGTCCTCTTGGGAGTCAAGGAAAATATGCCTAATTCCTCATCCACTTCAAAGTCCATCAGACAATTAAATGCACCTATCCTTACCTTCCACTGCTCTCCCTCTAACCAAAGCCTCCCCTTTCCCAAGTTAAATGCTACTCCTTCTATCGACAAATTCTCATAGTGGTTAGTCTCTAGTCCCCTTAACATTCTGGTCACTTTCTTCCACATCTTAAAACTCAGAAGTATTACAGGCAATCCAAATGAAACTGTCATTATAAAATAAAATAAAAAATATTAAATAACTTCCTTCAAGAATGGAAGATGACCTTCTTTATCTTTCCCTGGTGTTAATTTAAGTTTTAATTTAATTTAATACCACTTTGAGAAGTTTTCATTTATTTATTTGTTTATTTTTACATTTTAAACATTATTTTATTTGGTCATTTTCACACATTATTAATTAGAAACAAAGATCATTTTCTTTTCCTGCCCCCCTCCCATCACTCCTCCCATAGCTGACGCACGATTCCACTGGGTATCACATGTGTCAAGTTTTTATTTTTTTTTGACAGTCTAACCCCAAATCTCAGAAGAAAGTATTAACGGTAGTGTTATCCAAGATACTGTGTGAATGGGAAAAATGTTTCATTTTCAAAACCCATTAAATAGCTCCTAGGGCCAACCTAGTAATAATCAGTGCTTCTGTAGCTTAGGGATAGCAGTTCAGTCTTTTTTGGTGCTATGGTGACAGAGTAGTCAATCCCCATGAAGAAGGCAACGCTTTGTGTGACCTGTAGGTTAATCCTCTTTGCTCTATCTTTCCGCTCACTGCTTTAATTTAGGAACCACATTGAGATTTCCTTTCCTGTGATCCTTCCTCTCCTACCTGAATCACAGGCACATGTACAAATTAAATGTGGTGAAATAGAGGATCTGGGGAGGGGTAATTTACTAGGGGAGGGCACACACCACAATTCTGCTCACTAGGGAGCAATGATAGAAACCGATGCTCTGTTAGTTTTCATTTTTAAGTGTGTGTAAGTGAAAGGCCTGAAGTTTTTATTCTGGTAGCAACAACAATTACTTAAGCACCCTGAAATCATGTAGTGTTGTAAGGCTTCATGCTACGAAGGCTGTTAACTATGTGGTGATTGAGAAGTTCAGGAAATCTCAGCGAGCATGTTGATTGTAAAATTTTCCAATTCTATATTATAATTCTTTACAAAATGGATTGTTTTTCATGTGATATTTTTGTATGCAGAATTTCAAGCAATAAGAAAAATCTATATGAGCAGCAGCTTCAGAAAAAAAAGCATTAATGTCTCCAACAAGAGTGGAAAAGAAAGTATTTTCTCCACCTTAAAACTCTATCTAATATCCAAAGTCTAAGCTTTTAAAAAACCTAATAAGGTATTATTCAAATACAGGAAACCATAGTTTGCAAATCTTACCTATCTTTAATACTCACAGTTAATAGAGTTCATGGTAGTGAAAAAAAGGGAAACCACAAAACCACAGAAAGACAGTATTTCTAAACTAAGTAACCACAGCAAAGTGGAATATTGTAATTCCTCTTTTAGCTTCCTAAACAACTTCTAGAAGTTATCTGTAGCTAAATTGATAACATATAAATGTATATACATAATACATGAAAGTACATCGCTGTATAGGACCAAGAGCTTTTTAGATTCTCTCTATTTTTCTTTCCACAGAGGTTAGTCAGAATCAAGAAGACAGAGCTGAAGTACTGGAGATTTGCTGTTTATATTTATCCCTCCTAGAAACAATGCACCAGGGGAGGGAGGAGAAAGGGATCTATTGTAAGTTCACTTGAGTAGGGAAGTTTATTTGGAATGCACCAAATCCCAGTGGAGGCTGCCACTGGAGTCTAGGTTGGGTGGAGCTCAAGGGATCTTGGTCCCTCCTCCTTCTCATCCCAAGGGCTCCAGGTTCTAGAGCAACATTTTCCATGGCTTTTGTCCTCCATGCCTACCAGGGGGTTGTCTTCTGACAGACATCAGACAGTCAGATTCTGAGCCTAGGAACTGAAGGTAATAATAGTATGAAAATAGGAACACCTCCACATTAAAGGGTGACTAAATTGGGGAGCCATGTAGGCCATTCTATCTCTGAACTATGAGAGAGCATTTGTAGTTAATTCTTGTTAATTTTTAAGAATTATCTGGATAAAGCAAATCTTGGGCAATCTACTGACTAAAGATGGGGAGAAAAGTGGTCCAATATTGCTAGGCCTGCAGTGAAAACAAAACAAAACCAAAAACCCGACTGCATATGAAATCAGAGGATCTGGGTTCAAATTCTCCCTAAGCAGCTTCAATCAATTAACATTTACTAAGTGCCAGTATGTGCTGGCACTCTCCTAAGTAATGGAGATTACAAAAGAGGCAAAAGATAGTCCCTGTCCTCAAGGAGCTTACAGTCTAACAGAGGAGACATAAGCAAACAAATATGTTCAAATAAGCTATATTACAAGATAAAAGGAACTAATCAAGAGAGAAAGTGTCAAGGTGAAATCTAGAAGCCCCCAAACTTGTAGCCTAGAAAGATTTAGTGATCCCCAGTTTACTTGGTTTGAAGGTGAAGACCCCAGGTTTGACTTTGTCACATGAGAGTTCCTCCCTGAGGGAAAAGTCCTACTTCACTGCCTCTTACAATGGACCTTGAGTTGTACCTGTAGGTAGCATGTCAGTGTCAAAAGCCAAAAGGTGGATGTGGGACGATGGGAGAAGCTTCTAAGGCAAAAAGAGGCATCTGACGGGATTAGCCATCCCTACTCAAAATTAACTCAAGGTCTATTGTTAGATCACGAAATCTTTCTAAGCTACAAGTTTGGGGGCTTCTAGATTCCACCTTGACAAAAGGCACTAGAATTAAGGAGAGTTGGGAAAGGCTTCCTGTAGAAGACAAGATTTTAGTTGGGACTTAAAATAAACCAAGTAAGTAGGCAGAGAAGAGGAGAGAGAGCCTTCCAGGCATGATGGACCGCCAAAAGAAGATGCCTAGTGGTCAGAGATGGAGTGTCTCATTCATGGAACAAGCAGGAAGCCAGTGACGCTGGATCAAAGAGTAAGCATCAGGAAGTAATTGAGTAAAGGGTGACAGAGTCAGACCTGTGCTTTAGGCAAATCAAGTGGATAAATGGAGACTAGATTGGAGTAGGGAGAGACTTGGCAGGCTGACCTATCAACAGACTATTATAAGAATCAGATGTAGATAACAAGCACCTGCCCTGGGAGGGTGACCTAGGGTGCCTGAGGAGAGAAGGAGACCTCATGGAGCAAAATTGGAATTGAGAGGCAACAGATTGGACTGGGAAATTGAGAGATAGTGAGGAATCAAGAATGGCTCTTGGGTTGTAAGCTTAAAGGACTGACTAGAAGGTATTGCCCTTGGAGGTAATAGGGAAAGGTAGGGAGCTGGGGGGAGAGTTTAGAGAGAAAGATAATGGAGGAGCAGCTAGGTGACCAGGAGGAGAGAGAGCCAGGCCTGGAGCCAAGGGGTGCTAAGTTCAAATCTGAACTCAGATACTTCCCAGCTGTTTGGCTCTAGGCAAGTCACTTAATTCCAATTGCCTAACCCTTACTACCTTTTTGCCTTTGAACCAATATACATGTATTGATTCTAAAACAGAAGGTAAGTTTTTTTTTAAAGAAAGATAATGAATTAGCTTTTGGACATGTTGAGTTTAATATCCAGTTCAAAGATATCTGAAAGATGGTTGGAGATGCAAGATTGGAGGTCACCAGAGAGGTTGGGGATAAGTCGACTGGAGAATCATCAGCCTAGAGATAGATGGTATTTTATGAAATTATTAAATTTTATTAGATAACATTAAATTTATGGGAGCTGATGAGATCATCAGGCAAAGTAGTGTAGAGGGAGAAGAGAAAATAATCCGATACAGAGCTGTAAGGGATACCTCTGGTTAGGGAGCATGATCTGGATGAGGATCCAGCAAAGAACAAGATGGAGATGGAGATGGAGATGGAGATGGAGATGGAGATGGAGATGGAGATGGGAAGGGAACAGGAGAGAGTAGTGTCCTGAAAAACTAGAGAAGAGACTATCAAGAGGGAGACAGTGATAGACAATGTCAAAGACTGCAGAGAGACCAAGGAGAATGAGGTCTAAAAAAAGGCCATTGGATTTGACCACTAAGACATCATCAGTAACTTTGAGGAGAGAAGTTTTGGCAGAATGATAAGATCGGAAGATGATAAAATCAGAATGATAAGATCAGAAGAAGCTAAGAAAGTAAGAGGAGAGGAAGTGGAGGCACCTAGTGTTGGCGGCCTTTTCAAAGGGGTTTAGTCAGGAAGGCCAGAAGAGACATAGGAAGATAGTGGAAGCAGAAGAATCAAGTGAGAGTTTCTTCAGAATAGGGGAGACATAGGCATGTTTGTAGGCAGTAGGAAATGAGCCAGGAGACAGGGAGAGATTGGAAAGCAGTGTAAGGGTGGGGATGTCAGATGGAATGGTATCATTTGAACAAGTGGAGGGGTTAGCTCTGGCAAGGCTTTAGATCACAAGAAACAGGCAAAGGAGGAGATAGCAGAAGGCACTGGAGTGATTTGGAGATGAGGAAGAAGGGAGAAGAAGGAATTTATGGAGAATGACCTCAATATTTTTCTGTAAAATATGAAGTATTTCAGCTGAGAGAGTGTGTGCCAAGAAAAGTTTAAGGAGGCGTAAAAAAGTGTGGAAGAGCCCCTGTAGAAAGTGGGATAGTGAGTTGATAAGGGAAGTATAGTAGGATTGCCTACAGCAATGAGGAACCACTTGAGATTTTATAAAATTTGTAGTGCACCCAACCAGAACAATTGCATGATTTCAATTTTGTTAAGTAGTATGTGTGTAGACACCATTTATTAATGGTGGGAGTGACCCAAGGCTGAGGCTTAGCTCCTTTCAGTGATGGGATAAGGGGGCAAGAGATTGAAAAGAGAAAGGCAGTCTAGAGTTGAATTGATTCAGCAAGGATTTCAGATGGGAAGAAAAGGAACAAATGCTTGTACAGGTCTGGGAGAGAGTTGAGGGGTCAAGGAACAGAAGGTCACTATGTTGGGGAAAGGAAGGCAGAGAAAGAGGTGAAAAGCCACTAGATCATGGTGAGATAAGAGGCTTTTAGATTCTTGAGTATGAAGGTGGTACATTTGTGGATGATGGCAAAATGGAAGGTATGTCCTTTGGGTGGAGCTGAGGTGGGGTAGAGGAGGAGCTCATGGGAAATGAGTAGGTTGAGGAACTGAGTGGTTAGGGTCACTTACTACCTGTATGACCTTGGGCGAATTGCTTAACTTCTTGGGGTCTCAATTTTCTCAACTATTACAAGAAAGGATTGGACTAGATGATTGTGAAAGAAACTTTGCAGCATCAAGTCCATGATTCAGACCACATAAGAGAATTCAAAAGAGCCTACTTCCACTTGGTGAAGTTCCTGGATGGATATAACTAATGCAAAGAAGAAGCATCCAATAAAAGCACAAATGGGAACTCTGAGGATGTCCCGAATCCCCTTGAGAGAAATCCACTGTTTTATTTTGGAGTTCACGTTTCACTTCAATGTAGTTTTCTTCCGTTTCCTAATCAAAAGGATAGGAGGACAACTCATTCACAAGGACAGCTATATCAATTAGCCAGGACTCTTTAAAAGAAAGCAATAAACGTTGACTAGATACTGGTATGCTTCGTTTTTTTAAGACTCCTGCTAACCAAAAAATGCAAGTTCCTTCCAAGCTCATGTATACCCACTGGAAAAGATCCTGTTCACCTCATACCACGCTAACGGTGTCTGGAAAGGAACACAACACGGTGTTGGGCTATCTCCCCAATGTCATGTCCCTTAAACTTGGCAGATGTTTCTCCTGTAGGCTCAGTCCTGACTAGTCCTGAACAGGTAGAATAATATTAGAAGCCTTAAAACAATTCACTTGTTAAAGGTTAACTTAAAGATTAAAGGTTAAAAATTAACCTTACTCTATGCACCCAGCTTCAACTTTGGTGGACCTTGTCTTTGAGCCCCCCCCCCCCTTTGTGTTCCAGTGACTGAGTTCCCTTTTTAGATTTTAAGGAGCTAAATGGCACAGTACATAGAGCTCTGGGTTCAGAGTTGGGAAGGAAGATTTAAGTTCAAATCCAGCCTCAGACAGTTACTAGCTGTGTGACCATGGACAAGTCATTTCTTTGTCCACCTCAGTTTCCTTAACTGTAAAATGAAGATGATAATAATGGAACCTGCCTCCCAGGGTTGTTGTGAGGGTCAAATAACACAATATTTGTAATGAACTTAGCACAGCCTGGCACAGAGTGAACCCTATACAAATCCTAGCAATGATGATGATGACAACAGTAATGATGATGTGCCAGTCTTCTGGTACCCGGAGACAATAGAAGCTGCTTCTGCTGAAGCATTAACAAGATGATTACTCTCCCAACAGCAATTATATAGCATGTACCAAAAGTCTTCCTATAGTTTTAAGCTCTAGTAGCTTAAAAACCATTTAAGCTTTTCTCATATGTATATATATATATATATAGAGAGAGAATTGAGTCAAATATATAAGAATACAAGTTGTTCTCCAATTAATAAATGGTTAAAGGATATAAACAGGCAGTTTTCAGAAGAAGAAATTGAAGCTATCTATAGTCATTATGAAAAAATACTATAAATCACCATTGATTAGAGAAATGCAAATTAAAACATTTCCGAGGTACTGACTTATACCTATCAGGTTGGCTAATATGACAGAAAAGGAAAATGATAAATATTGCAGGGGGTGTGGAAAAATTGGGTCACTAATACACTGTTGTTGGAACTGTGAATTGATCCAACCATTCTGGAGAGCAATTTGGGACTATGCCCAAAGGGCTATAAAACTGCCCAAACTCTTTGAGCCAGCAATACCATTACTAGGTCTATATTCCAAAGAGATTAAAAATAAGAAAAGGAAAAGGACCCATATGTACAAAAATATTTTTAGCAGGTTTTTTTTTTTGTGATAGCAAAGATTTGTAAATTGAGAGGATATCCATCAATTAGAGCGGAGGTGAGTAAGTTGTAGTGGGGGATGGAATACTGATGTACTATAAGAAATGATGAACAGATTGGTTTCTGGGTAGATTTATAGGAATCGATACAGAGTGGAGTGAGAAGAACCAATAGAATATTATATACAGTAACAGCAGCAGCATTGAAATAATGATCAACTATGATTTGATTGACTCTCCAATCAAAACAGAGATCCAAGACAATCCATGATTAAAAATGCTACCTACCTCCAGAGAAAGACTGGATAGAGTCTGAATACAAATCAAAGCAAACTTTTTAAAAAATGTATTTATTTTTCTTGTTTGTTATCTATATTTTAAATTTTACAACATGGCTAATATGGAAGGAGGGAGAGAATTTGGACCTCAATTTTTTTAAACAATACTTTATTTGGTCATTTCAAAACATTATTCATTGGAGACAAAGATCATTTTCTTTTCCTCCCCCCCCCCCATAGCCAATGCACAATTCCACTGGTTATCACATGTGTTCTTGACTCAAACCATTTCCATGTTGTTGGTATTTGCATTAGAGTGTTCATTTAGAGTCTCTCCTCAGACATGTCCCCTCAACCCCTGTAGTCAAGCAGTTGCTTTTCCTCGGTGTTTTTACTCCCACAGTTTGTCCTCTGCTTGTGGATAGTGTGGACCTAATAATTTTAAAAAATGTATGTTGAAAATTATTTATATATAATTGAAAAAATAAAATATTAATATTAAAATTTAAAAACATTTGAACTTTAGCAACTTAAACCTGCACATAGACTTGTGGGACATACTATAAAAATGACATTTACAAGTATTTCAAAGTTTGCAAGGTGTTTTACATGCATTGTTAATCTCATATGGGCCTCATGATAACCTCAGGAAGTGTTATTAATAAGGCTGGTTTTATTACCCCCATTTTACAGATGAGGAAACTGACATTCAGAGAATGAGTTTCTTTTTTGAAAATTATTTAAAATTTGAAAACTTTATTTTCAATTTCCCAATTTTCTCTTTCCCTCTATCTTCTCCAGTCCAATGGAATAAGAAATATGATGCCCCCCATATATGTATATATATATATGATGTAGGGTGAAACACAGAAAATGAGTTTCAAAGGCAGGATTTTCATCCAAGATTAATAATATGCTCATTAAGAGTCAGCGTTTCTGTTCATCCAGGATTCTTTCTAACAATGGTCAACAGAATTCCTGGAAGACTGAAACCTATTAAATAAAGGGAGAAGACAGTTTTAAATGCATATGAACTATTGGGGGAATTCCTAGCTCAGAACAAAATTACTTCTGTTATTCTATCCTTAATCATACACTTAAAGATACAAGACACCTTCGCATTCTTGAAACAAAGATAGAAATGAAAGACAAATCAATACTAATCCAAGACCCAGAGGCCACCAGAGCCAAGTTGAAATTTACTGTTCTGCAGACAAAGAAAATTGAGAAGGAAATTAATTCTCAGAGTGAAATTCCTCAAACCCGTGTTTAAATTCTGCCAGTTCCTTCTAATCTGGCCAATTTTCTATGCTTAATCTTTAGCTCCTATTCTCTAATAGCTGAAAACAACTCTGTACTGTCTGTATCTTAAGCTCTGGGCCAATGTACTTGTCTATTCAATAAACAAGTTATTTTTGAATCAAGGGGGTCCTGATAGAGTAACAGACAGAAAGCTATTTTCTCAATCCAATAACAGATCTTCCTGTTATTGGAACCACTGAGGACTACTTTTCTAAGAGCTATTGTTGTGGATGGAGTCAAAGAGAGTTATTTTATCCTCTGCCCTCCCCACAGTCCTGTTCTCTAAAAGATCACTTGGCAATGGTTGTGTAATGGGGGGACGAGGGGAGGGGTGGTGGTAAGGAATGACTAGCTGTTGAGGATCCCAAGCTCTTCATGGTATTTCTAGTGCCTGAGGGTCAAATGTAGCTGATCTGGCTTTGCGAAAGTGAGCCAGAGCACAAATGCTCTACCTGCATTCCCAGATTCCATTTCTGTGAATATAAAGTATACATTGTAATGTTAAAACAACATTTCTTGGAAGAACAGCATTTCATCTTATATTTGACCAAATTCTACAGTCTTTTCCCCCCTTGTTTTTTTTTTGTTGTTGATATGATGAGTAAGTAAAAAATAAACAATCTCTTTTATTACCATAAATCTCATGAAAAGTATTATTGCAATGGAGAATCACTCATACGTTCAAGAATAAATTGTTTTTAAATGCTATTTCTCTAACTTCTTTTTTTTTTTGGCTATCCTCTTAACAAGATCCTTTGGTCCCTTCATTTTCTGATCATTGTTTACAAATGTTTAGGGATGGCCCCATAATAATAATAATAATAATGAATAATTTCTGAAATGTGACAAGGAATATTTGCGTTTGGCAGATGATTACAAAATGGAGCAAATGAAAAAAACAAAGGCATCAAAATACAGGACATTATTATGAAATACCACTGAAAACCCATGAAATCTTTGGCATTCATGTTTCTACCAGACATATGTATCCTGCCTTGTGTTCATTTGTTTTACAGAAAATGAGACCACACCCAGAATCAAATAAAAGACTAGAACCTTTACATGCCACCTTTGGAAAGATAAAATTCACAGGCAGCCAATGGACTGGAAATAACTAGAATGAATGACACTCTGGTACTTTAGACAGTTATGTTACCTTTTCTTTTATAATTGTCTTGAAGACATTCTTCTAACAGTGATATGATGGAATTTAATGTCACTGTTTTCTATGGGAGTGATGTTTCCTCTCCTATGTTTATACCACAGTAACTTTTCTTTAAATATATTTAAGCATTATGCCCTAATGTAATATTTCAAAACAGTTCATCAGTATTTCCCTATTCAGGAGCTAACTTGGGAAATTTGTTGAGCATATCATGTTAGGCCAACTCAAATGTCTTTGGAGTCCTTTTCTTCCATCTTTGCTTACAAGTTGAGCTTTAAGGTTTCCTCTTTCTGATCATCAGTCAAGGAACATCCTTTATGGGCCAGAGGTCATAGGACCTTCTTCCCACTATGCTCATGAGTGGATTTTTTCTGTCATCTAGTCGTTATTCAGGAGCTCCTGACTCTAATGATGATCACTGTGGTTTAGCTTCCCTTGCCATTGTTCAGATGGAAGTGGATGTCTTCCATAGTGAAGGTAGGGGAGAGAAGGGCCAATGCAAGTGACAAATAATAAAAATAATAACAATAACAACAAATAATGTGAATAACAATAAATAATAGAGTAAATTATTTTTGGATGATAATGATTCCTTCAGTGGTAGGAATAACAACTGATACATAATATAATCAGATATGTGTGAATTTGAAACTGTTCAGACCTTTGCACTAATCCCACGTGTCTTGATGTACTCCCTTGGCCCACCTTAAAGAGTCCCTCATTTTCTTTAAGACATTATCTTTTTGCATGAAACTTTTTCCTCATTCTCCCACCTGTTAGTATCCTCCCCCCTACATTGCCTTGTATTTAACTACTCTGTATGCATTTATATTAATTCTCTCTATGATTACGTATATACTTGTTTCCTTTTTTAGAATACAAACTCCTTGAGAACAAAATCCTTGAGAAGGATTTTATTCTTTGTATTTTGTAACATAGACTGGTTCAGGTAAATGCTTAATAAATACTTGTTGACTAATTGTTTTTCCCCTCCCAATCTAGGGTGCTTATTGTACCATAGTACAGCAAATTGTATTATGATTGTACTGTCTAGTTGTGCCTAGATTTCCTATCTTTTCCCTTTCACATAGTGTAAGATGGAATGGCTACTTCCTCCCCTTTATTTCTACTTCATCAACAAATTCTCCTTATTGGTTAGAATCTTGTCCATAATAACTTCACTTTCTTGATCTGATGAAGAATATTCCTATCCCTGTGCCCCTAGCTCATTTCATTTCTACTCTATCCCTGGCTCAGGCCCTAAAAACTCCCATGAATAGCTTGGGAGTTAGCAAGTTCATGCTCTTGTTAACTGCTCTTCATGGGTGATAGAAGAGTCTGATGACTTTTCCTCTGATGAGGCAGCTCTGGATCTGGTAGCTCTTCAAGTGATATAATTCAATAATTCTGCTCTAATTTTACATCTTTTTTTCTTCTTCCCTTTGATGCATTTCTTGTTTCATTTTCCATTTTCTTTCAGCAAAAAATAGAGGACAATTCATCTTCTGTCTTGCTCATATAGAATCTGGGCTCTGCCACTTTTGACTGCAGGAAAGTCACTTCAACATCTCTCTCTCTCTCTGAACTTCAGTTTCTTCGTTTCCAAGTGGAGTCAAGCCAAGTGATATTGAAGGAGCCCTTCTGATAGAAGAAGGAAGAGGAAGAAGAGGAGAAGGAGGAGGAAGAAGTAGAAGAGGAATAAGGAGGATGAGAAACTATAGAGGTCTAAGTGAAGATTAGGACAGGAACTATTGGCAAAATGAATCACTGGACTAGTATATAGAACAAAGAAACTACAAGAGAAGAGGAGGCTATTTTAGAAAGGGGAGTGAATGTTTCCCTTAAAGAATCAAGAGAACATAATTTGGTCTAAATCACTCCTCAAAGGCTTCTGTTATTCTGAGAATCTGTGTGGTGTGGTGAATAGGGAGCTGTCCTTGAAACCAAGAAGACGTGGGTTCAAATCCTGTTTCACACTAAAATGTGATGCTCCCTGAACAATGCTCTTAGTGCTCTAGGAGGCTCTCAAAAGATGTTCATCCTTCATTTTTGAAGAGGACTAATGACAAAAATGATGTCTTAACTTACTCTTGAATTAGACAAAGTGAGGCTGAGTTGCACAAAGTCATCTTCAGGATGCAGCTAGGTAACAGTGGATAGAGCACCAGGCCTGGAGCTGGGAGGACCTGAGTTCAAATCTAGATGTGTGATCCTGGGTGAGTCCCTTAACCCTGATTGCCTAGCCGTACCAGTCATCTGCCTTAGAATTGCTACTAAGACAGACAGTAAGGGTTAAAAAAAAGTTCATCAGTCTCACTTTCTATTCTAGAATTATTGAAATCCAATGGCAAGACAAAAGTCAGGACAACTTGGATGCAGTGGATGACCTTGGTGTCTTTGATGTCTCACCAAGTTCTAAACATTCCACAACTATTTTCAGTGACCTTCGTGGATTTTGGAAAAAGTCACGCATCTGCCTATTCCACCAAGGGAAATCTTCACATGCTTGGGGAAGACACTCCACAAATTCACTAATAGGTTCGAAGCTTGTCAACTACCCTCACAACAGTTTAGCCAATCTGCCAAGTGATTTTATTGGGGTGTGTAGCTGTATATATCACAGTTTCTTGGAGCCATAGGTGAGAGTTGGATGAAAGGTAGAGACCAAAGATGAATGAGCAGCCCTGAAAAGGGCTTGGTGAAGCCTCTTACCAGAGGTGCCAGTCCTCCCTGAATACCCCCTACACCCCATGTGGAAGATGTAAAGATATAAAGATTGTCAGTGACATCCTCCCTGCTCTTAAGGACTTTTGATCTACTAGCTAGGGAAGAATAATGGTTTGGATGGAGGTAAAGATTAGATTTAGACTTAATTATCTTAGTTATCTAGGTAAATTTAAGAAGGAAAAGAGCATTTTCAGCTAGAGGAATCAGGGCTGACTTCAGGGAGGAGGCGGTATCTGAATGGAGACTCAAGGGGACATTTCAACAGGCAGAGTAAAGGAAGATGTAAAGGAAGTAAAGGAAGATCCTCCAGGCATGAAGGATAGCCCAAGCAAATGAATGGAGGCAAGGGAGAAGGAAGAGATCTAAGAATCTAGTTTACCTAGAATTCAAAGTTCATGGAGAAGAGAAATAGAAAAATAAAGCCAGCACATTCAGCGGAAAAACTGTGGGAGTAGAAACACAGAAGAAAAACAGCTGCTTGAATACATGGGTCGAGGGGGATATGATTGGGGATGTAGACTCTAAATGAACATTCTAATGCAAACACCAACAACATGGAAATATGCTTTGATCAAAGACACATGTAATACCCAGGGGAAATGTGGGTCAGCTATGGGAAGGGTGGGGAGAGGGGAGGGAGGGAAGGAATGATTCTTGTAACCAAGGAATAATGTTCTAAATTGACTAAATAAAATTAAAAAAAAAATAAAGCCAGAAACGTAATTGGAATTCATATTATTGAGGTCCTTAAATGACAGGCCAACAAGTTTGTATAATTTGTATAAGTCCTAGAGAAAATAGTGAGCTACTGAAAGATTTTGAGCAAGAGAGTGCCAGGGCTAGGCAATTTTTTGGAAATTGATGGTATGAATACACTGCAGTAAAGCTATTGGAAACAGAAACAAGTTAGGGGGATTTTCCAATATGTTGGCAAGAGGTGGTGAGAGTAAGGACTAAGGTAGTGGCAGTGTGGGTGGAGAAGAAGGGACAGATAAGAGAAATGTTGAGGGAGTAAACAATAGAATGTGCTAACTGATTGGCCGAGAGAGAGAGAGAGAGAGAGAGAGAGAGAGAGAGAGAGAGAGAGAGAGAGAGTAATTTGCCTACCAGTATAAAAATAATAGTGACAGGGGGCAGCTGGGTGGCTCAGTGGATTGAGAGCCAGGTCCTAGGTTAAAATCTGGCCTTAGACACTTCCCAGCTCTGTGACCCTGGGCAAGTCACTTAATTCCCATTACCTAGCCCTTACCACTCTTCTGCCTTGGAACTGTGAATTTCAAAACTATTCTACCCTAACCAGACCATTCTTTAGAAGATCTGATTTAGCTATTTCCTGATCAAAAACAATAGTGATACTTGGAATAACAGAATCAGGTCTTGGAAACCCACCTTCTCCACCCTAAGATTAGGAAGGGCTGCATCAAACTCAAGATTTAATTATTTGAGAAAATGGCCTTCAACAGGCATGTGCAAAAAAAGGACAGATCTCTGGGCAGTCCTAAGTCAAGCTTGAGCCACCATTGGCACATGTGAGGTGCAGGAAGTGAGGTAGAGAACAGCCTTGGGAGTTCTCCAGACTTCCTGTGAGGAGGGCTAGAGTCAGTTCGATCCTGAAGCTTGAGCATGGAGGAGCCCAGCAGACAGCTTTCCTTCAGACTGGTCACATGAGTGATAAGGACTGACTCCTTTCCCTGCCTTGGCTCTCCAAAGCCTTAACAACCACTTTGGCTCAGCCTGAGCTAGAGTGGTTGAGTTAAACTCCTTTCCTTCTCTCCCTCTTTCCTTCTCTCCCTCTCTCTCTCCCTCTAATATTTTCTTCCTCCTGTTGTAATTAAATCACCATAAAAATTTGGCAGATGACTTGGGTATTTTATTATTTGGGATTTCCCTTGGCAACTATTTAAATTTAGATTTTTTTTCAGTCTCAACCATAATTTTCACCCTTTACAGAACCAATACACAGTACTGATTCCATGATGGAAGGTAAGGGCTTAAAATAATAATAATAGTGACAGAATATAGAAATGTTTTGTATGACTTCAGATATATAATTGATATCTTATAGCTTGCCTTCTAATGAGTGGAGGAGGGACTGGAAGGAAGGAGAGAATTTGGAACTTAAAATTTAAAAAGAATGTTTAAAAAAATTAAAATTCTAAAAATGAATCCCAAATCTTAAACTAGAATGGCCCCTAGAAATAATTCAGGCCACTGATATTGTACGACTTCTTTTATGTGTGTGTTAGTTTTGCTGATCTATTTTTTCCCCTCTCTCTTTTTATACATGGATATAAAGGATTGCTTGCTGAGAGGGGGCAGGAAGGGATATATTAAAAATATAGAGGACCAGGTAGATGGCTCAAAGGATAGAAAGCTAGACCTGTAGACAGGAGGTCCTGGATTCAAGTGTAGCCTCAGACATTTCCTAGCTGTTGTAAGGATAATTTTAGGGTTGTGACCTAATCTAAATTAATTTTGGTTGCCAGGGACTATCCCAAATAAAATACCCAAGTCAGCTTGGAGATTTATGGTGGTTTAATTAATATAGAGGGAAAGAATTAAGGAGAAGAGAGAGGGAAAGGTATAGGATTTCTCCTGCCTGGCTTGTGCCAGGGGGAGTTCAAAGTCCTCCACCACGAGGTCTTTGAAGATTAGAGACTTTTCTAAGACAATGGTGTTTGAAAGGTAAAGGAGGAAAGAATCAGTCTTAACTCCGAGAGAGCTCAGAGAAGAGTGCCTCATCTGAACTAGGTTACTAGGCTTCTTCCAGTATGGTATCAAGGAAAACTCACCACTAACCTGGACAACAGCTGCTGTCACGCCAAGATGCCGAAAGGTTCAGCACATTGCCACCAGTCACCTCTCCACCGCCAAAGAGCCCAGAGAGAGGAAGTGATGGGAAATATATATATATACAGTTTTACATCACCTTCCTGTGTCTCACCTGTACCAATGGTAGCTTAAGTTTGACTTAGGACAGTCCAGGGGTCTGTCAGCTGTTTCTGATTTGTCATTTGCTAGCACATGTCTATCATAGGCCATTCTCCTAGATCCTTAATCCTTAAGTATGGGTGTAGACATTCCTGATTTTGTTAGACTAAGTAGGATGGAGTAATCTAAAGTTCACACTGTGTGACCCAAGTCACTTAGCTCCAATTGCCTGACTGCTTTCTGACTTGAATCTGATACTTAGTATCTGTTCTAAGATAGAAGTAAGGATGTTTTTTTTTTTTAATGTAGGTGATATAAGAACAAAGGATAGTAACATGATTTAAAAAAAAAGAATCTGGTGCAATTCTTTTATTCTGTAAAGGGATAAGGAAAATAATATTAAGGGAAGTGAAATGATTTGCCCAGGATCACATGACTAGTTAATGACAGAGCCAGAACTAAAAACCTAGTCCAGGACTCTTTCCAAGATTTTTATTTGTCCCAAAACTGTGTTCCTCTTACACCCAAAATCTGGGATATATATATTTAAAGCATTTCTTTTATCTATATTCTTCATTGTTTTAAAAGACAAATTATTGTTTCTCGTAGTTGTCCTCTCATCATCCTGAGGGGCTCTAAGCTCTTGTTATTTTTAAGCTTTTCCTAACTTAGAAGCTGGTCTATTCCCTGTATCATTTGTCCTTTTCAGTTCTCAATTAGTCATTCAGTCAATAAGCATTTGAGTGCCTGGTTAGTGTTGGGCACTGGGAAACAAAAAAGAGGTCACAAACACTCTCTACTCTCAAGGAGCTTAAGTCTTATGGGAGAGATAACAAGCAAATAAATATATACAAACAAGCTATATACAGGTCAAGTAGGAACTAACAAACAGAGGAAAGGCCCTGGAATTGGGAGAGATTGGGAAAGATCCAGGAACATCAACACACTCTAGTTCTTTGTCATTCCTGTTAAGCAGTGACTAGTAAATGGGTGGCAAAGACTGATGCCAGGTGTCCTCTAGCCTCTTCCTTTGATTGTCTCCACCTCAACCCACAAGTACTGCCAGAAAAACAAACATACAAACAAAACTCAGTGATTTGCTACATCTTCTCCAGGTCTTCACCAATGGCCCTTTCATCAAAAGCCTTTCAATGAAATGCAGCCTTGGCTTCAACCTAATTAGGTGGTTAGACTAGCAATTTGAGAATCAAGAATTCTATGATCCCAGTCTTTGCTCTTTGACCCACCCACCCTGCATGTGTTGGGAAGTTGATGAGATAATGTCTCTAAAAGACCTGACATCCGAGCACGAAAAGAGCTCTGGAGGAGAAGAATGCTATTATGTTGGTGAATCCAGAATGATATGATTGTAGAACTATGTAGTAGATTACTAATAATCATGAATGTGCCAAGATATCTGATTCACGCTCTATAGCAAAAATGAATAATATGGAAATAGGTATCAAGTGCTAACATTTGAACAACCCAGTAGAATTGCTTGTTGGCACTGGGAGGGAGAGTGAAGAGGGCAGGGAAAGAAAATGAATCCTGTAAACGTGGGAAAATATTCTTAAAAAATAAATAATTTTTAAAAAGATCTGATTCGTGCTATTCTCTAGAAAAACCTCACTTACAATTCTATGTAACCTGCCTTATGCTATGCTTACTATGTAATGGCAGTGCCTGCTGCTTTTGCCTTAATTTTAATTCCTGTCTGAAAACTTGTCCAACTAGTCTTTGCATTTAAAGACATAAAGTTATATAAAAGTCTTGGCATTCTTTTCTGGATGACTCTACAGGTGACTAATTGAGTGACATGCAAATTCCTGTTTGATTTTTCTCTCTGTCTCTTTCAATAGTCTTAAAACATTTAACTTTTTAGGGATTTTTCTTTTTCTTCTTTATTCTCAATGCTTTGCTTTCCTTAGAAGTTAGTGTGTGTGTGTGTGTGTGTGTGTGTGTGTGTGTGTGTGTGTGTGTGTGTGTGTGTGTGTAGGGGTGGCACATGTCTTCCTCCTCTTTTCTCTTCCACTTAGGACTTTTCCATTTTGGCAAACACCTCCTTTCCAAGGGGGCTGAAATATGGCTTGATTTGTTTTCATTTGCTTTTTGAGAGTTTATTTACCAACATAATTAATGATATCAAAACTGTTCTTGGAACAGGGCTTGATCATTCAGCTTTTGTTCCTAAGGCTTGGATGATTAGCTGGGGAAAAACAAAACAGAATTAATTGTATGCCAGCCCCACATAATGACTGCTACAGTATTCCTCCAACCTCCCTTATTTCTGCCCACTTTTGTTTATAGACATGGCTGTGAACAAGATGTCTCATAGTGAGCCATTGTCCTTCTGACCAAGGAATGCTAGAAACTACTTTCCTGCTGGAAATTGCTCTAAGAATCTCCTTTTTATGGATCATGAAGACCATGAAGTGACACAAGATCTTTCCTCTCTGTCTCTCAGTCGACAGGCATTTGTGGGCACCTGTTCTATTCTGGGAGCTGGGCTAGGCACTAAGAATCCCCAAGTGTGTGTGTTGGGGGAACAATTCCTGCCTTCAAGGCATTCACATTCTAACAGATGGCATAGCCTATACACATTTACAAACAATAAAAATATATTCAAAGTAAATACAAAATACTTTTGAGTGAGGAGGCACCAGTTATTAAAGGGATCAGTAAAGGCCTCTTGAAGGATATAGTGATTGACCTGAACTTGAAAAGAGGTTAAAGGTTGCTAGGTGGTGCTGGACCTGAAGTCCAGAAGACTTGAGTTCAAATTCAGCTGTGTGACAGTGGACTAGACATTTAATCCACTTTGCCTCAGTTTCCTCATCTGTAAAATGAGCTGGAGAAGGAGAATATCTGCCAAGAAAACCCCAAATGGGCTCATGAAGAGTTGGACATGACTGAAATAACTGAAACAACTGAACAGATGAACAACAAAAGGGATTTTTCAATGGGGAGTTGAAGAAGGAGTGTATTCTAGGCAAGAGGAAGTGAAAAGACAGGAAGTAAAATGTTTGTGAGGACTGCACAGTTTGGTTAGCCCATAGAGTATCTGAAGGTGAGTAGTGTAAAGAGTCTGGGAAGGGAGGGAGGCTGGAGGTGTACGGTGAAGGGGTTCCAAATACCAAAGAAAGGAACAGAGGAAACAAGGAGCCCTGTCGTTGATTGAGTAAAGAGAGCAACAAAGTTGGACAACTGATTTGGTTGTGACTTGGACAGACTATGAAGAAGACTGGAGGGAAGGTTCTGATGAGGAAGCTATGGAATGTTGAGAACATAAACGAGGGCTGTTTCAAACATAGGTATGCATGGATCAACTGAAGGGTTTGTTGGCTGATACTTTATGCATGCCTGTGGTGTCTAAATTCATATAAAGGAGGTCAATGAAAAAAATGTTTCAGCTTGGCCCTAATTAACTATAATTTCTCAATGATGGAAAGCTGCTATACTAACAAAAGTGAAACTTGTAAAGAAATGAAATTCAAGCAGGAGTTTGGGGGCCTTATTTTACTCTTTTCTCTTTTCCCCTTAGAGATGTCTCTTTTGTATATTTTCTCCGAAAAGGAGAGTCTTTTTATCATTTGTCATAGCATGTTGGACACAGCCTTATGTTCATATCAAGTTGTTTTGACTATGTGAACTGTATGATATTGAGCAAACATGAGTTCATAAAGACTATGGAAGCAGAAAGGGACTGTAGAGGCCATCCAGTCCCAAATCTCTTTATTTTATAAGTGAAGAACTTGATATATACATAGAGAAGCAAAGTAACATACTGAAAACCACACACCTAGTTATTGGCCCTTCTTGGGACCTGAGCTCAGACCTATTCAGCCACAGTTGAGTGCTCTTTCTGTTATACTGGGCTGCCTCTTTGCCTCTGGCCATTTCATCTCAGTTTATTCACCAATAAAATAACTCCATTAGAATAGATTATCTCAAAGCTTTGACAGACACTTTAGTTTTATTTTCATTGCTTTAGGCCCTTTAAGCTTTCTAGATGACTGGAAAAGGAATGAGACTAGAAGAAGGCCAGCTGCAAAGAATGAGAAGTGAGAGAATGAAGATGAGAGAGCTCTTGAGGAAGTGGTCCAGCTGTTGAATGGATGGAGATGCACATGGAAATGAAACTGTCACATCTCCTCAGCTGCCTCCTCTTACTAAATGACAGATAAAGCTGGGGGGGGGGGGAGGATGCTTAGGTTGGGCAGCCTAGCATCTACAAATCACACAAGCAGTCTTATCTGTATGGGGAATTGGACTTTCTGCCTACTGGCCAATGGGCTAATATAATAAGTTTTCCATAACTGAGGGCTCATGGGGGTAACTCTACCACCTTGCTGGTGAACTGACATCATGAAAATTTACCCAGCTAACTTTGGTGGCAGAGGATCAACTCAATCTATCTTCTTTTCCTACTGTATTGCAGTCAAGGAGAATCCTGGGGAGGAAGAGAATGAAGGAATAAATACTCTTGCTGTTATATACTTCTGGAAATGGATTTCCCTTTTGAAATTCATTCAGTAGGGAAAACAACATTATTAAAATGTCATTTTCTGTTCCTGGCATAACAATTTAAACAGAGCTGTTTCCCTACACTGTTTGGAAAGGGTTTCCAGTCTTGCATAATACACATGCCTGTCATAACGCACGTCTGTCCTTGTGGGCAGCACTGAGCACACAGACATCTGGGTGTCTAATTCTGCAGTGGTCTCTTGTTAAGGGGTAGTTCAGGAAATCCATGGTAGATTTGGAAGCATTAGAATTCAGTTGTCTCACAAATAACTTTTGGCTTTACAGCTCTTGCTAGACTTTTATAGCTCTGATAGTACTGCTAGAGAAGCCTGGGCAGATGACAGATGACAGGACTTACTCAGTCTCTTGGAACTCATTTCACTTGGAAAGCAATGACTGGTGGATGACACAAAGCTGGGAGGCATACCAAATTGTGGTTGGTGACAGGATCTGGATCCAAAAAAGATCTTGGCAGTCTAGAAGAGTGGGCCAAACTGGAAAGATGAAATTTCACAGGGATAAATGTAAGATCCTGTGTTTAAGTTTAAAAAAAAATAAGTTTGGGGATTGAGAACCTGGTCTAGGAATAGGAAGTCCTGGGTTCAAATATGGCCTCGGATACTTTCTAGCTAGTCACTTAACCCCTTTTTCCTTGTTCTGGACACTCTTCTACCTTGGAACCAATACTTAGTAGTTATTCTCAGACAATAGACAAGGGTTTTAATTTTTTTTAAACTGATTGTTTTGTAAATAGAGGATGGCAGACACTTGGCATATTTCCAGACAGAACACAAAAGTCCCTTCCCTGTTCATTGCTTTGCTATATGTATCTTCTCCCTCTATTAGAATGTGAACTCTTTGAGGGCAAGGACTATCTTATTTTTGTCTTTGTATTCCAGGTACAGAAGGTACTTAATAAATATTTTCATATAATAATTAATAAATAATAAATAATTCATTTATTTAGTAGCTATTCAGCAGAAAAAGTCCTAGGGGTTTTAAGTGATTGAAAATTCAAATTGAACTAATGAAGTGACTAACCAAGAAACTAGAGGAAGAGAACAATGAAGATTTAGGGTCTGGATATCATATTATTTTGTCTAGGGAAAAAAAAAGAGACTTGAGGTGGGGGAGCAGGAGAAGAGGTAGCATGGTAATAGACTTTGAATACTTGGAGACTGTCCTTTGGAAAAGGAATTATTTTAAAATGACTTCCAGGTAGATGCTCACAGGGTGAACTATCTGTAGTCTGATTTCAGAACTGAAATAAGATATTGTGAAAATCCAAGGTTAATGGCTCTCCTTAGTTCAAACCCTCATCACTTCCTGCCTAGATTATTGTAATAACCTCCTAATTGAATGCCTGATTTTGAGTCTCTCCCTTCTCCATACAGCCCTTAGCCAGGTGCCAAATTTATTTTCCAGAAGCTCATCTTCCCAAGTTATTCTCCTGCTCAAAAACCTTCAGGCTCCCTAGTGTCTCTAGGCTAAAATATGAATTCCCCTACTCATTTAAATCTTTTCATGATCTGGTGTGGGCCCTCCTACCTTTCAAGGTTTATTATACATAACTTCACTTCACATACTCGGGAAAAATTTTGATGATTTATATAATCCCGGGGGGTGGAGCTAGAACCAAAGACGATAAGTTATAAGGAGGCATATTTCAGCTCACTTTGAGGAAGAACTTTGTTTGAATTAGTGCTGAGAGAGAGAGAGAGAGAGAGAGAGAGAGAGAGAGAGAGAGAGAGAGAGAGAGAGAGAGAGGGAGGGAGGGAGAGAGAGAGAGAGAGAGAGAGAGAGAGAGAGAGAGAGAGAGAGAGAGAGAGGGAGGGAGGGAGGGAAGGAGAGAGAGCTCTGACTTCATAGGTAGTGAGTTCCTCATCACAGAACATGTTCAGGCAGAGGGAGGCAGACCACCTATAAATAATACTATAGAAGTAATGGGGGTATGGATGGAGAAATGGAGAGACTGTACTCCATTTCTTTTAAACTTCCTTGTCCTCTAAGAGTCTATCATTTTAGACCAGAATTTCTTAGTCTTTTGAGCACAGTAAAAACTTGGTTTACTTCCCTGAATCTTAAACTTTGTTTATATTCCCTGTTGTCATTTTGTTTTTTTATTGTCTGAATCATTCAACAGCTAGAGGGTTTCTCTGTAGTTTGTGTAATCCTTTGACTGTACCTTATGTTGTAATGTTTGATTTGGTATAGTACCTACACATTATAATAATAGGTGCTGAAGAAGTTAACATATAAACACATAAAATAGTGTGGTATGCTCATCAAAAATCTTGGGCAGGGCCACACTGTAGCCTTACCCATGACCATTTGGAGTCTCTAGTCTTTCAGCATTACCTAAAAGAATGCATAGACCAATGGTCATGTTTTAGATCTTTGGATGACTCATTTGTACTTTAAAATGATGGAAATGTCAAGCAATGTATATGACTTGGAAAGAGTAGTATATCCCATCTTGAGCGGCATAGTTTATAAATGACTTAGGGTAGTTTGGTTCATTGCCATGTTGGGAAAAGGAATTGCTCCATTAATGGCAGTAATAACTCTGCTCAGGTCACAGGAAGCCCCACCTGATACTATGATTTGAAATCCCTTTGGCTTTCCATCTAGGCAATTACACTGGCTTTATCACAACATCTTAAGTGATTCATCTTGTTAATTTACACCTTAGTTCATTAGTTTCATTTCAAGGCTTTATATCGGATGGTTGAAAAGATATGGGTAACTGAAGCTAAAAGTCTGAATTTAGAGGACAAGTTCTTTTCATTTATATATTCCTGCTCTTGGATTAATATGTTCTTTGACTCATTAATACCACTACTAGATCTGTGTCCCAAATAGATCAAAGATAGGGGGAAAGGACCTACTTGTACAAAAATATTTATAGCAACTCTTTTAGTGATGTCAAAGAACTAGAAACTGAAGGAATGTCCATGATTTGAGGAATGGCTGAACTAGTTGTGGTACATGATTGTAATGGAATATTAGTGTGCCACAAGAAATAATGAATAAGATCACAAAAAAACTTGTAAAGAGTTATATGAAGTTATGCAAAAGGAAGTGAGCAGAACCAGGAGAATGCTGTACACAGTAACAACAATAAACTATGATGATCAATTGTAAATTACAATGCAAGGATCAAGGACAATCCCAAGGTACTCATGATTAAAAAGGCTATCCACTGGTATTGAAGGAACCAACAGAAGCAGAATGCAGATTAAAACATGCCATTCTTCACTTTATTTCTTCCACGAATTTTCTCTAGAATAGGCTATTTGTCTTCTTTCACAACATGATGAACATGGAAATATGTATTGAATAATAATGCATGTAAATGGATATTATCTTCCGTCTTGGGGAGGAAGGTGGTCAGTGGGAGGGAGAAAACACAGATTGCAAAATAATAGAAAATAATTATTGAAAATTGTATCAATATGTAATCTAGAAAAAAGTTTAAAATTTGATAAAAAAAATACAAAGAAGATTTTTGCAGTAAAAATTGGGATACAACCTTTCAAGTTAGATAAAGCTATCATTATTAGTTAGCTAAAAGAATTTTAGATATTTGCCTTCTGAAATATCCTTATTAATAAATTTGAAATGCCTTTTTTATATTCATTAGCAACTATCACCAGTGCCTCTTAATCACATAAGCCACTTTTCTGTTTAAAATAATCCATAAGACCTTAAATGGATTTCTCAGTATGCCTTTTTATTCAAACATCCTAAGTTCCACAGGGTGGCTTCCATTTTATTTTTCAAGATTTAGAAAGACATCAAGGGACCAGCCAACCCTTTAGAATACCTACAGAATAAGGGAGCTCAATTCATTAGTGAACCATGCATGACCATCCATTTTTTTTTAAACCCTTACCTTCTGTTTTGTATTGGCTCCAAGGCAGAAGAGTGGTAAGGGCTAGGCAATGGGGGTTAAATGACTTGCCCAGGGTCACACAGCTGGAAAGTGTCTGAGGCCATATTTGTACCCAGGACCTCCCATCTCTAGGCCTGGCTTTCAATACACTGAGCTACCCAGCTGCCCCCCCCCTCCATTTTTAAGTGTTTTATTCTGCTATAGAACAGTCAAAATGAAAATATAAAGCTTTATGGTTAGTTTATATTATACACTCTGTAGATACTACAACCAATTTAAAAGTTTCATATGCTGCAATAGATGCCCATCAGTTCACCTGGATTGTTTAGACAATCCAGCTCGATTGCTGAAAACAAATTAGGCAAAACTGGAAAGGATTTCCTCTTATGAAATTTTTTTTAAAGCAGTGTTTACCAGTGGGCACACGGTACTCCACATCAATGATGGCTACTTTCCTCATCAGAGCTGTCATTTTAAGTCTTCCTCCTCTGACCACCTGCAGGGCTCCAAGTGCCATCACACATCTCTTCTATGTCATCAACCACACACACTAGGAACTTCAGATCTAGCTGGAAGGTTTTCTAGTTCAGAGAGTTTCTCTGGGCTAATCCAGTTGTTTTCAGGAAACTATGCGTCAAACTTTATGTAAAGATCACCCTTTTCAAAGGTATTATGGTACTGTGGCATCCCCTCTCCTCAAACTACATGGGCACAGCTTGGTTCAATTACTTTGCCAGGTAGGTATTTCACTACAATTTGCCAGCCTTCTAGGTGTTTAGATGTGAATTGAAATCTACACAGTGCTTCTACAAGTCCTATCTTGTGTGTCATATATGAATCATTTCCATCTCTTTGGAATACCTCATAATCCTTCTCTTATGTCAAAAGAACAATGTCTCCTGGTCTTCTTCTCCAGTAAATATAATTCTCTGTCCATGTTTCACACCTGTATTTATATGTTCTAAGGACTGGTGACTAAATATGTTTGGGGGATGGGGGAAGTGGTCCCATTACATATTAACAACCATGTGAAAGATTGCTCTAAATCACTCCCAATAATAGAAATGAAAATCAAAACAACTCTAAGGTTCATCTCACACCCAGTAAATTGGCAGAGTTGTTAAAAAATGGAAATAGTCAATGTTGAGATGCTGCAGAAAGATAGATACACAGGTGTAAAGTTTGTGGGCCTGTGAATTGATCCAACCATTGTGTAAAGCACTTGGAATTATGTGTTTAGAAAAAGTAATTAAAATATCTATGCCATTTGGACCAAAGAACCCACTGCTAAGAATATATATAGGTCAAGAAGAAAGGAAGGAAGAGAAAGAGAGACAGAGAGAGAGAATCAGAGACAGAGAGGGACAAACACACGTATACACAGAGAGAGGGAGAGAGGAGGAATGAAGGGAGATCAAAGAAAAAGAAAGAAAGTAGAGAGGAAGGAAGGAAGGAAGCAAGGAAGGAAGGAAGGAAGGAAGGAAGGAAGGAAGGAAATAAGGGGAAGGAGGGGAGGGAGGCAAGAGAGGAAAGGAGGAGGGATGGGAATGAGGGAAGGAGGGAAGGAAGGAAGGAAGGAAGGAAGGAAGGAACGAAGGAAGGAAGGAAGGAAGGAAGGAAGGAAGGAAGGAAGGAATTTTTACCAAAATATTCAATGAAACACTTTTGAAGGGCATCAAAGTAGATGCTCAAAAATTAGGGAATGACTGGACAAATTGTGCTACATGGATATAATGGAGTGTTACTGCCCTTTAAGAAAGGATGACTATAAAGAATTCTAAGAAGTACAGGGAGACTTCTAAGCAAGACCAAGAAAACAATATATAGAATGATTATAACAATATAAACAGAGAGAAAAATAAAGCCCAAACGAATTATTATGTAATTCTAATGACCAAGAAGTTTAACCTTAGAAAAGACTCTTTGAAAAAGTGAATTCTTCAGACATAGCTGAAAATCACTGGTTTTGTTGAACTTTTTTCCTCTCTTTTTTTTTTCTTTTCTTTTTGAGGGCATACATTTGGAAATGAAGGTGATGTAAGGGAAAAGTATTAATACAAAAAGATAAATTATTATTATTTTAAAACCCTTACCCTCTGTCTTAGAACAGATACTAAGAAAAGTAGTAAGGGCTAGGCCAGTGATGGTAAACCTATGTCATGGGTGCCAGAGATGGCACTCAGAGATCTCTCTGTGGGCATGTTGCTGTTCCCCCCAGTCCTTACTAGAATGGCAGAGGGACTTGGGCAGAGTTGCTCCCCTCCCTGTCTCCACCATGCCTGATGCCATTTTTTTTCCATTCCCCTCCGCCCAGCAGTCCAATGGGAGTGCTTTTTCCCCTCTCCAGTATAGGGTAAAGAGGGAAGAGTGTGCCCAGCAGTTGATGTGTTGGGAGCAGGCTCGGCACTTGATCTGGGGGGATGGGCCCAGCACTCTGTCTCTAAAAGGTTTGCCATCACTGGGCTAGTTGGAGTAAGTGACTTGCCAAGTATCTAGGCCAGGTTTGAAACCAGGACCTCCTGTCTCCAGTTCTGGCTTTCTATCCACTGAGTCATGTAGCTGCCCTGAAAAATTAATTTTTTTGCTGATAAATTATTTTTAAACACCCTTCATAAGCATATTATATCCTTCTAGTAGTAGGTAAAGTACAGCTGGGTGGTAGAGTGGATAGATTGCCTTTCCTGGAGTTAAGTGGACCTGAGTTCAAATTCAGCCTCAGACACTTTCTAGCTGTGTGACCCTGGGGAATTTACTTAACCCTTTTTGCCTCAGTTTCCTCATCTGTAAAATGATCTGGAGAAGGAAATTACAAACTGCTCTAGTATCTTTGCCAAGAAAACCTCAAATGGGGTTGGCAGGCATCAGACACAACTAATCAACTAACCTTCAAAGTAGTTGGTAAACTCCTTAAGGACAGGGACTAATTTATGTTTTTATCTTTGTATACATAGCTCACAGCAAAGTACCTTTATAAATGTTTATTGGATGATTCAGAATCAAATTTGAATCAGAAGTTCTGAAGTTTGAATCCCAGTATTGTGCTATAGAAATATAGCATTTTAGCATGTAAATAGCATTTAAAAGTAAATTTTAATTAAATTAATTAAAATAATTAAATTAAAAGTAAATTTAAAAGTAAAAAAAAAGTATATAAAAATAAAAAAATTTACATTTTTAAGTACTTTGAGGTAACTTCATTAAAGCCAAACACATTCAAGGTGTACTCCTTCAGTGACCATTTAAAAAGAGAAAATTAGTAGTATAACATCACTTTTGAATAAGAGTATTTTTTGTTGTTTTAAATAACTTATAGGCAAATATTTCTGGAAACTTATCAGATACAAAGCATCGTCCTTAGCGTACTGTTCTCCCAAGCAAATAAACATGACTTTTACTTACTCATACCTTTGAACTTTAATATCGAGTTCAAAGTACACAGACTAGAATATATAGTTGTAGACTGTTTTTGTTTTTAACAAATTTGACAAATTGTGCTTTATAAGTGATTTCAGAAAATAACATGGCAGTACCGTACAATAACATCTAGCACCATGGTCTGATTGAAAAAAAAGTTGATCTTGACTGGCATGAAATAATGAAGAGTGAAATAAGCAGAACTAAGAGAACCTTGTAATCAGTAATAGCAATATTATTTGCAGAGTAAATATGAATGACTAAGCTATTCAAATCAACTACAAAGGACCTAAGAAGGAAGATCTAGCCACCTCCAGAGAAAGAACTGATGATATTTGGAGCTCTGTTTTGTATGGTTTCACAGATGCTATCTCTTCCAAATGTTGGCCTTCTGTAGTGTGGGGCTGGGAGGGAGGAAGTGAGGGAGGCAGCTTGAAACTCAAAATGTAATAAAAAATAAAGAAAATTAATTTTTAAAGAAGAAGGAAAGAACATTAGACCTGAGTTTGCATGACCAGGATTTGAATCCTAGTTCTGTCAATTACTATTAGTGGACTCTCAGTCTGCTCATCTATAAAAAGAAAGGGTTGGATTATATGATCTCTGAGTTCTCCTCTAGTTCTAAATTCTCTTTTCTATACGAGCCAGTCAATCAACTTGCATTTATTAAGTGCCTACTAAGTGCCAGGCACTGTGTTAAATACCTCAGGATTTTTGTAAGGATCAAGCAAGGTAATATTTGTAAAGTATTTAGAATAGTGTCTGGCATATAGTAGGCTCTTCAAAAATACTTATCCTTTACCCATTACTTGGGGAATGGCCAAACAAGTTGCAGTATATGACTGTAATGGAATACTATTGTAACATGAGAAATGACCAACAGGACGATTTCAGAAAAACTTGGAAAGTCTTATATGAACTGATGCAAAGTTAAGTGAGCAGAACCTGGAAAATACCATACACAATAGCAGCAATATTGCAGGATGACGAATTATAAATGAGTTATTATTAGCAATGCAATGATCCAAGAACTCCAAGGGACTCAGGATGAAAAATACTATTCCCTGCCAGAGGAAGTCTGAATGCAGATTGAAATGTGCCATTTTTCATTTTATTTCCTTGGTGTTCTTTTCTTTTATGTGTGATGTCTTCTTTCACAACATGATAAATATAGAAATATGTATTTGATAGCATATGTATAACCTATATCAAATTGCTTGCTATCTTAGGGAAAGGAGTGGGGAAGAATTTGGACAGTAAAACGTCAGAAAACAACTGTTTAAAATTGTTTCTGCATGTAATTGGTGAAAAAAACACAATAAAATATTACTGGAGAAAATATTTATCCCTTTTCCACCCCTCTTTTAAGTGCGGGGGCTATATCACAAGTCCCTGCTCTTATGGACCAGCCATTCTAATGGGGAGAAAAAAATGCAAATAACTATGTACAAACAAGCTATATACAGGATAAATTGGAGGTAGTCTCAGAGGAGAGGCATTATTTCTGAATTAGTGGGCAAAGTTTTGGATTTGGTGTTAGAGGACCTGGAATCGAATCCTAACTAACACTACTGTTACTAATCCTGTGACTTTGGGCTAATCAATACTCTTGGAATCAGTTTCCTAATTTGTAAAATTAGACAGTTGAATCAGAGCTGTAAGTTTCTTTCTAACTCTGGGATCCTTGAATCTGTCTGAAATATGTTTAATAGGCTTAAAAGTCAACATTTGCTTAGGGAAAAGCCACAGCTGCTCTCCAGCTCTTGATGAGGCAGGTGAACCTTTTCCTTCCCTTCTGTCCTTACCTGGAATCCGAGCAGACAATTACTGAGCTAAAGAAATCAGATGAGGAAGTTTCTGCTCCCCAGGGAAGGAGGCCAAGTGTAAGGGAACTGAAACAACTTGAAATCTCTCATCTTCAAAAAAAAAATCTTTGCAAGAATCTTAACTCAATGATGGGCATGTTCTTGACATCTGACTGCTTGTTTGTCCTTGTGGGAAGGACCTGACAGCTAGCCAGTGATAACTTGAAAATAACACAGAACTACCAAGTAGTCAGAAAATCCACTCTTTAATCAGGAAAAAGGGACAGGTTCATCATTTTGGCCACCACACAGAGTCATGAGCTAAATACTACACGGAGCCAAGTATCCCTGGGAGAAGACACAGCTCTTAGTGCCAACTCCAAAAAGATAGCAAACCTGAGAGTCTCTTTATACCCTTTTGGGAAGCCTACAGTGACTAACCACAAACAGGTGCGTAAACCTCTTGGCATTAGGGTACAAATCAAATGCAAAGGTCAAACTGGGCTACCTGAGAAGAAAACTCATCCAATAGAGAGCCTCCAAAACAAAAAGGTGCTTAACATTCAAACCAAAATAGGGGTACTTGGTACTGGGATTTCTCAAAGGTAAGAGTAAACTGAGTCATCCAAAAATCCCTGTTGACACCAAGTAGAGAGGGAATTCGTGAGAGTGTGTGAATATGTGTGTTTTAAAAGTAGGTCCTGCTCTATAAACATTGGGTTTTATTTGTAAACTGGCTCTGTGGAAGGAAAACTCTATACTTCCTTCAGTGAAGCATAGACTCTGTAGACTGTTGTGTTACTGTGATGTGGCCAAATGATCTTAGATAAGTTTTTTTTTTTTAAACCCTTACCTTTTGTCTTTAGTTCCAAGGCAGAAGAGTGATAAGGGCTAGGTAATGGGGGTTAAGTGACTTATCTAGGGTCACACAGCTAGGAAGTATCTGAGGTCACATTTGAACCCCGGACCTCCTGTCTCCTGGCTTTTTATCCACTGAACCACTTAGCTGTCCCAGATTTTAGGTAAGCTGTTAAGTGAGTTTGGAATCTACATTGTGGAAGAAGTCTATGAGTGAGATCCCACACCCATGGCAAGATACACTGAAATCTTGGAATATGTTATATAAAAATTAAAATTAAATCTCAATAATAAAATTTTATATTTTAAGGGATTTATTAATGATCATTAGAAATCAAGGAATAAAGAGGATATAAAATAAAGATCACATGCCCATGGCTGATTAGCCCATTAAAAATCCTTGCACTTCACTGACTACCATGCCACCTCCATGCTGGCTGCAAGCCCAAGAAAAAGCCCCAAGAGGCCTGCACACTCACTAATATCCTCTGTCTACAGGAAGTATATGTAATGACAGGAAGTCAGTGGGCTCCTGGGAAATGTAGTTCTTTTTTTTAGGGTAACAGATTTTTCAATTATACAGTTGTGAGTACTTTTGACCTGTCCAGGTTTCCATTCTGTTGCCCTACCCCCATCCCATTTCTTATGTCCTGATTTAGAGGCATTTCATGCCTGTGTGTTCCATTGCCCTCCCTTTACCTCCATCCTTAGGCAGCATCGTTGATTCCCTTCCCCACAACCCAAGAGAATGACTAGGTCAATAAGTGACAGAACACTACAAACTGTGATGGTGGCTAATTGTGCCTATTCACTGGCAGAGAACATCAGTCAGGCATCATCAAATATTGCAACTGTTAAGGACCTTGGAGAGCCATCTAGATAGGCCCTTCTCTTTCCAGTGCAGGAAATTGAGGCTCAGAGAGGCTGTGCCTTGATTCAGGTCAGTAAAAGTCAGAGCTGACTAGCACTTCTAGGACCCGGGTCTTGTGATTTGCATTCTGATCTTTTTTCTTAGGACACACTATTTCTGACTCAGTGCATGTTGTAGCAGTTAGTACATGGGACTTGGAGTCAGGGAGGACTGGCGTTCAAATCCTCTTTCAGACATTTGATAGCTCAAATTCCTCATCTGTAAAACGAAGGAACTGGATATGACAGCCTCTAAGATTGTTCTAGCTTTGAATCTATGAACCTTGCCTGAGGTTTCAGAGTGAATAATTTTAAAAGCAGAATTAAAAGCAGGCTTGAGTGCCTGGCTCTTGTCCTGTCCTTGTATGACTCAAGGTTTTTGGTAGATGAGATTGGTTTTAATATCAAGAGAAATGAGCCATTACATGAAATGCCTCTATATGGGGACATGAGGAATGGCATGGATGTAGGGCTACAGAATGGAAACCTGAATAGGACAAAAGTACCCGAAGCACATTCCAATATTTCAGTGCACATCCAATAACTTATTTTCATTCTGCTTTGTAGTAACTCAAAGTGTCAATACCCCCTCCATGTTAGTGGTGATTCTTAAGTAGAATCCTATTTCAATGACAGTGTTATCAATGCAGGTACTCTCTCCATTAATGTATATAATAGTGACTACTCTGAACTTCATTGCCTATAAGCCAGGTGTATTACATTTCACCTCTCCCCCCATCCCCAGGGTTCTCTAGGACCCTTAAGGGGGTTGGGGGGTCTCTAGACTCTTTGTCATTGACTCTGGCCCCTACTGATAGTGTTCCCCAATTTTTATGTTCCCCTTCTCTCCTTAACTGCCATATTGGTTTTTTTTTTTTTACAAAGGAATATTTATTTTACAAAGGAATATTTACAGGAAGCAGCTAGATAGCTCAGTGGATAGAACACTAGGAAGAACTGAGTTCAAATCCAGCCTCAGATGCTTATTAGATAATAAGAGTGACCTTAGTCAAGCATTTAACTTCTAAAAACAACTGCTTGATCACATGGGGATACGACTAGGGATGTAGACTCTTAATAATCACCCTAGTGTAAATATTAACAATATGAAAATAGTTCTTGATCAATGACACATGTAAAACCCAGTGGAATTACTCTTTGGCTATGGGAGGGAGGTGAGAGGAGAGGAGGAAAAGAACATGAATCATGTAACCATGGAAAATTTTCCTTAATCAATAAAATAAAATAAAAAGACGTTCAACTTCTGTTTGCCTTAATCCACTGGAGAAAAAAAAATAGCAAACCATCCCTATATCTTTACCAAGAAATCTCATGGACAGTATTGTCATGCTATGTTCCATGGGGTCATAATGGGTTGGACACGACTTCATGGTTAAATAAGAACCATAGCAAAAACAAACATGTAAATATCTTCCCCCCCCAACCTGTGGGATATACTCTTTCCCATACCACCTTGGTCTTTAAGAAAAGGAAGGAAATTAGGTTTATAACTTAGCTTAAGAAATTTACTTCTAAATTCTTATTTATGAATTTATATAGTTCAAATACAGAAGAATGCCACCAAGATCCAAGTCCAAATCCCCCTTGGGCTCAAGCCTTGGGCACCCTGACTTTAAAGGACTTCTCTGGTGAGATATCTCCAGCCTGGAATTTTAGCTCCAAGACTTCCGTGACTACTGGGGATTACACCACCTGCTTCTAGAACAGAGAAAGACAAACAAGACAAGACAAATGAAAATCCCAAGCTCAAGTCTATTTCTCAGGGCCATAGGGTAAACGGAGGAAGGATGAGAAAACAGCTCTTCCTCACTTACTAGTTCAGTTCATTATACCTGTACTGTGGTCCAGGCACTGTGCTGAGTACTTCACAAGTAGTATCTTTTATCTTTACAACAACCCTGAAAGATAGGTACTATTATTATCCCCATTTTAGAGTTGAGGCAGACAGAAGTTAATTGACTTGCCCTGGGCTGCACAGACACTAATCTGAGACTAGTTTTGAGCTTTGGTCTTGCTGACATTGAGTAAACTAGCTCCCTCCTTTGGGTGAACAGGATCCTTACCCTTTTTGGATGCCATGGAAATAGAGAATATGACTGTCTCAGTCTCCTAGTTTTAAAGATACAGCCTATTCTGGCCATGCAGCCCATGAAAAGAGACTGTTGCCAGGATGTCTTCTCCCAGAAGCAGGATGTCTCCATGTTGGGTGGTCTAGACAAATGCAGGGAAAGCCCTGTCATATGTACATTCCATCCATGCTTCTCATCATGTCCATGTCTTCCATTCCATGTATCCTTCACAAGGAGTACAATACTTTGCGGATTTTCCTCTAGGTCTCCTGGGAGCCAGTGAAGTCCTTGAGCTGTTCATCTGTTATCACTTGTTCTTGCTACATGACCATCCCATTTCCTTTTCCACTCATCCATCTCCCTAATGACAATTTGTATTCCAGTTTTTGCATATGGTTTGTCATGGGTAAAGGGCTATAGCCAAGTATCATTATCTGGGTATGAATTTTTATCCTTCAGTGTATCTTTGAGGGTCAACCACTGTGGATAATTGATTGATATTTAGAAGAATCAATCACTCAACAAGCATTTGAAGTACCCAAATCCTATGATTTTTTAAAAAACTGAGATGAGAAGATGAGAAATTTGGCAGCAAGACAGTTTTGATCTATGATTTCATCTAGGTATGTTTGCTCCCTCCAATGACACAGACCATAATCCTCCCCCCATTCCTATCCTATTCATTTTCACCTATACATCCTCCAGAGAATCTAACCAACACATGGAATAGAGGATCTTTCAACATAACACTGAAAACTCTTTTCTTTCTTCATTTTTGACTGACATTTTACTTCTTAGTAGACAAAAGGACTGTGGCCTACAGGATCAACTCTATGTCAAATTCCAAAGTAGGGGAAATTCTGTTTTTGTTTTTTGTTTTTTTTTCTTATAGTACCTCTTGTTTCCTCTTCTTCTCCCCTGTTGGGTTTCCTTCTACCCTCTGAGTGGGCTGTCAGGACTGACCCAATATCTGTTATTTATTCTTTCATCTAAATCTGCTGATGTTGTTGCTTCCTCTTTCATAGGTTATTTGCATTTTAGGTTACATATTTAATTGGGAGTTTCAAGCCTTGTTAATTGAATTTTAAGGCTCAGTGCATCTGGAGAAAGTATTTAGGGAGGATATCTTTCCACATAAGGGGCCCCTCATGGACTCATTACAAATTAATAAAAAAAGATACTCTGCAGCTGCCTGTCATCCAGGAGTGGACAAGAATGTATATATAGGGGAGAAATATGGCAAATCTATTGACATTATGTGAAGGAGTACATTAAGTAGACTTTGTAAAAAAGCTGCTTTAAGATGGCCAGCTTCTTAGTTTTGGAAAACTGAATATTTGCTTAAAAATGACTTGGGTATGATGAAAGATTATAAAAAGATATCTCCAGAAGGCCTTTAAATAGCCAAACATGTTTAAATAAACTTATATATTTGACCTTTAAAATCATTCACAAAGTAGAGTATTACCATTCTTCTCCAAATATGATCAGTTCCTGGGTTCAAATTCCCATCTACCCATAATGAAATGTATCTTTATTACTCTGCCAGATTTGCCCCAAATGCCCAGTTAGCAATCAAAAAGTAATGACTAGGAAGCCACTGTTAATAATAATAGTATTCTCAGAAATATTCTTGGAACAGTTTTTGAACTGAGCACTAGTCAAGATTGACAACTGGTTGTTCATCCTTTGTTCTTAAAGAAGATCAATGACATCATGAATGAATGATGGATTAACTTGCTCATGAATTGGATTTAAGTGAGGAAGAATTGCACAAAGTCATCAGCCTCACTCTCTTTTCCAGAGTCATCAAATCTAGTGGCCAGAGAAAAGTCAAGATGACTGTTGATGACCAGGATACCGTAGATGACCTTGGAATCTTCTGTGTTTGACCAAGCTCTAAGCCCTCCAGATTTGCTTTAGCCACCATCATGGCATCACATGCTTGGGACATTCCCCCAACTCACTGACGGGTTTGAGGTCAGTGCATTATCCAGATGGTTTTACTAGGATGTAGCCACTGTGTAGTCTACAGCTTCCTGGAGACACAAGTGAGGATTGGGCAAAGGGGGGACACCAAAGATGGATGAGCAGCCCTGAATATAGTTGGCAAGCCCTCACACCAGAGGTGTTAGTCTGCCATGAACACTCCATGTATGCCAACTGGCATCCATCCCTGAAAGTTGAATAAAATTGAAAGTGATCTAACCCTGGCTAAGACCTATGAAATGGCTACTCTCTAAGAGTAGAGTCAGAAGGTCTTCCACCGGTGACATCTACAGGAGCTCATCCAACAATATGTGGACAAAGAGAAGGAGAAGGAACAAGCTTTAATAGAGCACTTACTGTGTGCCAAATCCTATGCAAAGTGCTTTATAAATATTGTCTCATTTGATCCTCACAACAACCTTGGGAATTGTTATCCCCATTTTACCGTTGTGGAAATGGAGACAGATAGAAATAAAATGATTCACCTAGCTAGGTTCACACAGCCAGTAAGTATTGTCATTGGATTTGAATTTAAGTCTTCCTGATTCCAAGTCCAATGACCTCTCCACTGTGCCATGTTTATGGAAATAAAGGGATTTATGATGGCATTTAAGGCTCAGCTTATCACCACAGAAATTTCATAAGGATTATTTCTAAGATGTCCAGACTTTGTGACCAAAGCAGATTATACAAGATATGGATGAAAGTGTAACATCAGTTCAGTCTGCAAAACTTTATCACCTACTCAGTATCTAACAAGATATAACATGGTAGTTAGAGTTCTATATTAGAAACTCACTATCTTTCATTTCACAAATCCTCATGTTATAAATATAGACTTCAAAGGATCCTTGAGAAACCAACCAACAAAGTGTACCAGAGCCAGATCATTATCAGAGATTCAATGGTTACACCATGATCACCTGGAGATAATGTTAAAATCTAGCACCTACTGAATTTCCAGAAAGACACAATCCAGAAGCCCAAATGATGCATCACAAGCTTGCTGTCTTTCATAAATTAACATGGTCAATACCTGTTTTGCAGATGAAAATCCTAAAAATATTCTTTCCCTTTTAAAATCCCTACCTTCTGTCCTAGTATCAATTCTAAGACAAAAGAGCAGCAAGGGTGAGGCAATCAGGGGCCCAGGTTATACAGCTAGGAAGTATCGGAGGTCAAATTTGAACCCAGGTCTTCCCAGCTCCAGGCTTAGTGACTCCTACTTGCTCTGATCCTAAAATATTATTGAGAATTTATGAAACAAATTGCCCTGGAACTAGAACATTATCACAAATGAAACTGTTTCCCATAGTGTCCCAAACATTTATTGACACATTAAAAATTCAATGACTTTTTTTTTTTAAACTCTTACCTTCTGTCTTGGAATCAATACTGTGTATTGATTCCAACGCAGAAGAGTGGTAAGGGCTAGGCAATGGGGGTCAAGTGACTTTCCCAGGGTCACACAACTGGGAAGTGTCTGAGGCCAGATTTGAACCTAGGACCTCCTGTTTCTAGGCCTGGCTCTCTGTCCACTGAGATACTCAGCTCCCCCCTCAATAACATTTTTAATAAGTATCACCCCACTGAATACTTAGCAACTTCCAAATGAATACTCAATAACCTCCAAACTATATGGAATGAAAAACTTTCAAAATGTAGTGACTGTCCTAAACATGACTATCTCTACATCAAGGACCATGAACTCTATTGTCCCTGTCATCCCCACCATTTTGAATATATAGATTCCTTGATGCCAGAGACTTTTAGCTTTGGTATTTTTATCCCTGGCATTTAGCATACTATTTGGTTCTTAGTGAACACTAATTAATGTTTTGCATTTATTTATTCATTCATCCAATAAGAGAATTCAGAATTATCTAAGAGCAGGATAAAATATACAGTAGAATGCTATTGGATTTATCCCTAGGAAGCTTTCAATGACTTTATATCTCAATAATTTAATTCAGTTATATGATGCAATAATTTTATCCAGCTGCCAAATATTAAAACACAATTGAACAACAGTGGGATTGTAACTTGTCCTGGGATCATTTCCAAATGAATGCCATCAAATGTAAGAAAACAATAATAAGTAATCAATTCACATGTATGTGGGAGTCAGTGTGGCACAGCAGAAAGATCAATTAATTTGAAGTCAGAGAAACTGAGGTTCAAACCCCACCCCAGCCTCTTGCTGTCCACGTTAACTTTGGGTGAGTTACTTAAACTTCTGAGTCTGTTTTCTTTTTTAAGAAATCTTTTTTAAAAGCAGATCTTGCTTGTTGCTGTTTTGTCATTTTTCAATCTTGTTTGACTCTTTGTGACCCCATTTAGGGCTTCTTTGCAAAGATACTGGAGTGGTTTTCTATTTCCTTCTCCAGCTCATTTGACAGATAAGGAAACTGAGGCCAGCAGGGTTAAGTGACTTGCCTGGGGTCACATAGCCAGTAGGTTTGAAGCTAAATTCAAACTCAGATCCTCTTGATTCCAGGACCCACACTCTGCGCTGCCTAGACAGGGAAACAAAAAGAGGAAAAAGACAATCTAATGGAGGAGACAATATCCAAATAAACACATACACACGGAGCAAGCTATACACCAGATAAATAGGCGAGAATTAATTGAGGGAAGATCCTAGGATTAGGAGAGATTGGGGTAGACTTCCTGTAGAAGGGAAGATTTAATTAAAATCCTCCAAAATCCTATTAGAAATGGAAGCTGTGCTCCCCTTACACCAGTAAGTAACTAAGAAGCAAAGTGTTGTAAAAGTCAGTGCAGCTAACATTTACACAGCACTTTAAAGTTTGCGAAGCTGTTTGCCCATGCTACCTCAGTTCTCCAAAGATGCTGGGGAAAAAATGCTAGTATTTCCTTCATTTTATCGATGAGGAAACTGAGGTTTAGAGAGGTTAAGTGACTTATTCAGGGTCACACCATCTCTGAAGTAAGTTTCCAACTCAGACCTTCCTGAAACCAAGTCCAGTGCTCCATGAAGTACATTCTAAGCTGAAGGGTGCCAGATCGACAACAAAAAACCGAGGTTTATTCAAACCAGTTCTCCAACTTGAGGTACATTTTTAGGCAAGTGTAAAATGAAGGGACTGACCTATATGCACTCTGGGATAGTTCTAGGGAATTTAATTCTAATTGCAAATAAATTATTGACTTATTTTAAAATAACTCACACCTATGTAGCAATACTGTAGACGTAGCATTACAATATTTGCTGATTGTACCTACAGCAGGTGGGATCTTGCCAACTAATTGAATCGAGGCATATTTTCCTTAACAGTGCAGCAGAACAATGGACTTTTATTGGACATCTCACTGGATTATTTATAGATTCATGCAAAAAACTTTGCTAAGGTAATTCTCAGGTTACTCATTTAAACACTGGGAAAACAATGAAGGCATTAAGGTTCCTGCTGAAAGACTCATTTGTCCACGGCATTGCACATTCTGCGCAAGACTTTAGTACTGGAAAATCCTGTGACGGTGCAGTCAAGGGGAACAAATCTAATTCATGGAACTAGAGGAGACCTTCGGAGGTCATCTGGTCCAACCTGCAGAGAAAACCCACTTCACATATGTAATACTCCAGATCCCTGTGAATCAGCCTTGTCAGTGAAATCTCTCCAGAGGCCATGTTGTCTGTCCAGGTCCCATGTTGTTTTTCAATCATTTCACTCTTTGTGATCCCATTTGGAATTTTATTGGTAAATATGTTATTGGAATTTATTGGCCAAAAAAACTGGTTTGCCATTTCCTTCTCCAGCTCATTTTAGAGATGAGGAAACTGAGGCAAATAAGGCAAAATGATTTGCCCAGGGTCCCACAGTTAGGAAGTGTCTGAGGCCAGAGTTGAACTTCCAAGGTCTTTAGTTGTAGCTTAATCCTAATTTCTCCTTTCAGTTCTTTTTGTACATAGAAAACAATTGGAGTTCTTAGAAATTCCTTAAGGACCAGAAGATAGGATGCCCGATTTCTGTTTTATTTAAATGTATACAAATGTTTTACTGTGTCTCAGCATTACCCTCAGTCAACGAGGAGTATCTAATGAACAATAAAATAAAAATAGAAAATGTCCAAACTGAAAACTCCAGAATTTCACCAGATTTGAGAAAATATTTTTCTCTCTTTTGTGAGGGAAGGGGAATAGCTCCTTCTGGGAACTCTACTTCCTGGACTTCTGGGACACTGCTCTTTTCTAGATATCCTCCTAACTCCCATCATTCCATCAATCCCCTTTATTGATTCATCTTTCTCCCACTCCTAAGGGTCAAGGCATACATTGCCAATTTGGTTGATGTATTGATTACTTTTGTTGAATTGGATGTTTTTGTCTCTTTTATTCTTTGTTCCAAGGGATTTCCCTGCCCAGAATAGGGAAGGATATGTTTGGAAATGAGAAGAGGGAAAATTCATTCTACATTTATTCTTCTACAGGATGTATGTCTGACTCTCCTGGACTTTCTCTACAATGCCCCAGGATCCTCTTCATCCTGGTCACTCTTGGATCTTATACATTGGAAGTACTCTCTGGACCTGAGAACTCTGCCTTTAAACACCCAGCTCCTTGCAGAATCTTTCTTTGAAGGAGGAAGCCTTTGCTAGCCATGCCTTCCTTCCTGACCTGGCTGCACTTTTGATTCTCCTGAATGTTCTCTACAATGCCCCAGCTCTAGGAGCCTTCATCTCAAGGAGCGTGTAAGCTCCTTGAAGGCACTGGCTGTCTTTCTTTCTGCTTATATTTGTATCCCTAGCACTTGGCACAGTGCCTGGCACATAGTAAGAACATCTGAAAACAAGATACTGTAATGAATAAAATTAAAATAATACGAATGACATCAATATCCTTTAACTTTGAACCTTCTGTCTGAGAATTGATAATAACTATTGGCTCTAAGATGGAAAAACAGTAATGGCGAGGCAGTTGGGGTTAAGTTAGGATCACACAGTTGGAAAGTGTCTAAGGCCAGATTTGAACCCAGGACATCCTGAGTCCAGGCCTTTCAAATAATACACTGAGCCATCTAGCTGCCCCTTAACTTTTGAATCTAGGAGTTCATTGAAAAGGAAACATGATTTAGCGGAAAGTGTTTGGGATGTGGGATCAAGAGAGATCTGGGTTTGACTCCTGCTTCTGACACTACTTGTGGGACCGTGAGCAATATACAATCCCTCTCTGAACTTGAGTTTCTCTTTCTGTAAAATGTGAGTAATACTCATAACTGAAGTAGTTATCTTACAGACTTGACCCAAGTATCCAATGAGATAGTGTATATAAAGTGTTTGGTAAACCTTTAAGCTCCATAAAAATATCAGTTGTTACAATTCTCATAGATTAAAACTTTCTCTTACAGCTAGGCCTAAAGTGGATGACTATTTCTCCTAATATGTAGTGCATTTAAAAATAACAAAATTAAATTCTAGTGCTTAGCACAATACCTGGTGTACACAGGGGCTTAGGAAATCCTTTTCACTGACCAACTTTCTTCTATCTGATTCAGTGATATTCTGTATAGAATTCATTAAGGCTCTCAGGACTCCTATCAGCTAGGAAGAAGGAAGGAAATTATCTTTCTTCCTTAAAAAATTATCCTGAAGTTAGTAAGCACCCAGAGTATGTTGTAAAACAGAAGGGGAGGATTGTATGTGGAAGTGAGTCCCTAATACAGTTTACTTTTCTTTACATGACTATAATAGATTCGACCTACAACTTTCAAAACTGCTCTGCTTTTTCTATTTCTCTGTGATCCATTCAGGTTCTCTCTCTCTCCCCCTCCCTCTCTGTCTCTGTCTCTCTCTTTCACACACACACACACACACACACACACACACACACACACACACACACACACACATTAATCCTTACAGAGTAGGAGGCTGCCAGAATAGAAAGATGGGAGTATTATCACAAAAGATAGCATCCAGAAGAAGTAGTGGGCAATAATGTTAAAAGCAGAAGAAAGTGAATGAGAGTGAGGACTGAGAAAGGGGAAGTTAGAGATTAAGAAGACATTGGTTTCCTTAGGTAGTTTCCAGAGAGTTGTGGGATCAGAAGGCAAGCTACAAGAGACTAAGAAATGAGAGAAAAAAGAGAGAGAGAGAGAGAGAGAGAGAGAGAGAGAGAGAGAGAGAGACAGAGAGAGAGACAGAGAGAGACAGAGAGAGAGAGACAGAGACAGAGACAGAGACAGAGACAGAGAGACAGAGAGAGAGAGACAGAGAGAGACAGAGAGACAGAGAGACAGAGACAGAGAGACAGAGACAGAGATAGAGAGACAGAGAGAGAGACAGAGATAGAGACAGAGACAGAGAGACAGACAGAGACAGACAGACAGACAGACAGACAGAGATGAGATAGTGAAGACTTTGAGGGCAAATGGCTCCACATAAGAGTCCATCTGTGAAAGGAAAGCGTGATAGAGGCCAGTAGCTAGAGGAGGTGGCAATGGCAAGATTTTAACAACTGCTGAGTCCTGAGTACTTAGGCAGAAACAATTTATGAGGAGAGAAACAGGATATAAGGCAAAAGCCAATGATGTGTAAAGCTTTGGAAGGAGACTGTAGCAGAGAGTAGGGAGGACACAAATAGAGGGGTGCACTCTAGAAGGTGAAGGGCCATCCCTTCCTCAAAGAATGAAGACCACAAGGAGAGAACAAGTGAAGGGGATGCAGAGAATGGGGCTTGCCTCCATCATCTGTAAAATGAGAGCCTTGGATTATGTTATCTCTGAATTTCTTTCTAGCTCTAAACTCCAGTGTTCCTGTATTCATTTTGAAGACATTCCATTCAAGTAAGAAAAGTGTAATCCTCATAAAATTAATGGGAATAGGTGTTCCCAACAACTGCATTATTGTAGGTATGAACAACCTCTAGTCAAAGTCTCTGAACACTTCCTTTGTACATAAGTGGGGAGGAGCCATTGAATGTCTTTATGAAGAAACTAAGAAGCATTTATGTCTACACTAACTTACTAGCCTTTAACTGAATATTGCTATTTTCCAAACTGTCCTAGCAGAGCTTGGAGGCATTTCTGGGAGCATCAGACCAAAAGAGACCTTTTTGGATATTTTGCTTGGGGTCCCATGTGATTAGTGGATAGGCCACAGAACAGGCTAGACAGGACAGTCAGGTCTTGGGGGTTAGACAGATGTGGTGCGGCCAGGTAGATGACCTGGGGAGATACTAGCAGTGGGAAATGGGAAGAAGTACTGGAGGAGTGGGTGGAGTATCAAGGGAGTAGGAGAGGAAGCCACAGGTGGAGAACTAGGTATTTGGGGTCAAGGAGGTCCTGTGGTAGGTTGAGCATGTGACAAACAAGTCAGACAGTAAGAATGACAATAGTACTTATCCCTTCTTTGAAGCTGTATCAACCTAGGCTAAATGGGGCTACTTTCTTAAGATTTATTTTCTATCTTCTCAAAGAATCTCACTTTTTTCTACTCTCTGTTTGCATACTTGCTGATCTCACTTACTTGGACACCCTGCAAGCCAATGATAGGATATGAAATAATGATCACATCAGCAAATCTAATAAATGAGAATTGTCAGGAGTCCATATCCTGTTTGCTTTGTGTTGCTTGAGTTTTTATTGTTTTAATTTGTTGTTTGAATAGACTTGGATTTTATTTATTGATTTTAATAATTTAAAAAAGTATTACTTGACTATTTAATTAGTTGTTTATAATACATGTTAATAACATAACATAGGTTAATTATCTGAGTAACCTAATCTACTCTGTTACCTAATTAATACTCCCCTCAAATTTGGTCATCAATCAGAAGGCAAAATAGTTTATCAATAAAATTGCAGTCTACTTGGCACCCCCAATCTTGTCCTGGGCATGTTCTAAAAACTGGAATTGGGGATCTCTAAATATTGAATTCAAAACATTGAGCTTTCAAGAAGAGTCTAGATCTTGAAAAGAATTTCTATATATTTGCTTCCATTTTCTTTTTAAATTCTGTTGCAACTGCCTTTTTACATATGAAAGATAGGCCCCAAGAGGTATTGGTATTTCCCATTCATCACTCTACATTTTACTTTAAATCAGGTTCTTAACTTGGGATACACAGACTCAAGAGACCTATAGAGAATTTCATGAATATAGGGTATAGGAGAAAAAAATCGCATCTTTATTTTTACTAACTTTTGGTTTTCTTGGTAATCTTGTGCATTTTATTTTATGAATTTTAGAATATTATTCTGAGAAAGATTCAGAGATTTCACCAGACTATGAAAAGGGTCCAGGACACACAAAAAGGTTGAGGATTCCAGGTTTAGACATAAAAGCACTAGGACAAAATCTATATTATCCACCTTTCTAAACCCCCACCCCTCAATTAAAAATTTGCTTTGCTCTCTGCTTTTGTTCTGTTTCTCATTCCCTCCACACCCATTCCTGCCTACAAATCCAAGGAGATAGACTCCAGTCTTCCTGTCCTAAAACTTGTTTGTGCCTATGATGAATCCACTGACTAATTTCTACTGTTTAGATTTTTATTTATTGTCATATGTTTCCTACAGGTGTTAACTGTAGGCAGTCATCTGGACACACCTTTCTTTAACAACTAACACATTTTATGGCAGTACTTTAAGATGCATCATCCTTGTTTTCATATATGACTTGAGGCAGGTGTGATTTCATCTCTTGTCATCTCTTTAATATATTCATGCTTCCCACCCCCCCAGACTCCTTGTTTAATTTTTTACTAGCAATTGATTTTACTTCTTTTAGACTTTAAAATCATAGAAATTTAACAAGGATAACAAGGATTTCTAATTCTAAGGGATTCTAAATCCACCCAGAACTCCCTGGTTCTGTAAGGAACCGCTTCTCCTGTGTTTCACAGGCTACACTAATCCTCCCTGATCTGACTAACCCAAATTTATACTATCTAAATAAAAACTACCACTATTATCCTTATAATTCTTAACTTTGCTTTCAAATTATAAAATAGCAAAGGCTAGTTGGTTGAGTCTCAACAAGAATCCACTTAGGACTCTGAGCCTTAACAGACTCAGAGTCCAACTCAAAGACCAGGTTTTTCTTTGGTCTTCTCAGAGTTAAATCAATCTATAAAAACTGCAATAGATAGTCAATAGTGTTTCCCAAGTTGGGAAAGGAAAACACTAAGCTCTTTAAGATCTTTCCCTCAGACAGAGAGAGGCAAAAATGTTACCTCCTCCAGCTCTGAGAGAGAGTATCTGAGTGTGTGTCTCTGCCAACTGCCAGAGAGCAACTCCCAACTGCCAGAAAGAGTAATTGACACAGAAAAATGGTTATAACTGTCAACATCTGAAATCAACATGCTCTCTCAGCTTTGCTTCAAACTCCAATTCTTTCTCAAGCCAGTATTCTACTTTTTATCCCTAAACTAATAAAACAATACTTATTTTCTAATATCATCCTTACACCATGGATGTGGAACACTGCATATGCTGTCAAATATGCTTGCTATGTTGGGTAGTTGTCTTAACTGCCTTTTTTGTTATAAGAGATGACTGTATAGGAAATAGGGAAGTAATATATTGGGAAATTAGGGTGGTATAAAAAAATCAGCAAAAAAATTGAGATAATAAATACAAACAAAAAAGTTAACTAGAACTATTCTAATGACTCATTCTATTCTAAAGTGACTAAAATTTTGAAGGACATACAGTTAGAGTCCAAGTTGCAAAAGGAATTTGTTTGCCCTACCAAAGTAGGAAATTTTTTAGTTCAGACCCAGTGATGAACTAGAAGTCTATCGATGGAGGATTAGCTTAATTAAGTTAAGTGAGAAGATTGACCACAGAACTAAATAGATATACACACATGTGTATACACACACACACACACACACACACACACACACACACACACATATATATACACATACATATGCACACACACATATGTATATGGGGAGGAAAGGATAGAGCCAATGCTTGGAGACAGGAAAATCTGAGTTCAAATCCAGCTCAGACATGTATTTGCTGTGTGACACAAGGCAAATCACTTAACTCCCATTTGCCTCTGTTATTCATCTGTAAAATAGGGGCACACTGGAGAAGATAATGACAAATCACTGTAATATATTTGCCAAGAAAACTTCATGGACTTTTGTCCATGGGACCACATAGAGTCAGATGTAAAAATTAAAATTAATCTCAAACAGTAAAAAATATTATATTTTAAGAGATTTATTAATGATCACTAAAAATAAAGGAATAAAAAGTTAACAAAACAAAAACCACATGCCCATGGCTAATCAGCCTGTTCAAAAACCCCACTTAACACCATCACTGACAGGAAGCAAAAAAAAAAGAGACTGGGATCAGCCACCTCACTACCTAATATCCTCTGTCTACCAGAAGTACCTAATGACAGGATGTCATTGGGCTCCCAGGAAATGCAATTTTTAGGGTAACAGATTTCCAATGATACATTCCTCACAATGATCATTTTGGGAGACTACTCTCCCCAAGTGATCATTTAACATGATCAACTTTTAAATTATGATAATTTGGGGATAAAAGGGAAAAAGAACAAAACTAAATATTGCTAGGAACTTTGACAAAAAGCCAATTAGGGGCAGTCCTCTTTGGCATAAGAGTATACATACAAAACAAATGCATTAAAACCCACACAGTTCAAATCACCACATCCCAAAGTTCACTCTGGATCTTCTGGTGCAGCGTGTGGTCTGTGGAGGCATCTTCGTGGTGCCTTCTGTGATTTTTATTCTCTCTATCTTGCTTCGTCTAGCACCCAGGAATGTGCACACCCACATTATATGGGTATGTGCTAGCAAATGGCAAATCAGAAACAACAGACAGACCCCTGGGCTGTCCTAAGTCAAGCTAAGCTATCATTGGTACCAGATGAGATGCAGGAAAGTGATGTAAAATCATCTATATTAGGCATGTCACTTCCTCTCTCTCCCTCTTTCCCCAGAGAGGTAACTCTGGCTGGCAGTGTGCTAAGTGTTCTGATATCTTGGCATGGTGGCAGCTATTTGTCTGGGTTCAGCAGTGAGTTTGCCCTTGAGCTGATTCAGGTTCAGGCATTTTGGCTGAGCCCTTTTGGAGTTCAGGCTGATTTCTTCCTCCTTACTTTCTAGAGCCTCTGGTCTTCATTCTGGCACTAGCCAGGCCAGAGAAATCCTATTCCCTTTCCTTCTTCCTTCTTCTTAATCTCTTTCCACTATATCAATCAAATCACCATAAATTTCCAGCTGACTTGGGTATTTTATTATTTGGGATTTTCCCTGGCGACCAATTAAATTTAGATTTAAATCACAACACTAAAATTGTCTTTAAACTTCTCCAAACAGTTCACTTTCTGGATTCAGAGAGGTAGCATGTTTCTTATCCTAAAATTACTCTCAATAGAATTTAAACTTTGCATTTTAGAATAATAATACACCCCCCCCCCAGGATGTTGAAAATCACTGGCATCACTTAAAGGGATGCATGACTGAGTTATGATGTATATGAATCAATTAGCAAGAGAAATAAAAAACATAAAAAAATCCAAATAAAAGAGAAAAAAATAACTTGTGAATGAAATATAGAATGTCAAAGTCTTATGTGTAAAAATTCTAAGTAAAGGAAAATAAACCTATAACAGGTCCTTGAATCAGGGCCCAATTAAAGTGATTTAAGCAATTATGCATTTACCCAGTCAGTAGCTAGGACTACAGAAAATTTTCCACACTATGAAAGACAGAAAATGGACTAGATTTTAGTAGCGAATGGAAGCCAGGATGGAACTAGAATAATTGATGTTATGCACTTGATATAGAGTGTGTGTTACAAGGAAGTCCTGCATTTAACACATGTTAAACAGCCTCAAGTCTCACACATGATCAAGTCCTTGCGCTCTTTGTGTAGGATTGGTTTGGTCTCTTTGACCTTGTGCTTGATTAGCATTATGCAAATAGCTTTTTGCTTCTTTGGCACTGTGCAATGGCTTTTTTTGTACTTCCTGTTTGGAAGAGTAACCTTCTTTCCTCTTCCCCCATGGGGTAAAACACTAGGGAGTGACTTGCTTCCTATGCCACCTAGAAAGGGAGTTAGGGGGCTAATTGTTGTCTAAGGAAAACACACCCCAGTTTTTACCAGCTGCTTGGAGAGTGACTCCAAGGATTCCCAGTTTGTGAGTTCCAAAGACATGGCAGCAGCTACCAGCAGCACCACAGGATCAGCATTAGCAGTCTAGGCCGAGACTGGGGTTGGGGCCAGAGCAAGAGGATGAGCAATTGGGATCAGGAGCAACTGAGATCAGGAAGATCAGGAGCTAATGTCTGGGATGACCCAGGAGGCTGGATCAGGAGCAGAAGCAAGTGCCAGGAGCAGCAACAAGGAATACTGGCTCAAGCAGATGGGCAAGAGAAACAGCTCCCTCAAACTAAAACAGCCAAGCTGGGAGAGTGAATAACCAGAAAAAAGTGGGAAGGAAAAAAGCAGACAAACAAACATACCAGCAGAAGCAGGGCAGCAGCTCCAAAGAGAGTTCAGAGTTCTCTTGGAGTTCGAGGGTAGGGAAGTGGCGAAAAGCCATGGCAGGAGAAACATGACTTAAAAATTTTATCTAGGCTATTTTAAAAAATTGAAAATTCCTTCTCCAACTTCTGGTCACCATCACTGTAAAAATGAAAATTAATCTCAAATAATAAAAATATATTTTAAGAGATTTATTAACGATCATTAGAAATAAAGGAATAAAAAGATAACAAAATAAAAATCACGTGCCCATGGCTATTCAGCCTGTTCAAAAATGCCACTTACCACCATCACTGACAGGAAGCAAAATAAAAGAGGCCAGAATCACCTACCCCACTGCCCAATATCCTCTGTCTACAGGAAGAATGTAATGACAGGAAGTCAGTGGGCTCCTGGGAAATGTAGTTACACACAGGTGGGATCAGATGACTGAACAACAATGTACATATATATGTATGTATAAATATATATATATACATATACACAAATGTATACTATGTTATATATTATATATGTATATCTACATATAATATATAGTAGTACAAGATGTTATATATTATGTAAATGTATATATGTATATATACAAATGTACACACATATAACCACAGAAATTCATAAGGATGATATAATAAAGTACAGTCAGATTATATTTACATTGATGGGAGGAGTATTCACCTGGGTGAAAGAATAAGCATTTATTAAGAACCTAGGTGTCAGTATTGGGGGATACAATTGCAAAAGTTAAATGGTCTCTTTCCTCCAAGATTTGTATTGTTATAGGAAAAAATAACACATATGCATAGTGGTGTCCAAGGAAAGGAAATTTGGACCGAGGAGTCACTAGGACTGTGAGTGGAACAGCAGAGCTGTTGATTATATGCTCTTTGCAGTAGGAATGGTAGGTAGCATTGATTTGATTATTGTCTCCACTTTCATGGTAGTTAACTAGAGGGTATATATGAGATTGGCTAGATGTAATGGATTATTATATATTTTAAAATAAAGCTTCATTAAAAAGTTCATGAATGTTAGTTAGTATGTTCTTATGCTTAGTACCACCAAACGAACCTACTTGACTACAACTAAATAGTTAATTTTAATGCAAAAGAGATCATAACTTTTCATTCTCTCCCTCTAAGATGCTACCAGTTTTTTTCTATTTATTCTCATTTATTTTTCCTCTAATATGGGGTCACAGTGCATATGCCATTCTGATTTTGCTTTGGCGCTTTCCCCTCACTTCTATTGTAAATAAACCACCAAAAATCCCATTCTGACTAGAGTATTTCATTGGGATTTAGAATTTAAATCCCTGGTGACCAACTAAAAATATATTCAGTCTCAACCACAAAATTTAATATTAACATTTTGCATTATATTATGGGAGGATGGGGAGGGAATAGGCATGTATGTAGCACCTCTTACATACCAGGCACTATGCCAAGTAACAAATATAATGTCATCTGATCATTACAACAATTTAGGTGCTATTATTATCCCCATTAAAAAAAATTTTATTTTATTTTATTTATTTTGTTTTTTTTAATAATATTTTATTTGATCATTTCTAAGCATTATTCATTAAAGACAAAGATCATTTTCTTTTCCTCCCTCCCACCCCCCATAGCTGATGCATGATTCCACTGGGTATCACATGTGTTCTTGATTCGAACCCATTGTCATGTTGATAGTATTTGCATTAGAGTGTTCATTTAGAGTCTCTCCTCTGTCATGTCCCCTCAACTGCTGTAGTAAGGCAGTTGCTTTTCCTCGGTGTTTCTACTCCCACAGTTTGTCCTCTGCTTATGAATAGTGTTTTTTCTCCTAGATCCCTGCAGATTGTTCAGGGACATTACACCGCTACTAATGGAGAAGGCCATTACGTTCAATTATACCACAGTGTATTAATCTCTGTGTACAATGTTCTCCTGGTTCTGCTCCTCTCGCTCTGCATCACTTCCTGGAGGTTGTTCCAGTCCCCATGGAATTCCTCCACTTTATTATTCCTTTGAGCACAATAGTATTCCATCACCAACATATACCACAGTTTGTTCAGCCATTCCCCAATTGATGGGCATCCCCTCGTTTTTCAATTTTTGGCCACCACAAAGAGCGCAGCTATGAATATTTTTGTACAAGTCTTTGTGTCCATTATCTCTTTGGGGTACAGACCCAGCAGTGCTATGGCTGGATCAAAGGGTAGACATTCTTTTATCGTCTTTGGCCATTTTCTTATTGGATATTAAGGTTGCTTCTAGTTTTAGTAATTAATAAATATAATTAAGCCATGAAAACATTTCAGCAGGAAGTGTTTTTATTGTTGTCTTTCATAAGGCTTTTCAGTTGGTAGTTTCAATGATGGAATTATTGAATCAAAATGCATGTTTAGCTTTTTCACCTTTACTATGTACTGACAGATTGCTCTCCATAAAGAATCTACAAGTTTGCTATTCCATTGCTAAAGAATAAGAGTACTTGTTTTGGGGATCTTGCCAACATTGAGTTTCATTGCTTTAAGTTATTTTTTGCTCCTTAGACATAATACCTTAATGGGCTTTAAAAAAATCTGATTATTAATGAAGTTGAACTTTTTTTGCAAGTGGAAGTCATGGATTCTTGAAGCTTAAATAAATTGCATCAATAGGATGATATTTAGCTAAGTGGATGAGGATCCTTCTCAAGGATACATTGCAGATTTTTCCTACCTTGTCCTAGAAGCATCCCATCCTGGAAGCTCTTTCTAATTCTGAAATTCTCACATTGAAGGTACCCTCCATCTTTGTTTATTCTCCTTCTGATAGGATGACTCCTCCCAATCTCCATTTAAGAGTGCCCAAGTAGGGCAGCTAGGCATCACAGTGAATAGAGTGCCAGGACTGGAGACAGGAGAACCTGGGTTCAAATCTGACCTCAGACACTTCCTAGTTGTGTGACCCTTGAGCAAACAACCAAATGCCCTTCTGTCTTAGAGTTGTTATTAAGACAGAAAGTGAGGGTTTAAAAAAATACCTAGGCTAGCTGTGTCTCACACTTTTCTGGACTATCCCCATGACTTACTCTATCATGCCCCAAGTCTAAATATCTTCATCTCCTTCCCCCTTCCTTTTCAGCTTTCTTTCATATATAATCTTCTCCCATTAGAATGTAATCTCCCATTAGAAGGTAGGAAATCTCGACTTCTATTTGTATGTATTCCCAGTGCTTAGCACAGTCCCTGGTTCATAGTAGGTACTTAATAAATGTTTGCTGACTGGTACTGATGAATGAATCTATAATGATAGAGTTTCAGGCATTGTGTCCCACTGGTGGTTCACAAGGTGTGGAGTTAACCAGACTCATAGATGATGTCCTATACACATAGTTCATCTTGGGAAGAAAATTGGCAGATAAATAAATCCCAGTGGAAACTTACTCATAAAGTAAAGTCTTGTTTTTCAGCTTTAGAGATCTTCTAAGGAAGAGAGTTTTTTTAAGTAAACAAAGCTTTAAACATTGAAATGTTGAATGAAAATCTTTATAAAACTCACTGCATACTTCCTGACCTTGTGAAACCAAGCATGCCAAACTATTTTCTTAATGACTCAGGATCATCATTATGATGCTTGAATATGCAGTTGTAGATGCAGATGTGAATTAGACTGACCCCATATGTGACCCTGAAATTTGCTTCCTTGAAAGTGTCTGATGTCTGCTTGGTTTTTTAAATTATGTATTTCTTTCTTCTAAGGTTGACATCACTGCATGACTTCCTGGGCAATGTATCTTGGCTGCATTTCTGCAAAATGTAATTACCAAAACAAAGGCCAAAGCAGCCTTTTACCAAATGCTTTTCTCACCTTCCAAAATTTTTTTATGATCTTCACTGCTTTTATATAGTGTTCTTTGACTTGTTAGTATAACACATTTAAAGCACTGATGATCATTTCTTTATCATTAATGCAGCAGGGCATTCTATATCAGCTTTCCAGTTTGTACTTGTACTGTGAAATTCATACAATTAATATTTTCCACTCAATCCAAATTATAGTGACTGATGTATAGCAATCCTTAGTAATTATTTCTCCTTTCTCAGTGTTCAGCTTCTGGCCCACCATCTTTCTTTTCTCCTCAACTCCTGACTTTATATTAGGGACTTTAATATCCCTCCGAATTCTTAATCTACCAGTTCCTTAGCCTCCTTTAACCCCATGACTGATTTTAACTATACCTTAGCCATGCATATGGATGGTTACATACAGGATCTCACCATTAACTTACAAGTGTTCTACTTTCCTACTAAGAAAGTCTGACATTTCCCAATATGACACAACCTGCTATTATTCCACTTCTCCCTATGCCTCACCTCTCCTAAACCTATTTCTCAAGACTTCCTTCCAGTCCCTCCCTCCATACCTCAAAACCTTCTCAGGTTATTTAATTTCAACCTTTTAGTTGGCCATTTCAACCTTACATTGACCTCTGCTTTCAAAACCCTTGTTTTGAAAATCCCTCAATTTCCAATTCTTTTTCACCACAAAAAAAGAATATTTTTTGTACAAGTAGTTTCTTTCCCCTTTTTAATTATTTCTTTGGGCTGTATACAGACCCAGTAGTGGCATTACTGGTTCAAAGGGTATGCATAGTTTTATAGCCTTTTGGGAATAGTTCCGAACTGCCCTCTAGAATGGTTGGATCGACAGGGAAGGCGGAGTCAAGATGTCTGCTTAACAAGCCACAAAAGTTCAGACCTGGGAAGACCCTTCCTTACCGATTACAGACTGAATGCTCCTAGGACACCGAAATTCAAGCTGAGCAACAGGACAGAGGTGGGGAACCCTTCTTCTGGACTCAAATCAAAAGGTAAGCCCCCCAAAAGCTGGAACCCAAGAATACTTGGGTCTAAGGGGAAGGCAGAGGGAAGGTCCCAGGACCTCTCCCCCCCAACCCAGAGGGCTGAGCCCCCAGCGGCAGGGGGAATGTCTGAGTGGGCAAAGGTGCTGGTTTGGAGGGTCTACCTTGTGAGCAGCTCAGAGTGTCCAGCGTGGACAGTGGGGAGTAAGCCAGGGAGAGACCAGGACTGTGGCTGGGTCCCTCCATCAGGCTCCAGTCTCATCATTGCCTCAGGGCACATCCAGACCAATCCAGTTGAACCTAATCCTATCCGGACTCCTCAGAGCTCAGGGAGGTGGGCAAAGGCACTGGGGAACCTTGCAGACAGTGGAGAAGCAGCTGGAGAGAACTAGAGAGAGCCTGGGTGGCCCAGGCTTCCAGGAGTCTTCTGTCTCAGCGCACATACAGCCCAACCCAGTTGAACTTAATCAATCAAAAGCCTCCAGAGGACAGGGAAGCTAACATTCCTCCCCTAGAGACTGTACCAAGATATCTGACAAAGCTCCAAGAGGGGAGACTGACAGCCCCAAAACAAAAAAAAAATGAGAGGAGCAAGAGCACATACAAATATGGGGAGCAAAGAAGGGGGTAAACCCGAGCAAACAACAGAAAAAGAAGAAAGAAATTACAATAGACAGCTTCTGCACAGGTAATGAGCAAAGAGCGAACGAGACAGAGGAAAAAGCAGAAATCCCAGCGAATTGGATACAGGCTTTGGAAGAACTCAAAATGCAATTCAAAACACAATTAAGAGAGGCTGAAGACAATTGGGAAAAGAACTTAAAAACTAAGATAAGTCATCTGGAAACAGAGGCACTTGAACTAAAACAAGAAAATAGTGTCTTGAAAGCCAAAATCAACCAGCTGGAAAATGAGGCAAAGGAGATGAAAGATGAGGCAAAGCAGATGAAAGATGAGGTGAAGAAGATGAAAGATGACCTCCGAAGAAAATCAGACCAAAAGGAAAAGGATGACCAAAAAACTAAGGATGAAATCCAGTCTTTAAGAACCAGAATACAACTAGAATCAAGTGACCTCACAAGGCAGCAGGACACTATAAAACAAAAACAAAAGAATGAAAAAATTGAGGAAAATATGAAGCATCTAATTCACAAAACAGAGGATTTAGAAAATCGTGCAAGGAGAGACAATTTAAGAATCGTTGGTCTACTAGAATGGTTGGATCACTTTGTAAGTCCACCAACAATAGATTATTGTTCCTATTTTGCCACAACCCTCCCAACATTTACCACTTTCCTTTACTGGAAGGCATTGATTTTGAATGGCTAACAGGAGATATTGCATGAACCACAGGGAAAAAGCTGACACCTCAAAAATGTCCCTTGATTCCAAGGACCTGAATCCTCAGAGACTGCTAAGAGGGAACTCACTGAATTAAATAGTTCCCTTCCCAGTTAAGCTGAGATTTCATCTTGCTCTTGGGTCAAAGAGCACCTTTACTCTGGTGTATTCTGTCACTTAAACTAATCTGTGTATCTTTCCAGAGAACTATCTTGCTTGCTTTAATAAATAAATTTGCTTGATATCTTTTATTGTCTTATACACTTGTTGAGGAAGGAAGTTAATCAGGATGATAACCTCCAGGTTTGAGCCAGAATTACTCCCTTGGGTACGTATCAGTCTTTTATCCTGAATCCTTAAAAGAGTCAGACCCATAGACTTCAAAAATCTTGTAATAAGTAGATGTTATTCTAAGTTTTTTATTAATTTAAAAAATGTTTTGTTTTTCCCTTTTTTATTTATACTGCAGTCAATTACTCTAAACCATCTCTTCTCTTCAATTGAAGCCTCCCTTCTAATGAAATCTATTTATATACCACCTTTTACATTCATAGTCTCTTCTCTCTAACTGGAGGAGAAAGGTATGTTTTCTCATCAATTCTTCTTTTTTATAGCCTTTTCCCCCCTTGTCCTACACCTGTATTATCATACAAAACACACTTTCATATTGGTCTATTTTAAGCTTAATACTCTTCTTGAAGATAGGAAAGTCAGGACGTGTTTACATATCCTTGAACAACTTCCTACTCCCCACGAAGGTGGAAGGAACTCTGGTCTCCCTTAGACATGGAGTGGGGCATTTCAGATCTCTCTATAATGCTCTGTTTCTTGTAGGCCACCCAATATTATGAGGACTGTTACGCCTATACCAATGAAATTTCAGGTCCAGCCTTTATTTCTAACTTGGTGAAACTATCAGGAAAAGACTGCTCAGAAATGAGAGTTCTGAAGAAACCAAGAAATTACTTGGTATAAAGGGACCTATACAAACAAAAATATTGATAGTAGCTCTTTTAGTGGGGTGCATAGAATTGGAAATTGAGAGAATGTCTGTCAACTGGAGAATGACTGAACCAAATTGTGGTGTATGATTACGATAGAATACTCTTCTGGTCTAAGAAATATGGAGCACGACAGCTTCAGAAAAACCTACATGAACAAAACAAAATGAAGTGAGCAGAAGCAGAACATTGGACCCTGTAACAGCCATACTGAACGATGAAAAACTGCGAATGACCTAATTATTCTCATCAATACAGTGAACCAAGATAATCCCAAAGACTCCTGATGAAAAATATCATCTACCTCTAGAGAAAGAACTGATGGAGTCTGAATACAGACCAAAATACACTATATTTCACTTTCTTTCCTCATTTTTTTTTTGTTTAAGATCTCTTCCACAAAATGCCTAATATGGGAAAATGTTTTATATGATTTCATGTGCAAAATCTATATCATCAGATTGCTTACTCTCAGGTAGGGAGAAGGGAAAAGAAGATGGGATAGATGGAGAAAAATTGGAACTTAAAAAAATTTTTTCAAATGAATGTTAAAAAGATTTATTTGGTAACCTTTCAATTTGCTATTTTTCTGCAGTGTGGCAGGGTCTACTAAATTATGCCTGCTGCAAATAATTTCATAATGTCTGGTTGGTGAACTGTGACTTTTCCTATGATACATTTACACTTGGGATTTTTAGAACTGTCATTCTTTTGCATTACGAATATAAATAAACATTATTTGTTAGAAAATATGTACATGCTTATACACCTGAACACATAGCTGCATTGAGTGAGGTCTGGTGTCTTCTAATATTATAATCTCTACGTTATTTTTTCCCTTGTAGAAATCGTTCCCTCCTCCAAAGCCTAGGTTGGCATTCATATATAGAATCTATAAGGCTTGTTGTAAACCCCTTCATCAAACCTTTGTCCTCTCAAAGGATAAAAGATCCAGAAGTAATTTTCTTGGAAATGGCTGAATAATTCAAAGATAAAAAGAATTCTTTTGATATACATGCCTAAAATGATCGTTTATTTATTCTGCATAGCTATATAGATCCAATTGCTTTGGATATTTTTGCTTTATACTCCTAAATGAACTGACAAGGTATCTCTTTTTCTCTAAAAATTAAAGATTTCATAGATAAGTGTCCACCTAGGCCCAGATTAAAGAATCTTATTGTCCCACAGCACTGGCAATCATGGGTAACACACTTTTGATTCTCTTCGTAAATAGATTATTAAATAGATAGTTATGACTACCAGGAAAACATGTTCATAGTTCTATATCTTTATACCATTTAATTAATTGCAATACTCAAAAATTTCCCAAACTAGTAAAATAGTTAACTGTTTTACAGTATGATTTGAGGCTTAGAAGTGCTATTCCCCCTTCATTCTCACTTTTAAAAAGTTATTCCTTTCAGATTCTAGATCTTTTGTTCCTCTGAATGTATTTGTTATCATTTTGTCTAGCATTATAAAGTACCTCTTTGGTTGATTGACTTGAATAGTACTAAATCTTTGAAAGAGTTTAGATAGTATCATGTTTATTATACTGACACAGCTCAACCATGTGCAATAAATCTTTCTAATTATTTAAGTAATTCTTGATTCTTTAAAGATAATTTTGTAGGAACTATAAAAGAAGGGCCCTCTAGTGAGGCCTGGTGAAACTGAATTTATCCAACTCTTCTAGAAAATAATTTGGAATTATAATAAGGAAATGACTAAAATTTCCATACCCTTCCATCCAGAGATCCAATTACTAACCATATATTGCAAGGACGTCTAAGGCAGAAAGTTTCTATATCCATCAAAATATTTAGAGCCACACAATTGTAGTAGCAAACAATCAGAAACGAAGTAAAGGCTCATTAATTGGGGAATTGTTAGTCAAATTCTCACAATATATACACAAATATATATTATATATATAAAATATATAAAAATATACACAAATATAATGGAATATTACCATGCTTAAAAAAAACAATGAATATGATGAATACCGAGAAGCATAGGAAGGCTTCTATGAATTGATGCAAGGGAAAACAATACACACTATGTGTGCAACGACAATTAAAACGAAGTGCTCTGTAATTTTAATGAGCAAGTTGGACTTTGAAGGAGAGATGGAAGATAGTTCTTTTCTCCCTTCTTTACAGAAGTGGGGGATTATGGATGTGGAACACTACAGAATTATTGTATTTGATTGATGTGTTGGTTGGTTTTCCTGAAATTATATCCTCCCCTGCCTTTTTTTTTTTAATTCTTTAGGATGGTTCTTTCAATTGGAAAAAAATAGATAAATGCTGGGAAATTGAAAATAAAATAAAACAAACAAAATTGATAAGGCATTTTAAGTGATTTGAAATTGCATTTATGTTTTGAATGTGTCTTGTTAGACTGAGTCCCAGACATTTTATGTCTTTTATAGTGATTTTGAATAAGACTTCCCTTTCTATTATTTCCTCTTTGCTTTTGTTATTGTTAAATAGAAATGCTGTTGATTTGGCAGAATATATTTTGTATACTTCTATTTTACTAAAACTATTAATTGCTTTGATTCCTTACTTTTCTTTCTCAGTCTCCTTTTCCATTTAAGAAAAGCCCCAAAGTCCTAGAAAACATGATTAATTCAAATAGTTGACAACGCCATATCTCATTTTCAAATGTCAGTCCTACTTGGGAAAATGCATATAGCCTAGCCACCTTCACTTGTATGTAAAAATGTTTTCAGTAAGCATAGATCCAGAGATGGAAGGTGGCTCTTTGACATTTTTCACTCTGAACCCCTCATTTAAAACGTGACAGTGATGCCAGGTATCTTTTAGTCTAGTTACCCAAGTGTCTATTAAAGTACTAATTAAATTTTTAGGTGATTTGGAATCTGCAAAGGTTTTGAATTATGTCTTTTCTTAACCATTATATCTTAATATGGGGTGTATGGGGTCCTCAGGGAGGAGTACTATCTCTGGTATGGAGGGCTTGTCGTGCCCTTCTAGGGCAGCTCTCCAGCCACTGACCCTCACCTGACACCCAGCTCTCCCTTGTGGCTCCCAGTAGCTGTTAGCATGTGGCAGTGGCCACACCCCGGGCAACGGCTTCGACAGGCCGGCTAAACCTTGTGAGGGTAGCCATCGGGTCATCAACCCCTGGTGAACCAGGGCTTTGCTCACCCAGCATGTGAAGACTGCTTCGGCGGAATAGGCAGAAGAAACCAACAAGAAGGTTCAACGGCTGAGATGGCGACGCAGCAAAGCACTGTGGAGTGCTTAGGGCGTGTTGGAGTACAAAAGACAACACGGCCATCCAATGCAGCTGAGGAAGTCTCCAGGTGTAACGACTTTTCGTGCCACTGGACCCAGGCTTCCAACGCCGAGAGAGTGGGACTGTCTCTGTGCATCAGCTTTTCCACTTAAATCTTCATGCACAGGTGTCTTTGTGCACAAAAACGCACAAAAACAATTGTCATCCTTGGTTACCGAGAGACTACTACTATATCTTAAGATAGCTAAATTAATAGTGTCCTGATCCACCAATACTTCCCTATACTTATCCTTTTAAAGTTATCTACAGATCTCTATTTTCTTTTAAGATGAAAACAATTTTCTTAAAATTCTTTTTACTCATTTCATGATCTCCCCAAGGGAAGGGATTGTTTTTTTTGCCTTTACTCAGTGTTTAGTACAGTTCTTGGAACATAGAAGACCCTTAAATATTTGTTGAATGACTGATTCTGTACTTTGCTTGCTGCTAAAGGAAATTTGGACAACCACATGAAAGATTGCTACATGTCACCAGCCATATAGGAGAAATGCAAGTTAAAACAATTTTGCAATTTCATCTCATATTCATCAAATTGTAAAAAATGAAAAATCAGAAAAATATTCCATGTAAGAGGGACTGTGAGAAGATAGATCAACTAATGCATTATTGGCAGAATGGCATATCAATTGATCCAACCATTTTGGAAATAATTTGCAGTTATAATCCAAAATATGTTCTTCAACCTAGGGATCTTGTTGCTAGTCATATACGTTAAGGTAATCAAGGACAAAAAGGAAGGGTCCACATGTACAAAGATAGTCATATAAATATTATTTATTAGTAGAGAGCTAGGAACAAAATGAGTACCCAATTGGGAGAATAACCAAACAAATTGTGCTGCACAAATGTAATATAAAAGTCTCATTTCATAAGGTAAAAATAATATGAAGAAGGTCAGAGGAACATGGGGCATTTCATAGGATCATAGATGGCGAGCTAGAAGGGACCTTTCATTTCAAAGATGAGAATGCTGAATTCCAGAGAGGTCAATCAATTTGTCCAAGTCATACAGCTCATAAGTGGCCGAGGTGAGTTTGTACTCAGGTGTTTCTGACTCCAAGTTTACTGCTCTTTTGGCTACACCATTTTGTATGAAAAGAGTATAGAAAGCTAATCCAGGAAAACAACACGTGCAATGATGACAAAAATGTAAGCAAAAAGAACAGTAAAGCAAAAGCAAATATCATAACTATAGTGACCAAGCATTGTCCTGAGAAGGAAGAGATGAGGAAATATACTTCTTACCTTTCACTGGAGGACTTGAGGGTATGAGAGGAGTATGGATGTACACATTCCCTGTGCAATAGTCCATAGAGTACCACATGACATTTCAATTGAATTTGCTTATGATTATTTTGTTGTTGTTGTAACAAGGTTTTTCATTCAGAAAAGACTTTAAGATAAAAACAAAATATGTCAATAAAACTGGAGGGTAGTGCAATAGATAGATTGCTGGGTCTGGATCAAGAAGACCTAAGTTCAAATCCAACCTCACTTTTTAGCTGTATAACTCTAGGCAAATCATTTAACCTCTGTTTGCCTCAGTTTCCCTATCTGTAAAATGAGAAGAAGAATAACACCTATCTGTGAGATGCTGTAAGAATCAAATGAAATATTTGTAAAGCCCTTAGCACAATGCCTAGCAATAATGGGTATGATATTAAGGTTAGCTAGTATTAGTGTTGGGAGATAGCAAGATGGTTCAGTGGATGGAGTATTGGGTTTAGAATCAGGAAGACCTGAGTTCAAATCTGACCTCAGACAGTTACTAGCTATACAACCCTAGGCCAGTCACTTTATCTCTGTCTTACTCCACTAGAGAAACAAATGGCAAACCACTCCAGTATCTCTGCCAAGAACATCCTATGACAGTATCACTGTGGTATGGTCCATGTAGTCAATAAGAGCCAGACATGACTGGATGACTGAACAACAATAATGGCAGTATTATTATCTGTAAAATGGAGATAATAATAGCACCTAATTCCCAAGACTATTGGGAAGATAAAATGAGATAAAATCAGCAAAGTGCTCTCTGTAAACCTTGAAGTATTCTTTTAATGCTCATCATTGTTATTATTAAAAATTTGAAAACAAAACAAAAAAGGAAGTTTGGAATTCCCTTGATAATATGACAACTATAATGCTGGTTTTTGTAGACAAAAGCATATTTCTTTATTTCTCTGAAGATCTCACTTATAAAATTAGAGGAATGAACGAGATCACCAAGCTTTAAAATACTCTGTTTCTAACGAACAAAATTTCTATTATTCATGAATGCTTCCAACTGCAGCATCCTTTCTTGATCGTTTGTTCTCTGCATAGACAATTGCAGCCATTTGGTTTTCATTCCAGTGCATTTTGGCAGACCAGTCCAAAACATGAGCTTGCTTATTAGGGTCAAAACTGGCTCTGGCACAGACGTAGCATTCCCTGCATCGCCCTGTCCCTTCTCTTTATTTCCTTGGCAGAAGCTGGGAATTATTTCTGCAGCTAAAGATTTTTTTCTAGCTAATGACAGTCTCACATCTATGATCGCTAAGTAAGTGGCTGAAGATTTCATCAGGGGAACCTGCTGGGGGACATAAGCACTTCCTTTCAATTCTCTATTTCTGTGAGAGATGCTCCTATGAAAGCAATTTTCTGTGGTAAACATCAGGGGAAGATTTGCCTTTCTAAGAAATACTGCTAAGGATAATAATAACTTACACACACATATATAAGGCTTTAAGGCTTGAAACTGCTCAACAGACACAAATTCATCTGTTATTAAGGGACCATCAGCCCCCAAGTTCTTGGTTTTCCTTTGCCAACCTGCCAGCTGTGGTGGGGAGAGCCCTGTAAATTACCAAAATAAACATCATTTTGCCCACAACAAGAAGCTCGGTAGAAGAGGGAATTTTCTTCTCTGAGTTCCTAAGTATGTGGAAGAACCTGTTCTATCACAAATAGGTCTGAACATGGTGTTATCCAACAGGAAGGCTTTGGAAACTCCCATGGACTACACAAACCACAAAGGAAAGGGACACTGGCCTTTAACTTAGAAGTACCAGGAGGTGGAATGGGTGGAGACCTGGGAAGAGCTGTCTGATAGTTATCAATTCTGTCTGGTACCACGGACAGGACAAACCACTTAACAGCTCAATACCCAAGGCAACTGTCCAGGATTTGTTACTGATTTGTGCTTATCTGCCAGGAATTCCTAAGGCAATGTGATGTAGTGTATAGGGGGTTCAACTTTAAGTCCGGAAGACCTGCTTTCAAAATAGGCAATTCTTTTACGTTCTCTGTTCCTTTTTTGTTATTAAACTCTTACCTTCTGTCTCAGTATCAGTTCTAAGGCAGCAGAGTGGCAAAGACTAAGCAAATGGGGTTAAGTGACTCGCCCAGGGTCACACAACTAAGAAGTGTCTAAGGTCAGATTTGAACCCAGGACCTCCTATCTCCAGGCCTAGTGCTCTATTTATTCTGCTATGTAGCTGCCTGCTGTAGTCTATTTCTTCATCTGTAAAATGGAGATGGCAATAATACTTGTATTATTGTATCCTCTGAGGAGTCTTATTAGGTTTAAATGTGTATAAATCTTTATGAACATTCAATGTTCAATAAATTCAATGTAATATAAATATAGTTATTGTTACTATAATACATTTAAGCTATTATTTTAGTTTGCTTTAGAGGGAGTATTGGTTCGTAGTTTGACAATCTCCCAATCTACATTAGTGGAGGGAGTTTCCACACTGGGATATCCAGTCATGAAATCCCATATCTGGAACAAAAATGAAACATGTACGAGCTTGATTTTCCTTGAGAACAGAATATGAACTAAATAAGTTCCATTTTCAACCTTCAAGGAGGATGATCTAGTCTAGGACAAGGATTAGTTTTGGAGTTTTGAACTCAGGTATTTTGAACTCAGATATTTGGATCTGTTGACAATTGCCAAGGCATTTGCTGATTAGGAAATGCAATGGCTGCCTTGTCTGATCACAGAAGGGAACCCAAACTTTGTTGTTGCTGCTGATTGCCTGTGAGACCAAAGTGGCCATTCTTGAGAGATGATTGAAGAGGTGTGAGCACTAATTAATGACGACAACGACGACAACTCCCAAGGACGTATCATTGAAGAGTTTATGAGAATGTTTTAGATCCTCAATCAGCAGCTCAGTTAGGTAGGCAGAGCACACATTATCTGGATTTTACAGCCGAGGAAACAGATTGAATTGGCTGATCTGAGCAACACAGGGTGTGGCAGGCAGAACTGGAACCCAAGTCCTCTGATCTTAGATCCAGGCCAGGTATTTGGGGGTAGGGAGAGAGAACTCGCTTCCACAGCACAGTAAAACTTCGAAGACTCCAAACAGTTGAAAGGAAGGTCACCTTGAGTTAAAGAAAAATTGGATCTTGAAAAGAGTTTTAAAGAAATTAAGCTTTATTGATTTTGAATCCTTATAGCTGTAAAAACTAACGATCACAAAGCGGTGGTAAGTAGGGAATCTAATGAATCTCTTTTGATGAATAGTTAGGGATAAGGTATAACTGGCCCAGGAGCCATTTGTCTAGAAATGGTTGTTGCTGAAGTCGCTTTGAGGGTATTTTAAAATGATCGGCTTTTAAAATTAAGTGAAACACTTCTGAAACCTTATTTATGGAATTCATTTGCTCCTAAAAAGTTGCTTCCCTTGATGTTCCAGAAGTAAATAGTACAAACTAGCATATAAATTATTACAATGTTTAATTTTTAGTATCCCTATTCATGTGATTTTACAGATCTAGAATGTCTTTCCAATCTTTTTTAAAGTTCACATCTGGCCAAAGTTAGTGACATTTTTCTTTCCGTTTTTTCCTTTTCATTTTCAAGCACAGGAAAATGTTTCAAGCTACTTTAAGATTTCTAGAGCTGTTTCCTGGTGACCTCACCCACTTAAAAAAAATCTTTACCTTCTTAGTATCAATTCTAAGACAAGAAGGCAAGGACCAGGCAAGTGAGGTTAAATGACTTATCCAAGGTCACACAGCTAGGAAGTATCTGAGGTCAGATCTGAACCCAGGTTTTCCTGACTCCAGGCCTTGTACTCTGCCACTTAGCAACCCCCTGATAACCCTTCATTGATCAAATAACTTATTTTTCTGTGCTTAAATTCCCTAATCTGTCAAATTCCAGGCTTGGAGTAAATGCCCTGCAAAGTCCCTTCTAACTATCAATCTATGATCCTATGGTGAATCCCATGAAATTCTTCCCCAATATCGCCAGCTGATCTTTCCATTTCCTAGAATCATGCTTGTATTCTTTTGTATTATGCTGTCTTTCAACATCCCTTGCTTCCCCTCCCATACCCCCAAATACCTTCAACTTGTTCCTTTAAATGTTGCAAATAGTTTGGCTCTTGATCATCTCTGTCCTCACTTCCTGGTCCATTTCCAAATCACTGACAACAGTTTCTCTTAAAAAACCTAAAATCTCTCTATGTTAATGTTTATTTTTTTGCTATGAAAGACTTAGCTACTCTCAGCAATACAATGATCCAGGACAATTCTGAAGGACTTATGACAAAGAATGCTTTCCTTGAAAAAATGTTTTTAAACTTTATTTACTCATTCATTCATTTATCTATCTATCTTTCTTACCTTCTGTCTTGGAATCAATATTGATTCAATATTGATTCCAAGGCAGAAGAGTGGTAAGGGCTAAGCAATGGGGGTCAAGTGACTTGCCCAGGGTCACACAGCTGGGAAGTGTCTGAGGTCAGATTTGAACCTAGGACCTCCCGTCTCTAGGCCTGGCTCTCAATCCACTGAGCCACCCAGCTGTCCCCCCAAAATGCTTTCCAGAGAAAGAACTGTTGGAGTTGGAATACAGATGAAAGCATAGGATTTATCACTTGTCATTTTGGGTTTTATTTTGGGGTTTTGGCTTTATAATGAATATTCTCTTCCAACAATGAACAATATGGTAAAGGTTTTGCATGATAATACATGTAATAACTCAGATCAAATTACTCACCATCTCTAGGAAGAGGGCAGGAAAGGGAAGGAGGAAGACAATTTGTGTCTTATTACATGTAATTGAGAGAATAAAATATCTTAAATTATTCTTTTTTATCAATTAATCTCTTCTTTGTGATAGAAATAGCAGATGAGATTGTTTAGGAAACCCATAACAGAGAGATGGTTTTTCATTGGTTAGGGAGTATTCCCAAACAGACTCTAATTATTGCTGCTTTGTTGCTTAGTCCTGTCTGGGCTGAGCTGGAAGAGATTTTAGAAGTTATCTTGACCAAGTTCATCATTTTTTCAGATGAGGAAATAGAGAGATTTTATAAATCTGGAGCTGGAAGGGACCTCAGAGGATAGCCAGCCCAATTACTCATTTTATAGTTGAGGAAGTGGGGGCACAGAAGAGTTAAGTGACTTGTCCAAGGTCACACAGATAGGCAACATCAGAGGTGAAATTAGACTCAAGAGACTCAGACACCCCAGTCAGGGTTTTTTTCTCTCATATCATACTACTTCCCTAAATAGCCACAGTCACAACGAACAAACATTTATTAAGCAGCTATTATGTGTCAGGTACTGTTAGGATTTAATCTGATCCTATCATCATGACTCCATTTGGGGTTTTCTTGGCAAAAATACTAGGGGGCAGCTAGGTGGCTCAGTGGATTGAAAGTCAGACCTAGGGATGGAAGGCCCTGGGTTCAAATTTAGCCTCAAATTCTTAGCTTTGTGACCCTGGACAAGTCACTTAATCCCCATTGCTGCTAGATAATTACCTTTATTGATTTATTAATATTGGTTCCAAGATGGAAGGTAAGAGTTTAAAAACAATGTTGGAGGAGTTTGTCATTTTTTTCTCCAACACATCTTACAGATGAGGAAACTGAGACAAACAGAGTTGAACTCAGGAAGATGAGTCTTCTTGACTCCACTCTATCCCCTGAATTACCTCGCTGCCTGCATGCTTGTGGAAACTTTGGCAAACCCTTTATTTGACTTGCTTAGCAGAGTACCTGACACAGAGTAGCTGCTTAATAAGTGTTCATTCATTGTGACTGTGGCTATTTAGGGAGGCAGCATGCTACAACAGAGAAAGCCCTGACTGGAGCATCAGAGCCTCTTGAGTCTAATCTCACCTCTGATGATGCCTATCTATGTGACCTTGGACATGTCACTTAATCCTTCTGTGCCTCCATTTCCTCAACTGTAAGATAAGTAGTTGGACTGGCTACCCTCTGAGGTCCTTTCTAGCTTCATATTTATGAAATCTCTCTCTTTCCTCATCTGAAAAATGATGAACATGGACAGGATAATCTCTAAAATCTCTTCCAGCTCTAATGATTTATAAAAACTCTGAGAAATGTCCCCTGACTAAAGGTTTTTTAGATATTGTTTGCTTCTGGACTGTCTTAGCTATGAGCTCCTATATGATATTGACAGGGGCAGCTAGGTATCTCAGTGGTTAGAGCGCCATGACTGGAGTTCAGGAAGACTCATCTTCTTGAGTTCAAATCTGGCCTCAGACACCGACCAGCTGGATGATCCTGGACAAGTCACTTAATGCTGCTTACCTCAGTTTCCTCATGTGTAAAATAAGCTGGAGGAGGATATGGCAAACCACTCCAGTATCTTTGCCAAATAGACCAAATAGGGTCCCAAAGAATTGGACACAAGTGAAATGACTGAACAATAAATGATGTTGGCAGTGACTTCTGGTTAAAATGGTGAAATGAAAGGTTACAGAGAAGCCCAGCTCTATCACACGTCAACTCTAGCATATATCTGAAATGGGCCTCCTCCAAGATAAAGAAATCCCCAAAGAAATAGAAGCAAACTTCTCTGCCCAGTCTAGAAAGGCATAAAAAGCATCTAGAAACTGCTGGAGGAGGACTAAGGGACCTCATCAGGAAAGGCAGCATAAGTGCAGAGAAGTGACACACCAAAGTCCTCGAGGTGATGAGAGGCTGAGCCTATGAGGCGGCCACAAACTCTCGTAATAAAGATGGAAGCCAGCAGAAGTAGTAAGAGTTGCTGAGCCAGGGAAATCAGGAGGATCTTCTATAGAGAGACCTGAAGCCAGGAAGCACTCTGACTGGGGAGGTTACGAGCCAGCTCTGGCTTCAATTATCAGATGCCTGAAGCCAGGAACTGGCCTGTCAGAACACAACAAAGGGACCAAAGCAGCCTGGATAGGTTGCTGCTCGGGAAGACAGCTTGTGAGCATGTTGGAAACTTAGTGGGTGAAAGGGCCAACTTAGCTCCAGGACATCTCTGTGGGGAAACCTGTGTAGGATGCTTGAGGCTAGTAAGATCTCTAACATTTCCCTGGTGCCTCCTAGGATGATAGCAGGACACAGAACCAGCTTTGACTTGCCTATCGCTCAGAGAAGGAGAAAGAGAGCATCTGAAGGGGACTCCAAAGAGACGGAGAGGCAGAGGGCAGGGTCACCCCATTCACTACTTTTTGTCCAGGCCCAAACAAAGCATACCCAACCTATCCAAGAGTGGTCGGGGTAATGGCCCAAGTACAAAATGCCGAGTAAAGAACTAAGACTGAAAATAGGAATAAACAGAAGAAAACACTAAGCACAGTTAAGAAATACTCTGGGTTGTGGGCAGCTGGGTAGCTCAGTGGTTTGAGAGCCAGGCCTAGAGATGGCAGGTCCTAGGTTCAAATCTGGCCTCAGACACTTCCCAGCTGTGTGACTCTGGGCAAGTCACTTGACCCCCATTGCCTAGCTCTCACCACTCTTCTGCCTTGGAGCCAATATACAGTATTGACTCCAAGACAGAAGGTAAGGGTTTTTATTTAAAAAAAAAAATACTCTGGGTTAAGAGGAGACTAAGAAGTAAATTCAGAAACGAGAGTCACTTTACAATTATAAGCAGAGCCTCAGAGAAAAAGACTACAGAACTGGTTGGATGAAGTAAAATGAGAGATTTTTTTAAAATGATGAATGAAATGAGAGTTCAAGGTGAAAAAATTGAAAGGAAAACAAATAGCTTGGAATCAAAGGAGGAATAACTTGCCTAAGAGTCAGACTCCTTGAACAATAGGATAGAATAAATAAAACTTAGCCACTGGGTGAGAAAATAAGAGAATAGAACTAAGTCAAAGGTTGAAAAAATGGAAGAAAATGTAAGGTATCGACTAGCAAAAATAATCCACTTTGGAAGCATCCTAGTGGTGCAATGGCTTGAAAGCCAGGTTTCAAAATGGGAGGTTCTGGGTTCAAACATGACCTCGGGCACTTCCTAACTGTGTGATACTGGACAAACCATGTAAACCCTGTTGCCTCATCCTTTCTGGTCCTCATAAGGGTTTTTAAAAAATAACCCACTTGGAAAGCAATTTTAGGAGATATTACTTGAGAATCATCAGATTCCCTCAAAACCATGATCAATAAAGCAAAATAAAACCCTGGTTACTACCTTTTCTTGGAAAAAAAATCAACTAATTTTCATTTGAAATGAAAAAAAAATACATCTCTTCTTTCCATCTGTCTATTTTCTACTCTGCCTTTCGATTATGAAATGAAGAAAAACAAAACCCTTGCTACAAACAATTTCCCTCATAGAACCACATTAAAAAAAAAAGAGTCAATTCAATCTGCACTCTGAATCCATTACTACTATCAATAGATGGGTAACTTGTTTCTTCATGAGCCATCTTGAATTGGTTGGTCATTATGCTGATCAGAGAATTCTGACTTAGGAACTCAAATCTTTCAAAGTCATTTGTCTCCATTATATTGTTGTCATTGTAGAAATTGTTCTGATGGCTCTTTTTACTTTACTCTGAATCAGTTCATACAAGTCTGCCCAGGTTTGTCTGAAACTGCTCCCACTTAGCACAATAGTATTCCATCACATTCATATACACAATTTGTTCAGCCATTCCCCACTTGGCATATTCCTTATGCTTCCAATTCTTTGCTACAAAAAAAGAGCTTTATAAATATTTTTGTATGTATGGATCCTATTCCTCTTTCTTTGATCTTTTTGAGATATAGAATTGTAGCTATACATACAAATATATTTTATATTATTTAATCATAAAAGAAAACCATCCAGAGCTACTAGAACTGGAGGTTAAAGTTGAAATACAAAGGATCTACTGATCCACAAGAAATACCGAACTGAAACACCCAGAAATTTTATAATCAAAATCCAGAGTGTCTGAGTAAAAAAAAAAAATACTTCAAGGAGCCATAAAGAAAGAATTTAGGTAGCATAGTGAGGATCACACAAGACTTAGCAGCAATTACTGAAAGGAGAGAACATTTTGGAATACAATATTCTCAAAGGTAAAAAATAAAGGCTTACAGCCAATAATAACTTATCCTGCAAACTGAGTCAAAATCCTTCGGGAGAAAAAAATGGATCTTTAATTTAATAAAAGACTTTTATGAGCAGAAACTGTGAAATGCAAACATAGAAGTGAAAAGAAACCTAGAAAGATTTTTGAGCAATTTGAGGGGCTAATCAAGGATGAAGTGCTATAAGAATAGAGCTTACCGAGGGAAAAGAAAAGTATTTCAGAATCTTATTGTCTAAGTCACAGAGTCAGTTAAATGAGCAAACACAGATCCAACAATGTTATTTCCTTACTCATTCAACTCTGGTGTCTTCCTGTTACCTCTAGGATAAAACACAAACTACTCTGTGTGGTTAAAAAAAATAAAATCTGTTTTAAAAACTAATTTACAATAAAATTTAGGTCCAAATTATCTGTATCCCTCCCCTCTCCCTCTAAGAAGGCATATATAATATCAATCATGCATTTGAAGTCATGAGAAACATATTTCAATATTAGCAGTGTTACAAAAAATAAAACCACATCAGAACAATAACCCCCCCCCCAATTGAAAAAAAATTATGCTCCAATTTGCACTAAGAGTTTATCAGTTCTCCCTCTGGAGGCAGTTAACATTTCATTATGAGTCCTTTGGAATTGTCTTGGATCATCATATTGATCAAGGTAGCTAAGTCTTTCCCAGTTGATTGTTACAATATTACTATTACTATGTTCTAGTTCTGCTCACTTCACTTTGTATCAGTTCATGAAAGTTTCCCCAGGTTTTTCTGAAATCATTCTACTTGTTATTTCCTATACCATGATTATATTCCATCACCATCATATACCAAAAATTTCTTTAACTATCCCCCAATTGCTAGACATCCCCTCAATTTCTAATTTTTTTTTGCCACCACAAAAAGAGTTGTGGTAAGTATTTTTGTACATATAGGTCCTTTCCTCTTTAATGTGATCTCTTTGAGATTCAAGTCCAGTAGTGGTCATTGCAGTTTTATAGCTCTTTGGGCATAGATCCAAATGGTTCTCCAGAATGGATGGACCAGTTCACAATTTTGCCAATAGTGCATTGGTATCCTACTTTTCCATATCTCCTCCAACATTTGTTATTTTTCTTTTCTATCATGTTAGCCAATTTCATGAGGATGAGGTGGTACCTCAGAGTTATTTAAATTTGTATTTCAAAAATTATTAGTGATTCAAATCACTTTTATATGACTATTGATAGCTTTGATTTCTTCTGGAAACTGCCTGTTTATATCCTTTGCCTATTTATTAGTTGGAGTCTGCTTCACTTTTTTCTTTTTCTTTTTCCATTTCAAGGAAGAAGAGGAGGAAGGGTCAGGCAACTGGGGTTAAATGACTTGTGTAGGGTCACACACGTAAGAAATATCTGAGGCCAGGACCTCCCATCTCTGGGTCTGGCATTCTATATACTGAGTCACCTAGCTGCCTTTCTGCTTAGCTTTTAAAGCTCTTCATGACCTGACTCCAACCTATCTCACTGACCTCACTGGGTATAATTCTTCCTCCTATATTCCAAAATCCAACAAAACTGGCCTTCTCTCTGTTTCTCACACATGATTTTCATCAGATTGCTCCCATGGGGGAAAGGAAAGATTTTAAGACCAAGCAAAAGATAGGGAATATCACAAAATGTAAAATGAATAATTTTGATTACTTTAAATTAAAAAGGGTTTGTACAAACAAAATCAATACAACCAAAATTAGAAGGTAAGCAACAGGTTGGGCAACAATCTTCATAACAAAAACCTCTGACAAAGGTCTAATTACTCAAATTTATAAAGAGCTAAAATAAAAATCAAGCCAGTCCCCAATTGATAAATGGACATGAATAGGCAATTTTCAGATAAACAAATTAAAGCTATTAATAAGCACATGAAAAAAAGTGTTCTAAATTTCTTATAATCAGAGAAATGAAAATCAAAACAACTGAGGTACCACCTCACACCTAACAGACTGGCTAATATGACAGCAAAGGAAAGCAATGAATGCTGGAGGGGATGTGGCAAAGTAGGGACATTAATTCATTGCTGGTGCAGTTGTGAATTGATCCAACCATTCTGGAGGGCAGTTTGGAACTATGCCCAAAGGGTGCTAAAAGACTGTCTGCCCTTTGATCCAGCCATAGCACTACTGGGTTTATACCCCAAAGATATAATAAGATTTCTCCCATATGAAAGCAGAGCACCTTAAAGGGACTGTGTCTTACATCAGGCACTGGAAATGTAACTAAAATTATAGTTCTTGTCCATGGTCTCTACTCACAAAATGTTGTGGCCAAATGTGACATGGCCAGAATGCAAGGCTGAGGCTCTCTCCTAAATTCCCTTGTTACAACCAAAGGGACCAGTGGTTCTTCCTTCTTAAAATGAGGCTTTGAGATCACATCCTTTTCTTCTGACTTCTCCCTGGCATTTACCCTATAATCAGTCATCTGCCAAGCCATTTAGAAAATCAATATCCTTTACCACAGTGTATACACATAGATATCTATCCATGGGCCATTAGAAAAAAAAACAGGTTATTCTCAGTTTAACTAATTTTTAACACCAGGATCAAGGTTTTATAGTTGCCTGTGTCTTACCCCTAGAGCAACAACCCAAAATTCTTAGCCTGATCTTTATTGACAATCTTGAGTTCAACGTGCATCTGTCCATAATCCAAGCTAAAGTTCTCTCTCCCAGCTCCTGGGAAAATACAGATGCAAGATTCTTCCTGGCATATTTCTCAGTTCCCTGGAAGTTTCAGGTCAAAAATCCACTTCTAATCCTCTAGTCCCAGCATCTCCTCTAGTACCTGGCAGAGTGTAGTCACTTAATAAATGCTTGTTGACCTGATTTGTTGGCACATAGCCCAATGTAATGCCTAACAGAAGCTTCTCTGCTCTCATAAATCCACAGATTGTAGGAACAGGAAGCAAAACCACGGGTATGACAAGCGATAATCCATATTTTCTTTCCTTCAGCACATCACTCAAGTTTCCTTTTTTATAAAATAAGCTGGAGAAGGAAATGGCAAACTATTCCAGTATCTTTGCCAAGAAAACCCCAAATGGAGTCACAAAAGAGTCAATGGTACTTTAGGGTTTGCAAAAGCAAATATTTTTCTTGAATCCCAGTCTAGCACCCCATCCACTTCACCAGATAGTTGTTGTTATATTTAGCATGTTGTCAAACAAAATGCAAAGGACCAAGTCAATCTCACCGGTCCTGAGCCATCACAAGTGTGATGGGGAGTAGCATTAGTGCCACCTGCTGGGAGTTGCAAGAACTACAGGAGGAGCCTTTAAGAACCTGAGACTGTGCCCTAATATAGAACTCTACCAGCCCATTGGTGTCATTTTGCATGACATTTGTTTTTCTTTGATTTTAAATACAACTTTCTGATTGAAGTTTTGTGAACTGTGGGCTTACAAGGAGAATTGGTGTCATGAGTGCTGTTCATATAAGTTACTAAATTATTTATATATTATATATAACAATATATATATATAATATTTTTAAAACATTATTTTATTTGGTCACTTTCATACATTGCTCATTGGAAACAGATTATTTTCTTTTCTTCCCCCCCACCCCACCCCCCCGCCACCCCTTCCGTGGCCGACAAGCGATTCGTCTTGGTATCACATGTGTCCTTGCTCTGAATCCATTTCATTGTTGTTGGTATTTGCATTAGGGTGCTCATTTAGCCTCTCTCCTCCATCATGTCCCCTCATCCTCTGTAGTCAAGCAGTTGCTTTTTCTCGGTGTTTTTACTCCCTCAGTTTGTCCTCTGCTTGAGGATAGTTTTTTTTTTTCCTCATAGATCGCTGCAGGTTGTTCAGGGACATTGTAAAGCCATTAATGTAGAAGTCCATTACGTTCAATTATACCACAATGTATTAGTCTCTGTGTATAATGTTCTCCTGGTTCTGCTCCTCTCGCTCTGCATCACTTCCTGGAGGTTGTTCCAGTCTCTATGGAACTCCTCCACTTTATTATTCCTTTTAGCACAATAGTATTCCATCACCCACATATACCACAATTTGTTCAGCCATTCCCCAATTGAAGGGCATCCCCTCATTTTCCAATTTTTGGCCACCACAAAGAGGGCAGCTATGAATATTCTTGTACAAGTCTTTTTTCTTATTATCTCTTTGGGGTACAAACCCAACAGTGCTATGGCTGGATCAAAGGGCAGACAGTCTTTTATCTCCCTTTGGGCATAGTTCCAAATTGCCCTCCAGAATGGTTGGATCAATTCACAACTCCACCAGCAATGCATTAATGTCCCTACTTTGCCACATCCCCTCCAGCATTCATTACTTTCCTTTGCTGTCATGTTGAACAATCTGCTAGGTGTGAGGTGATACCTCAGAGTTGTTTTGATTTGCATCTCTCTGATTATAAGAGATCTAGAACACTTTTTCGTGTGCTTATTAATAGTCTTGATTTCTTTAACTGAAAATTGCCTATTCATGTCCCTTGCCCATTTTTCAATTGGAGAATGGCTTGATTTTTTGTACAACTGGTTTAGCTCTTAATAGATCTGAGTAATTAGACCTTTGTCCGAGGTTTTTGTTATGAAGATTGTTAACCTTTTTAATTTGATTTAGTCAAAATTATTTATTTTACATTTTGTGACTCGTTCAAAGTCTTGCTGGGTTTTAAAATCTTTCCCTTCCCAAAGGTTTGACATGTGTACTATTCTGTGTTCACCTAATTTACTTATAGTTTCCTTCTTTATATTCAAGTCATTCGCCCATTCTGAGTTTATCTTGGTGTAGGGTGTGAGGTGTTGATCCAAATTTAATCTCTCCCACACTGTCTTCCAATTTTCCCAGCAGTTTTTATCAAATAGTGGATTTTTGTCCCAAAAGCTGGGGTCTTTGGTTTGTCAAAGACTATCTTACTGAGGCCATTTACCCCAAGTCTATTCCACTGATCCTCCTTTCTGTCTCTTAGCCAGTACCAAATTGTTTTGATGACCACTGCTTTGTAATATAGTTTGAGATCTGGGACTGCAAGGCCACCTTCCTTTGTATTTTTTTTTTCATTATTTCCCTGGATATCCTTGATCCTTTATTCTTCCAAATGAACTTTGTTATGGTTTTCTCTAATTCAGTAAAATAGTTTTTTGGTAGTTCAATGGGTATGGCACTAAATAGATATATAAGTTTGGGTAGAATGGTCATTTTTATTATGTTAGCTCATCCCACCCATGAGCAATCAATGTTTTTCCAATTGTTTAGATCTAGTTTTAATTGTGTGGAGAGTGTTTTGTAGTTGTGTTCATATAGTTCCTATGTTTGTCTTGGCAGATAGATTCCTAAGTATTTTATATTGTCTAGGGTGACTTTAAATGGAATTTCTCTTTCTAATTCTTGCTGCTGATCTGGGTTGGAGATATATAGAAATGCTGATGACTTATGTGGCTTTATTTTGTATCCTGCAACTTTGCTAAAGTTGTTGATTGTTTCAATTAGCTTTTTGGTTGATTCCCTAGGATTCTTTAAGTAAATCATCATATCATCCACAAAGAGTGACAGCTTGGTCTCCTCATTGCCAATTTTAATACCTTTAATTTCTTTTTCTTCTCTAATTGCTACTGCTAGTGTTTCTAGTACAATATTAAATAATAAAGGTGATAATGGGCATCCTTGTTTGACTCCTGATCTTATTGGGAAGGCTTTGAGTTTTTCCCCATTGCAGATGATGTTTGCTGATGGTTTTAGCTATATACTGTTTATTATTTTTAGGAAAGGCCCTTCTATTCCTATACTTTCTAGTGTTTTCAATAGGAATGGGTGTTGTATTTTGTCAAAGGCGTTTTCTGCATCTATTGAGATAATCATGTGATTTTTGTCAGTTTGCTTGTTTATATGGTCAATTATGTGGATGGTTTTCCTAATATTGAACCATCCTTGCATTCCTGGTGTGAATCCTACCTGATCGTAGTGGATAACCCTTGTGATGACTTGCTGGAGTCTTTTTGCTAGTATCCTATTTAAGATTTTTGCATCTATATTCATTAGGGAGATTGTCCTATAGTTTTCTTTCTCTGTTTTTAACCTGCCTGGCTTTGGGATCAGTACCATGTTTGTGTCGTAAAAAGAATTTGGTAGAACCCCTTCTTGGCTTATTCTGTCAAATAGTTTGTATAGTATTGTGATTAGCTGTTCTTTGAATGTTTGATAGAATTCATTTGTGAATCCGTCTGGACCTGAGGATTTTTTCTTAGGGAGTTCTTTGATGGCTTGTTCAATTTCTTTTTTCTAATATGGGGTTGTTAAGGTAATTTATATTTTTGTAAGTATTCATCCATATCACTTAGATTGCCACATTTTTTGCCATATAATTGGGCATAGTAGTTTTTAATGATTGCCTTGATTTCCTCTTCATTAGAGGTGAGGTCTCCCTTTTCATCTTGGATACTGTCAATTTGGTTTTTTTCTTTCCTTTTTTTTAATTAGACTGACTAGTACTTTGTCAATTTTATTTGTTTTTTCAAAGTACCAGCTTCTAGTCTTATTTATTAAATCAATAGTTCTTTGACTTTCAATTTTATTAATTTCTCCTTTGATTTTTAGGATCTCTAATTTAGTTTTCATCTGAGGGTTTTTAATTTGTTCACTTTCTAGTTTTTTAATTTGCATGCCCAATTCATTGACCTCTGCCCTTCTTAATTTGTTTATATATGAACTCAAGAGTATAAATTTCCCCCTGAGTACTGCTTTGGCTGCATCCCATAGGTTTTGAAAGGATGTCTCACCATTGTCATTTTCTTCAATGAAGTTATTAATTGTTTCTACAATTTGTTCTTTAACTAGCTGGTTTTGGAGAATCATATTGTTTAATTTCCAATTAATTTTTGATTTATCTATCCATGTACCCTTACTAATTATTATTTTTATTGCATTGTGATCTGAGAAGGTTGCATTTATTATTTCTGCCCTTTTGCACTTGTTTGCAATGATTTTGTGCCCTAGTACATGGTCAATTTTTGTGAATGTACCATGTGCTGCTGAAAAGAAGGTGTATTCCTTTTTGTCCCTAATTATTTTTCTCCATATGTCTACTAACTCTGATTTTTCTAAGATTTCATTTGCTTCTCTCACCTCTTTCTTCTTTATTTTTTAATTTGATTTATCTAGTTCGGATAGGGGAAGGTTCAGACCTCCCACTAGTATAGTTTTTCTATCTATTTCATCCTTGAACTCCTCTAGTTTCTCCTTTAAAAATTTGGATGCTCTGCCATTTGGTGCATATATATTGAGTACAGATATTTCCTCGTTGTCTATATTGCCTTTTATCAGGATGTAATTACCTTCCCTATCTCTTTTAATTAGATTTATTTTTACTTTGGCTTTGTCCGATATCATGATTGCTACTCCTGCCTTCTTTTTATCATTTGATGCCCAATAGATTTGGCTCCATCCTCTTACTTTCACCCTATGCGTATCTACCTTCCTCGTATGTGTTTCTTGCAGACAGCATATGGTAGGGTTTTGGATTCTTATCTACTCTGCTATTCGCTTGTGTTTTATGGGTGAGTTCATTCCATTCACATTCAGAGTTATGATTACTAGCTGTGTATTTCCCAGCATTTTGATTTCTACTCCTGGTCCTGCCTTTTCTTTCACTATTTCCTTCTATACCAATGTTTGTTTATAGTTGGTGCCCCTAGTCCCCCCCTCTTATTTTACTTCCCTTTCTACCCCCTCCCTTCTTATTCCCTCCCTTATTTTCCCCTGTAGTCTTTTTAAAATTCCCCCCACACACACACCCTCTCCCTCCCTTGTACTGCTTCACTCCCCAGCAATCTGTTTTTTACCCTTCTATTCCCCTATAGGGGGCAAATCTATTCTCTTCCCCAATGGATTGGATTGTTCTTCCTTCTTTGGGTCAGTTTCAAAGTATGTAAGAGTTGAGTATTTCCTATCTCCAACCTCTTTACCCTTCCAGTGTATCGATGTTCTCCCCCCTCCTGCCATGAGCTTCTGTGTGACATATAAATTTACCCCCATTTGTTTCTTTTCCCATTTCTTTTAGTCATAACCTCTTTTTTAGCTCTAGTCATGCATATATATATATACATACACATGTATATGTATTTATGCATGCATATATCTATATACCTATTTATGTCTTGTCCTTTCATCCTATACAGTTTGTCATTGTTCCCTCTGAATGTAATTCTTCTAGCTGCTCAGGTGATAGCAACAGTTTTTAAGAGTTACCAATGACCTCTTTTCTTATAGGGATACATATCATTTTAACTTATTGAGTCTCTTAAAATTTTTTTGTTGTTGCTTTGTTTGTTTCTCCCCCTCTTTTTTAATTACCTTTTGATGATTCTCTTGAGTTCTGTGGTTGGACATCAAATTTTATGTTCAGGTCTGGTCTTTTATTTATGAATGCTCGGAACTCTTCTGTTGTATTGAATGACCATACTTTCCCCTGTAAGAATATAGTCAGTTTTGATGGGTATTTTATTCTTGGTTGTAGACCTAGTTCCCTTGCTTTCTGGAATATCGTATTCCATGCCTTTCGGTCCTTCAGTGTAGATGCAGCCAGATCCTGTGTTAACCTCACCGTGTTTCCATGGTATCTGAATGACTTCTTCTTGGCAGCTTGTAATATCTTTTCTTTCATCTGATTGTTTTTTAATTTGGCTATAACATTTCTTGTTGTTGTCAGTTGGGGATTAAATACAGGGGGTGATCTGTGGATTCTTTCAATCTCCACTTTCCCCTCTTGTTCTAGGATTTGGGGACAGTTTTCCTGGATAATTTCCTCTAGTATTATGTCCAGGCTTTTTCTTTTGTCGTGGTCTTCTGGTAGTCCAATTATTCTTAAATTGTCTCTTCTTGAAAGATTTTCTAAATCGTCTGTTTTGTGAATGAGATGCTTCACATTTTCCTCAGTTTTTTCATTCTTTTTGTTTTGTTTTAGAGTGTCCTGCTGCCTTGTGAGGTCACTTGATTCCAGTTGTTGTGTTCTGGTTCTTAAAGATTAGATTTCATCTCTGGCTTTTTGGTCATCCTTTTCCTTCTGGTCTGATTTTCTTTGAAGATCATCTTTCATCCTGCTCTCTAAAGGGGGAGGGGTCATGGCCTCCCTGGGCTCTGAGAGCTCCTGATGGGATTAGGTTCAGCTGGTTTGGGCCCAAATGAGCCCTGAAGCAAAAACCCTTCTCCTCCACAACTGTGTTGAATGCCTGGAGTCTAGCCCAGGTTGCTTTCAAGGAATGCCCTTTGGAGCAACCCCTTTGCAGGCCCTGAGGTTCCTGTTCTTTCAGAAGCTCTGAGGACTCTTGATGGGATTAAGTTCAGCTGGTGTGGGCCTAATGATCCCCAAGCCAAAAAAAAAAAAAACTCCTCCTCCTCTACAGTCTGTATTGAATGTCCAGAGACTGGCCCAGGTTACTTTCAAGGTAAGCTCTTAGGAGCAACCCCTTTGCCAGCCCTGAGGTTTCTGTCCTTTCAGTAGCTCTGAGGGCTCCTGATGGGATTGGGTTCAGCTGGTGCCCTAAAGCTGGAACCTCCCTTGAGACTCAGATGGAAGAACCCAGCCAGGAGGCTACAGGCTTCCCCTTTCTCTCTATGTTTCTCTGTTGTCTGTGTTGGGCGCCCTAGAGACTGGCTCAGGTTACTTTCAAGGTGAGTCCTTCAGAATAGCCAGCCCTGAGGCCCTTTTGCCAGCCCTGAGTTTCCCGCTGCTGCCATGGGCTCAGCACTCTGGGTTGGGGGATTGGGTCCTGGGACCTTCCTTCTGCCTACCCCTTAAATCCAAGTGATCTAGGGTTCTGTCTTTTTGGGGGCCTTACCTTTTGATCCAAGTCCAGGAGGAGGGTTCCCCGGGTCTGTCCTGTTGTTCAGCTTGAATTTTGGTGTCCTAGGAGCAGTCAGTTTGCGATCGGTAAGGAAGGGTTTCCAAGGTCTGAACTTTCACTGCTTCTAAGCCACCATCTTGACAGGTAGTCCAACAATATATATATAATATACACTAAATATATATTACTAAAATACTCTGGTATAGTGAATAACTGAATGTTTAAGAGTATTTATCACTTACTTACAATGTTAGGCATTGTGCTAAGTGCTGGGGATTGTAATATTTATATGGAAAGGAAATGGGGGAATTGGAAAAATGGGAAATAATGGGAGGTTTGTATTAGGGTATGGAGGAGTTGAGGGGAGAGAGGGAATATTACTCGGTGAGGCAAAGGAGAGAGATGCCCCCTGCTAAGAGAAAGCAGCAGGGGTCTGATAAGGACTGTTTGTCTTGAATGACTGAACTGATGCTTAGCTCCCTCTATACACAGAAAAGATAGTCCACTTATCTGACTGCAAATTCAAATAATATAAAGTTTATTAACCAGTTGGGATTGGAGTTTTTTCTCAGCTTCAGAGCTGAGGCCAGGCCCCAGAGGGTGGCAGAGGGTTTCTCCCACTCCTGTCTACTCTATATCAGTCCTCACTTTGTCTAATTCAGAATCTTAGCAGTAGACAGAAAGCAAACAAGAATAGGTCTGACTTTCAGAAGTGATTGGGCCTGAATCTTTGGGTTGAACCAAGAAGAGGCACACCACACCAGACTGGGCTGAACAAGCTCCTCCCTCCTCCCACACCAGGAAGGAACCAAAAACCCAGCAGTAAGTGCTAGTCACAAGACCCAACTGCCACTTCTGGCAGGAAGGAAGTGCTAGTCACAAAATCCGACTGCCACTCCCAGTTGCCCCTTTCCCCACCAACTGTCAATCTAGTTTCCTTTCCACAGGATACAAATACAAGATTCAGTTCCTATCTTCAAGGAACCTATATCCTAATAAGGGAATGTTGGATAGGGAGGGATATTTTTATCTGGGAAGATACAGGGACACTCAGCATTGAGAAGCCTGGCTCAGGGGCAGGAGCTGCAAGGAGTCCCAGCTCTATTTTTTAAACTTTGCCCTAGAGACCTCATGGGCTGGCCCAGGGAGAACCAAGAAATTGGATTTCCTCCTCCCACATACTTTAAATAAAATTGGAGAGGATACAGATGGGAGTGAAGGGCTCCTTGGTGGTCAGTTGGAAAAATCATTCTGTAGAGATGGGAGCACCAGAGCTGTCACTGGGCCAAATGGAGACTTGGATGAAATTCATCTTGAGCCACAAAGGTTATAAATCCCCATTTTGGATAGTTCTCTGACTTGAGGGTAAATGTGCCCATTCCAGGAGAAACTGATCCAATAAACTTATTCCCTCTCAAAAAAAAAGAGGTATGCTAATAATTTATTAATGCATTATTACCAAAAATAGTAGCTTTGATCTAATTACAGTTCCCAGACCTGGGCTCAGTTTTCCTATCTATAAAATGTAGACTACCTGGCCTCAGAAAATTTAGAGTTTTTTTTTTTCATCCTAGATACCTATAAGTATCCATTCTGAAGAGGGGTCAGACAGTTTGAGGGGAAAGAATTAAAATGAGATATGGATCAGTTGTAGTTAAAATAATCTAAAAGACAATAACACAAGTCTATTCAGTTTCTACATGTATTGCCTTATGCTTAAGGTCTCCTAAATTAATTTGATCATCTCCCCAAAAGTACCATGAAAGAAATGAGAAAAGCCCCATTCTGGCACTAATAAGGAAGCTTCAAAATCACATCTTGTTTTTAAAGTTCAGTTTTTATTTAATTTGAGAAGATTACAAATTATGAGTGTTAATGCACCCAAGAAACAAGAGTACAGTGATTACATTAGGCTACCGAAGATTTGAACTTCTGTTTCTCAAAGAGTTCCTTCAGTTGTTGGTCAGTTGTGGCTTCCTTCTGCTGCATGAGCTCTGCAGTTCCTTTGGTAACTCCCCAGGCATCAGGTTTGGACATAGAAGGACAGTATGGCCTACCAGAAGCCAGCGGTAGTGACTCCCAGTACTCTCTCCTTGCCCTGTGTCGAGGAAGGGAATTGTTGAAAGAATGAACTTTTGTGCTTTAAGAATTTATTTTATGGTCCAGATTTAGGTAGTGAGATGATGCACACTTAGGTAAATTTGCTGATTTGGGCAGATAATGGTTTGTGTATTTGTTTTCTGAGCAAAGTTTGTTTTGGGATTCTAATATAAATTCAGGGATCAAAAATCAATCTAGGGGCAGCTGGGTGGGTGGCTCAGTGGATTGAGAGCCAGACCTAGAGACAAGCGGTCCTAGGTTCAAATGTGGCCTCAGACACTTCCCAGCTGTGTGACCCTGGGCAAGTCACTTGACCCCCATTGTCTAGCCCATACCACTCTTCTGCCTTGGAGCCAACACACAGTATTGATTCTAAGACAAAATGTAAAGGTTTAAAAAAAAAAGAAAAATCAGTCTAAATATTTTCCCGTATGGGTTATGACTAATAAGATATTTTCTATTAATATACTGTTTTGCCAATACATTCTAAGTCCTATATGGCCATACCTTCAAAACATATTGAAGTTTAATCAGTGTGGTTGCTTTTGACTTCAAAAATTTAAGCCCTAGAAAGTCCCTCTTCTATTCTGAGTAGAATGATAGGATGAAAACTATTATCTATTCTATTGTTGACATTGGCATGCCATAAGAGAAAGCCCTCTGAAGTCAGAGAACTTGGGTTTAAATCCTGCCCATGGTCAATGGCACTTAAATCTTCCTCTGCCTCCATTTTCCTCATCTGAAAAATTGGTGGTGAGAAAGTGGTAGTGGGGTAGACTAGCTGGCTTCTGAGATTGTTTCCAGCTTTTAATCCCAATCCCAATATAGCCCCAAATATTTAAAAATTAATCCATTTCCATCATGTTCAAATCTTTGTAACTTAAAATGCTCCCATTAATATTTGAATGTCCACTGTTTTCATGGCAGTGTCAGACTTTGCTATCACATCATCCAGTGATGACTTGTTGAGAAGCCTTGACGTCTTTTTGATAGTCATCATTTCTTAAAGGAGTTTTTTTATGAAAATGGTTCTGTGACATAACCTGGTAAAGGGGAGAAAGCATGCTGGGAGTCTCTCAGGATTACCTAATAATTGATGTAAATCAAGTCTCAAGACATATAAGACATGGATTTAAAAGTTTTCCAATGTTTGAATCAGTTCTAGTATTCATTGAGGCCAGACTTGGTCACCAAAACCCTGTAACTAATTTAAATGAGGAAGAAAGAGTAGCAAAATGTATTATTACCTTGCTCTAACCCAGGGCTTGGTGTGCATATTCAAGCCACTCCCCCAGCTGCCATGTTTTTCAGAAGCATCAGGCAAGAAGCCCCTTTCAGGAGCCAGCTCCTCGGCAATCGCTCTGATGTGATAAGGCTCAAATCCGCAGCAGCCCCCGATGTACCTGACACCCAGCTTGTAGGCTTCCCTGGCATATTTTTGAATATCCCATCTGGTAGCAACTCTGGGTTCCAGACCTGTAATAGAAATGATTTTATCTTAACTTCAAGAGTTTCCTTAATCAGTAAAAGTAAGTCTTGATAAAAAAAAGATGACAATTTTTAAAATTTGATTTCAGAAACAAACCTAAATACCTTGTCCAAAAAGAATGTGTAAACAAAGCAAGAAACATGATTGAAGAATGATTTTTTAATGAATTAGTTTCATTAGTCAATTCACTTGACTAATGATGGAAAATAATTTCAAATTCCTTCCATATTTCTCTCCTTTTACTCTTCTAAGAATTATCCATTATGATAAAGAATGGGGCCAGGGGGAAAAAGAGGGGAAGAAGGAAGAAAATGAGCAGAATTTATCCATACATAGCTGTGTGACCCTGGGCAAGTCACTTCACTCCCATTGCCTAGCCCTTACTCCTTTTCTGCCTTGGAACCAAAACTTAGTATTGATTCTAAGATGGCAGGTAAAGCTTATTTTTTTAATCAATAATTGAAAAGATATTACTGTTAACACTATGTATACAATATTTCATGCCTATAGTTCCACCTCAGTGTTCTCCCCGTGGCCTTCACCCCATCCTTTGTGAAGGAGTTCGAAGAAAAATTGAAGCCAAAGGTTTAATAAATCCTATGGAAGAGATGGAGAGAAAACTACCATTGGGAGAAATCTTCTAGTAATTTATTTTTAATAATATCAACATATGAAATTTTGTTGTTCAGGTGTTTCAGTAATGTCTGACTCTGAGATCCCATTATTTGGAGTTTTCTGGGCAGAGATATTAAAGGAATTTGTCATTTCCTTTTTCAACTCATTTTACAAATGAGGAAACTGAAGCTGATGGGGTTAAGTAACTTGCTAAGAGTCAAAGAGCTACTGAGTGTCTGAGACTAGATTTGAACTCAGGAAGATGGAATTTCCTGATTCCATGCCACTTAAAAAAAATTAAATTAAAAAATTTTAATAAAAACCCTTACCTTCCACCTTAGAATCAATACTGTGTGTTGGTTCCAAGGCAGAAGAGTGGTAAGGTGTAGGCAATGGAGGGTTAAGTGACTTGCCTAGGGTCACCCAGATGGGAAGCGTCTGATGCCAGATTTGAACCCAGGTCCTCCTGTATCTATAGAGGCCTGGCTCTCAATCCACTGAGATACCCAGCTACCCCTGAAGCCACTCTTATTCCACTGTGTCACCTGGCTGCTCTAGCCTTATGAAATACTGAATGACAAATTGCTTTCATTCATAAGATCATATATTTAGAGTAGGAAAGGGTTTCAGGCCATCTGGCACAAGCCCCTCATTTTCGAGATAAGGTACTGAGACCCACGGAGATTAAATAGTTTGCCAAGGAAATCCAGGTAATAAATAACAGAGTTGGAGTTCAAACCTAGGTCCTTGGAATCCAGGTTTAGTATTTTTCCTAATGCACCATAAAGTTTAATAAAATTAAAATTATCCCAGTTAGTTTTTTCTTCTAGAGGATCTAGAAAGATATTTATTTTTAAAAGGATGAATGCTCTAGTATTATTCTGGATTTTATTTTACTTTTCATCTCATTTTAATTTGTCATTTGATTTACTTCCCCCACCCCCCCTTTTTTTTTCATTTACAGCTAATGCCAGGGACTGGAGGAAAAAATTGGAGATGGGGTGGGGTGGGAGTGAACAATGTAGTAGACTTGGAGTTAGGACATCCTAGATTCAAATGCTGCTTATGAAACCTACTAGCTGAGCGACTAAAGGAGAGTCTCAGATTTTTTGTCCATAAATTGGAGATAATTATACTGATTGACTTCATAGAGTAACTATAAATCTAATAAGATATTGCAAATAGCTTTGCTGCTATTGATATTTTAAATAGAATATTTAATATCCCATCTTACCAAAAGGAAATTCTGGAAGATCAATAAATCCTTGTTTGCCACAATCTGGAGTATGGTAAGCCAAGGGCTGTGTCATCAAATAGGCTTTCAATTTGGCAGCCTCCAATCCCTCTTTCATGAGTTTCACAGTTTTTAAACTAATTGTAGGATCAAAATGGCAATTCACACCAACAATGGAAGCTCCTAAAGGTGGAAAGAAAAATATTTTTACTTTACCATTTTATTTCTATGTTCAAGGGAATGTTTATTTCCTCTCATCACTTCGCCATTCTTCAGCACTTCAAGAACATCTGAGATTCTTCTCAGGCTGAGTAATTCCCACCCTGAGGCACTCTGGGCTTCATTCACGAGACAGTTTCATAAGGTGTAAATGGCTCTGAAATCCAGTGTCCATTGGCCAGCCTTCTGATGAAGAATGAGCAGGGAATGTAGCTAGGCTAGTCCTAGACGTGAGACTGTTGCCAAGTCTTTTCAGCTTGGTAGGACCTTCCCAATTAGTTATTTAGCTCTTATTGTGTTCCAAGCACTTCTTGTTCTCAAGGGGCTCTCATTTGAATGGGGGAAACAATACACATGCAAGACTATTATCATCCTTTGCTATGGCACATGCCGAGGTAATATATCAGAGGTGATTAGTGAGGGCTCTTCTCCCATGTTCTAAAATCACTTTGAAATGATCTCCAAGGTAAAGTTTTTTTGAAAAAGACTTTCCCAATTTCTACAATGCATATACATGCATGTACATATATGTATGTGTGTATATATGTATATGTAAATAAATAAAATGTTTTTTTCCCCACAGGAGGCTACTTTGTCCTTAATAGGTACATCTATTACATAAAACGAGCTATACTCATGAACAAGAACAATCCAGCTCAACCACTGGGACGCTGGCTTTAAAGCTATTAAAGTCTGAAAACTTATTTAGCATAAATTCTTGTGACTTTTGCTTACTGTCTTAAAGAAAACTACGAGTTTAATTAGGGAGTGGTTCATTAGGAGTGTTAATACTGGCACTGGTTTCCACCTCCTAATTGCAACTGTTTGCCTCTTAACAGCCTTTTGAGTCTCTGAAGGGAGAAGCTATTAATGCCTGCTTTTCCTAGTAGCTAAAGCCAGTACAAGTGCTTTATCCATCATCAAAGTGCATTTTTCATGACATCAAAAGACCTCCCTAAGGGCTCACCTGCTTTAACCAGCCGCACTGCACATTCTCCAGGCGTCACACCATGCAGATCTCCTTCTGGGCCAATGCACATTGTAGCAGCCACTGGCTTTCCAGACTCTTTTAAGGCTTCAACTGCCCACACGGCTTCTTCAACATGTTCAAAATACTGAAAGAAAATTGGGTTCAAATTCAGTGTTGCCCTCATTGTCTGAATTCTTGGCCACCAATTGAGCATTATCTTTGCAGAAGAGTCAGCCCAAGTGACGTGGTGTCAAGTGAGCAAGTAGGCTCTCTCTGGGGACAGCATTTACCTCTGCAATCAGAAAGTCCACATTCTTTTTCATAAAGACTGTTAACTGTTGACGGAAAATTTTTTTCACTTCAGTTTCACTCTTGCAACTCAGGTATGATGGTGTCTGACTAACTCCACCAGCAACCAAAGCATCACCTTCTGCAGCCACTTGCAGGGCAATGTCACAGGCAGCTTCATTCACTTTCTGCCCCTATGATGGAAAAGCATGTATTATCATTATATTTCCTTTGGAGACTTAAAATAAAATAATATTTTAAGGGGAAAAAAGGCATTATCGTTACTCTGTTTTACAATTAAGAAAATGAAGGCGAAACAGAATTAAGTGACTTGCCCAGGGTTACACAGCTAGGAAGGGTTTCAGGCTGGACTGAACTCAAGTCTCTCTGGCTTTAGACTAGCTGGCACCCTACTACTTTGAAATAGTCATCTCTCAAGCAAATGAATCTAGTACCAGTATATTAATGACGGGCAATGACATTCATTTAAATCGATGCTCCTTTGATTACGCCAGACAGTTCTTTTAGAGTTGAATGTCTGGCAAAGGTACCTCATCACGTAAAACACGGAGTAACAGGCATTGAGATCAGGGTCATCATTTGGGATATTTTCCTTCCATCTTCACAGCACACCTCTTATTTAATGACTCTGGATATGAAGTACTCCCCAGTTAAGAGAGTCGTTCATTTCACCCAGACGTTGTCGTTTCTCTAGTTTTCAAGAGTCCTGAAGATCACCAACATACCAAGAGAATTCCAGACACATCATTTCGATGATTCCACAGAGGGATCTTACTTACAGATATTTTCTCTGCAACATAATTTCCCCTGTTCTCCAACTTGTCCTCACTAGCATAGAAGGTGAAGGTCTGCATGACATTTGAACCTGCTCGAAGGAATTCCCGATGAAGCTGTCGAACTGTAAATTGAAATAAAGTAATCATTTTCTTTGTAAATATTTTTCCATGTTTCCATGATTCATTTTCTTTCCCTCCCCCCTTCCCAGAGCCATAATCATTTTCAACAACTGTTCACTAACTAACACCTAGTCACATGTAACAACTCAGAATTTATTAATATATCAGCAAGACCAAATATGACATGTTTATAGCATTTATGATTTATATAGTGATTTCCATATGATGTTTTATTCGATTTTCATTGCTATCACTGTACGTAACATCCTCCCTCTTTTGTTGTTGTTTAACCATGTCTGACTTCATGATCCTATTTGGTTTTGTGGGGTTTTTTTTGGCAAATATCCTGGAATGGTTTGTCATTTCCTTCTCCAGCTCACTTTACAGATGAGGAAACTGAGGCAAAATGGAAGTGATGTGCCTAGGACCACAGTATCTGAAGTCAGATTTGAACTCAGGAAAATGGATTTCCCTGACTCCAGACCTGGCCCTCTATCCACTTTGCCACCTACTTACCCAATAGTCTTATAATATGCAACAATTTTATAGAACCTAATCCACCTGATTCTGATTTTGTATACTTATAACTCTACCTTGCTATTTCTCATGGAAGTAAAAACCTCAACTTCTTTTTTTTTTTGAAACCCTTACCTTCCATCTTAGAATCAATACTATGTATTGGTTGCCAGGCAGAAGAGTGATAAACGCTAGGCAATGGGGGTTAAGTGACTCACCCAGGGTCACACTGGGAAGTGTCTGAGGCCAGATTTGAACCTAGGACCTCCTGTCTCTAGGCCTGGCTCTCAATCCACTGAGCTACCCAGCTTCCCCCAACTTCTAGAACATCTGGAAGCATAGAAGGAGGTCTCCTGGCCTCCCAAAGTCCTTTCCAATCCTACCAGTCTATATTTCTTTATCACAGGAGTCTTGAAGCATTCACTCTAAAATCCCAAGGATTCTATTGTGCCATTAAAGTCAGAGGGTAACCTTTTTATTTTTAACCTCCCTTAAAGAATTCTACACCAAATCCTAAAATACCAGGTAGATATTCCACAAGGCTGTTGGCATGTTTAAAACATGCACGATCTTGTGCAAGTTACAAATATTTATGTGTATGGTAGGGGAATAAGTGGCCCTGAACAGGATGGTGACAGTGGGGCATCAGGGAAACTTATGTAGTCTGAATGTCTGCTGCTGCCATGTCCCTTTAGGGATAAGGACCGTTACACCTTGGAATCAGGAAGATGCTCTAAATATGCACGGCTGCATCATCCTTTAGAAATATTTTTTTTGTTGTAGCATTATATTGAAGAGCAAATATCTTTCAGCTTTGTGGTTTTTATATGACATGCCATAGGTAAGAGATTTTTCGACCAGGGGACTTATTGATTCTAATAAGATAAAGAGCCAACTTGGAAAATCTCTGTCCCATTTCTAAGATGTTTTATTATACTAAATTCTTCTTATTATTTTAAAATAATTTTAATAATAAAATCATTTTATTAATACTTGATTATTGTTAGATTTATGAACATTTTTATTATTATTCTAAAATGCTACTGAGTCCAAGTCCTATATAAATGGAGTTAGCAAATTTGTTTTTAAGATGAACAAATATGGCTACCTTTCTGCTTCATTGCCTAACCAGATCAGCATCTGACATTAAGAGCAATGTGCAGCAAAAGGAGTATACCACATAGCAATGTGCCCATAAGTCTTGCATATAGTAATCTATTGCTCCTAATGCATATAGTAATCTATTGCTGGCAACAGAATATAGAACCAAATGATGGTATAGTGGAATTTGAATCATTTAAGATTCTAGTAGAATATCAATTAAATCTAAGAACCATCAAAATCACTAGAAAAGAATCTCTAATTCAGTCAAAAAGCAAATGCTGGAGAACTAAATAATCTCCAAAGAGATATATTCGTAACCAAAATGGAGTTTACCTAACTTTGAGCCCAAATAACTGCATTTTGGTTTTAATAAGACTCATGTAGTTTGCTAAGTAAAAAGTATGCTTATTTGTGAGAAACTCTTGATTGGACAGATTTCTTAACCACGATTAATTGCCAACACTACATTATTATCTATTGGCTTTTCACCAGTCCCTCTGCCTTCCCTTATATAACTCTACTCTCCATCCTTATGGTGACTTCCAGTCCTTTGACCTCTCAAATTCTCTCTTAAGCCATCTCCCCTGCACTAGTCACTCTATTCTTCTCCTCTTGATCCCTTAGTGAACCAATTCAACCTTACTCTATTCTCCTCTCTTCAATTTCTTGCCCCCTCATCATATTACTGAGCCCACTGAGTCTCAGTCTTGGATCACCCCCATCATACATTGCCTTTGTCATACAATTGTTTTGACTGGGTCCACTATAAATTTATGTTATACACAACATCAACTGGGCTCTCACTGCTGCTAAGCAATTTATTATATCCCCCTTTTCAACTCACAACCCATAGCAGTTCTTCCAAACCTTTTCACCCCTCCTCAAGACTTTTCATGGTTTCTCCTCCTATCCGCTCTCTTTCAGCTGAGAACTTTGTTTCATACTTTACAGGAAAAATTGAGGCCTTTAACCATGAATACTTTCCCCCCTCTTCTGTATCTACCATTACTCAGATACATTCTGCCACCTTTTCTTTCTTTACTCCCATTTCATATGATGAAATGGCCTTACTCCTTACCAGGACTGACCTCCTTTCCTATTTGTGATCCCATTCCATCTCTCTCTTCCAACAAATTGTTCTTTCTTTCATCACTGTTCTTTGACTTATTTTCCATCTCTTTGTCTATTGGCTCCTTCCCTACTGAGTAAAATATGCCCATGTTCTTCCATCTTGAAAAAAAACCCTTTTCCTATTTTTCTTCCACCCTTTGTAGCTAAACTTGAAAAGGGTTTTCCTTTTTCTCTCTTCTCACTCTTCCTACCTCCTATAATTTGGCTTCCAATCTTACCATTTCTCTGTATCTGCTCTTTCCAGAGTTACTAATCATCTCTTACTTGCCAGATCCAATGACCTTATCTCAGTTCTCATTCTCCTTAACCTCTCTACAGTCTTTGATAACGTTGACTGCTTTCTCCTCCTTTATACTCTCCCTTTCTAGGTTTTCAAGATATCATTATCTCCTGGTTCTCTTCCCAGCTATCCAACTACTCCCTCACTATTTTCTTTGCTAGATCCCCTCCAGATCATGACCTCTAATCATAGATGTCCGTCAGGGTTCTGTCCTGTATCGTCTTTTCTTCTCCTTCTATACTACTTCACTTGGTTTTGGATTTAATTACCATCTTTAAGCTGATGACTCTAAGTCTACCTTTCCTGATCAAATCTCCTGACCTCCAATTTTGCATCTCCAGTTACCTTTCAGATTTCTCAAATTGGATGCCCAGCAGACATCTTAACTCAATGTCTGAAACAGAACTTATTATCTTTCCCCCTAAAACCTCCCCTCTTATCTTCCTTTTACTAAAGAGGACAACACCATCCTCCCAGTCCTTCAGATTCACAACTTAGAAGTCATCTTGAATTCTTTACTATCTTACTTCCCATATCCAAGCTACTGACAAGGCCTGTTGATTTCACCTTTGAAATATCTGTCAAATATTCCCCCTTCTCTCCTCTGACACTGCCACTCCTCTAGTGCAGGTTCTCATCACCTCTTGACCCAACTATTGCTATAGCCTGATGGTGTGTCCCCCTATGTCAATTCTTTCTCTGCTCTAGGTAATACATGAAGCCACTGGAAAAATTTTTCCTACAGTGTCTGCTGGATCACCTCCCCTCCCCTCTACAAGACACTTCAATTGCCTCCAGGAGCTAATACAAAATGTTTTATTTGACTTTCAAAGCCCTTTATAATCTAGCTCCTTCCTACCTTTCCAATACACCTTGTTCCCTACCATATAATCTTCAATTCAGTGACACTGGCCTCCTGACTATTCCATAAACAAGGCACTCTATTTTTCTGTGCATTCTAGGCATTTTCTCTGGCTATCATAGATCCCTGGAATGCTCCTCCTCTTCCACTCTAACTACTGACCTCCCCAGCCTCCTTTAAGTCCATACTAATATTGTATATTTTACAAGAAGCCTTACCCAACCCCTCTTAATTCCAGGGACCTCTTTCTGCTCATTTAAAAAAAATTATCCTGTATATTGCTAGCTTTGTATATTTTGTGTCCATGCAGTTTCCCTCATTAGATTGGAACCGCCTTGAGGGCAGGAATTGTCTTTTGCCTTTTTTTCCAGAGCTCAGCAAAGACTCCTTTTCTACATTATGAAACTCACTTTGGCTATTCTACCCCATTCCTGGAAGTCTCCTTTTAAGTATTTCTTATTTATCCTGAATGTGGCTTACTTTGCATCTATTTGTGTGCATGCTATGGTTCCCTCAGATTGTAAACTCCTTGAGGGCAGGACATTTTGCTTCTTTTTGCATCGTCACTGATTAGCAAGGCCTATTTTGCACATTATGAAACTCACTTGGATTATTCTATTCCTCTCCTTTAAGTCCCATAATAGGAGCTTCCTCTTGCTCTGTACAAGATCACATTTAAAACTCTTTACCTCGACTTCACATCTTTTTGCCTCTGTGTTCAGACCAATTAGTTACTCCCATCACTTTCTGTCTATCACCTCAAAATACTTACTCAGTTTATTGGGATAAGTCTGAAGTACTAAAGGTCTCTTAATGTGTTTTAAAAATTGGGACACAGAATAGTATACATGTCAGACCTTTGGGAGGGGAAAGGCTTTAAAACCAAGCAAGACATAGAAAGAATCACAAAATGTAAAATAAATAATTTTGACTACATCAAACTAAAAAGCTTTTGTACAAACAAAACCAATGTAACTAAAATCAGAAGGGAAACAACAAATTGGGGGAAAATCTTCATAGAAACCTCTGACAAAGGTTTAATTACTCAAATTTATAAAGAGCTAAATCAATTATACAAAAAATCAAGCCATTCTCCAATTGAAAAATGGGCAAGGGACATGAATAGGCAGTTCTCAGATAAAGAAATCAAAACTATTAATAAGCACATGAAGAAGTGTTTTAAATCTCTTATAATCAGAGAGATGTAAATCAAAACAACTCTGAGGTATCACCTCACACCTAGCAGATTGGCTAACATGACAGCAAAGGAAAGTAATGAATGCTGGAGGGGATGTGGCAAAGTTGGGACATTAATTCATTGCTGGTGGAGTTGTGAATTGATCCAACCATTCTGGAGGGCAATTTGGAACTATGCCCAAAGGGCGACAAAAGAATATCTACCCTTTGACCCAGCCATAGCACTGCTGGGTCTGTACCCCAAAGAGATAATGGACACAAAGACTTGTACAAAAATATTCATAGCTGCGCTCTTTGTGGTGGCCCAAAACTGGAAAGCGAGGGGATGCCCTTCAATTGGGGAATGGCTGAGCAAATTGTGGTATATGTTGGTGATGGAATACTATTGTGCTAAAAGGAATAATAAAGTGGAGAAGCTCCATGGAGACTGGAACAACCTCCAGGAAGTGATGCAGAGCGAGAGGAGCAGAACCAGGAGAACATTGTACACAGAGACTAATACACTGTGGTATAATCGAATGTAATGGACTTCTCCATTGGTTGTGGTGTAATGGCCCGGAACAATCCAGGAGAAAAAACACTATGCATAAGCAAAGGATAAACTATGGGAGTGGAAACACCGAGGAAAAGCAACTGCCTGACTACAGCGGTTGAGGGGACATGACAGAGGAGAGACTCTAAATGAAACTCTAATGCAAATATTGACAACATAGAAATGGGTTCGAATCAAGAACACATGTGACACCCAGTGGAATCACGTGTCGGCTATGGGGGGTGGGGGGGGGAGGAAAAGAAAATGATCTTTGTCTTTAATGAATAATGCTTGGAAATGATCAAATAAAATATTATTTAAAAAAATTGGGAGATAATGTTGAGCCAGTGTCCTTGATCTAATATCTGAGATGATAATCAGGCTTCATTGAATAGTCAATTAGATCGAAGAGGGAATTTATGGGTGACAAAACTAGAGGGAAGGTCCTTTCTTAGCTTAAAGGTATTAAGAATTGCTAATTAGCTTAAAATATTAGCTGAAACAATCAGTTATTATTTATTGTTGCTCTGGAATTTCTTCATTTTTCCTTGACCACTGAGCCCTCTTCTTTTCTAAGCCAATAAATTCCTTAAAAATTAATAATGGCTAACCTTTGTATTGCAGTTTATCCTTTGCAAAGTATTTGACAAATGACAAAATGTCATTTGATCTTCACATCAACTCTGGAAGTTAGGTGCTATTATTATTCTCCTCAGATGAGGAAATGGGGGCAAAGAGAGCTTAAGTGATTTACCCAAGGTCACACAGTAACTATTTGAGGTTGGATTCAGACTCAAATCTTCTTGATGCCAAATCCAGACCTCTCTGGGTGAAAATGAGCAGGAAAAAAACCCAAAAACCAAAAACAAAATAGGGCACATCTTGTTCTATCAGATCTGGACATTTCTAGAGAGGCTTGGAAAGAAACTGGATCCATGAGATTTTCTTTTGACAGTATTCAATATACTGCCATGCAATCAATATAATTACACTCCACCTCCTTTTTTTTTTTTTAACCCTTACCGGAGTCAATACTGTGTATTGGTTCTAAGGCAGAAGAGTGGTAAGGGCTAGGCAATGGGGGTCAAGTGACTTGCCCAGGGTCACACAGCTAGGAAGTGTCTGAGGCCAGATTTGAACCTAGGACCTCCTGTCTCTAGGCCTGACTCTCAATCCACTGAGCCACCCAGCTGATCCCCATCTCCCTTTTAAGGGTTAAGAAAAGGAGGTTTACTTAGTTATTAGCAGGAGGATATTCTACTAGAATCTTTCTTTTTTAACTATTACCTTCCCTTTTAGAATCAATATTAAGTATTGGTTCTAAGGCAGAAGAGCAATAAGAGCTAGATGATTGGGATTAAGTGACTTGCCCAGTCATACAGCTAGGAAAGTGTCTAAGAATGACATGATAGGATACTATGTAGTCATTCCCATTAACTGACCTGCTTCTGGGTGTTCAACTGCAGCTTCTGGGGTCCAGGGCCCAGCTTTCACATATCCTCTCTTCTCAAGGGCAAAGACAAATCCTCCATCTCCAATTACAATCTCTCCAGAATCCAAACGTTGGAGAATTCCCTAAAAATAAAGGGGGAAGAAGAAAACAGAAAAGAGTTTTATCAGATTTCCAGAAAATAGTTTTGTTAAAGTGTGATCTAGATTGCTGAAAAAATGTTTATGGCTACCCATGTGGATGTGATTTTAAGGAAAATTTCTTCTGATGAAGAAAACTTGGCATATCAACCTCCTTTCTTCCCTCTCTCCCCTGCCTGTTGCTCCCAAGAAGTTGGTGGCCTCCTACAGCCCCCAGGTACAAAGCAAGCAGATAGAAGGAAGGCAAAGGGAATCCGAACTGTGCTGCAACCACCTTCTGCCTAAGCACCTGATATCCCCGCTGCCAACCCACGTCCAACATCCCAGCTCTCTAGCAAAGCTGAATGAGAAGACCAGGAAATCCAACTTTTGAGTTTATAAGTTCTTAAAAAGAACAACAAAGATCAGCCCTGGAGGAGTCCTGAAGAAATTCTAATCTCCCCCTCAGTTTTACAGGCAAAAACCTGAAGACCAGGAAAGGCGATGCATCCTCTCTGAGAGACTGTAGTCCGCGAGTACTGCTCTTCCCGCCCCCATCCTCCTACCCCACTATACCTTTTTCAGCGGGCTGAACCGGGAACTTCAATCCCCAATACGTCTATCTAGCTCCGACTCCAGCTTGAGAAAGTAGTCCGACTCTTTGCCTATCTTGGAGGTGTACCTATTTGGTTCTTCTCCCTGCTCCTCTGCCCCGACAGCCCCAGGGCTCCGGTTTCGGTCCCCAAGAACGAAACCACACCCTACCTCTCCAGCTCTCCCAGCCAGAAAGACCCAGGGACCGAAGCCGGCAACATACCTCTGCTTTCGAAGAACTACAATACGTTCTCCAACAGATTTCTCTACTCCCCACTCCCAGCCCTAAACTTCCCCACCCCCAAGGCGTTGATTTTCGAGAAGATCTCGGGGCCTCAGGGTCCAAGGACATGGAAATAGGGCATGTGGCACCTAGAGCCCAAAGGCACAGGGGCAGGTAGGCTAGAGGACACACTACCGGGAAGCGCGTGAGAAGGCGAAAGCGCAAATTAGATTGATAGAGGAGAGACAGAGACAAATAGAGAAATAGAGAGACAGAGAGAGCACGTAGGCACGGTGAGACTCACCTTCTTCATCTTTTTGCCTCCAGCAGGTACCATCTTTGCCTACAAACAAACAGCTTTTCCCTGGGATCGGGTAGGGAAAGTTGCCGCAGTCTTGAGCAGCGAAGTAGCAAGAGGTAGCAGGAGCCCTCTCCCTGGTCCGGGTCCTTATACCTTCCTCACCCTTTGGAATGGGGTGGAAACCTCCCTCATCCAACACCATGGGTGGGCGGAGGAACACGCCCCCCAGCTTCTCCCTTATCAGACCGTTTAGAGCACACGGAGCTCACCGAAGCTTTGGGAAGAGAGAAATCCAAGCAAGCAGTCAGTAAGGCAGAACCCCCAGGCTCCAGATCAACATTGCCCAAGGCCGGCAGAAGGCATCTGACACATTACAGATCTCGCGGACTAATTGCTGCTAATCTGAACGGGGTTTTGCAGTATCATTCTTTTAGCACATTCCGCCCCAAGTCATGCCGCTAAATTTCTACATAGGCGTTTATGATATTATTTTTTTATAATACATTGCTCTCCTCCGAGTGTTCTGGCCCAGAGAGGCTAGTCTTCCAGGTGTTACACACACGAGACAATCTCCTATCTCAGTCAGTTCTTTGACGTTGCTGGCGCAGTTAATTGCGTGCATTTCTTCATCTCCTCTTAGAAGCCCAAGTTTCCTTCAAGGCTGAGGCCATGCACCCCTTTTTGCGTAATGTCTTCCTGGATCCGCAGGTCTCATCCAGCAGCTACTGCCTTCCCCCTTCATATTATGTACATAGAGCAGCAGTGGGTGAGGTAGTCCAAGATGGCGGTTACCAATGTGTATGGCACATAGCAATATGGTGCATAGCTATCCAATATATTAATAGTAGCTAATAATCGCTATTGCAATGGAGACCGATAAGATATTTGTCGAAGTGTCGACTGACTGCATAAACAGGCAAGTCATATTTCCTCCCTAGATTGGCCTTGTACCGGCATAGTCAAAAATGTCTTGCAAGCTCAAATATTTCAGCTGGCAATGAGAGTCACTTGCAATGGCAACTTGCAATTTAAAAGGACAGCTCCACAGTGACTTGGAAATACTCTACACTAAGTTCTTGGTTCAAGAGTGTCTTGGAAGGAAGGAAAGAACATCTCTTAAATAGAAGTTGAGAGTTAGAATAGACTATTTTGCATTTCTGTGTATACATGGAAGGGAGCTGCTGGATGACATAATGGATCAAAAATGCTATTTATTGATCCCAACTCAATTTGACACAAATTGGAAAAATAAGTGAAATTGATGAAAGGACAGCTAAGTGTCTAAGTGGATGCAATTTCAGATCTGGTGTTATAGGAAGCTTCATCTTTCCGAGTTCCGTCCTGCTTCAGAAACTCACTAGCTGTGTGATTCCAGCCCAAACCCTGTTTGCTTCCGTTTCTTTATTTATAAAATGAGCTGGAGAAGGAAATGGCAAGCCATTTCAGTATCTCTGCCAGGAAAACCCCAAATGGAGTCATGAAGAGATGGTCTTGACTAAAAAATGACTGAACACATATAAATATAATATCCAAATTCTGCTCTAGTACAGAATATCTAGATTCAAATCCCACATTGGCTGCTTACTACTTTGTGCAACCTTGGGAAGTGTTGTCTGGGAATGACACAGAAATATGAAGTAGTTAGAAAAGCCACTCTTTAATCAAGGAAAAGGGGTTCAGTGTAATAGTAGGCCTCCACACAGAGCCCGAGGATTGAACTCTGGCTTCTCTGGACACTGACTCCTGAGAATGCCACCCTTGCTAGATTGGACAATTCCAAGGAACAAAAGAATATGAGGAACCTATATACCATTTGGGGAGATCCAGAAGCAGGGAAAGATGATTGACATCACTATAGCTACAAAGAAAGTGAGAGTGTTCAAACTACACTGAGAATAAAATCAAGCTTGGGAAAAGAATCATAGATAAAGGCTAGGGTGTGAGAGAAGGGGCTACTTACAAAGAATACTAAAAGGGTGGTCTCTGCCCAGGTGTGGGTCCTCCTAGGAAAGGGTCTCTGATACAATAGGGAAGACTACCTAAGACAAAAAGGGTACTTAGCATATGCTTAGCCCCACCTAACTGGGACTGTCATTTTCCTTAGGGTCCATCATTCAGTCTGAAACCACTAGCCTGAGATTCCCTTCAGGATGGATTCTCATGGGTGCAGGGAACCAGTACAAGTTTGGGGGTCTCCAACTTCCAAGCTAGTCCTAAAACTTAGGGTTCATTAGATCTTACTAGGCTACAAGTTTGGGGTTTCTAGATTCCATGTTGACACTCTCTATAGAATGTTATTTTTTTTAAACCCTTACTTTCTGTCTTAGAATCAATACTATGTATTAGTTCTAATGCAGAAGAGGCTAGGCAAAGTGACTTTCCCAGGGTCATATAGCTAGGAAGTGTCTGAGGCCACATTTGAACCTAGGACCTCCTGTCTCTAGGCCTGGTTCTCTATCCACTAAGCAACCTACCTGCCCGTTGCTTCCCCGCCTCCCACCCAAAGGATTTTAAAAAATAGTCAGCATGAATCTTTGGGATGGAGATATCTCTAAATCTGCGCATCTCATTTCTTTTGAGTTACTACACTTCAGCTTTGTTCATAGAACCCAACATCTTCTTTAATGCAGCACACCATGATGGACTTCATTTTACAGATGAGGAAACTGATGCAAACAGGGTTAAGTAACTTGCCCAGTATCACATGGCTAGTAAACATCTGAGGCCAGATTTGAACTCAGGAAGGGGCGGGCACTCCATTTGCTGTTCCATTAGAGTAGTAAATGGAGTGCCTTTAACCTTTAGGTTAAAGATGGTGCTATAAATGTTAACCATGTCAGTATCTCTATGCACCAAATATTTTCTGGAATATTAAACACATACATTCACATACAAATCCAATTATTTCAGATAAAAGTGTACCCTTCCAAAAACTCAGGCATTTTCATTATTGATTGATCCAGGGATGTGTTTGCCTCAGAGGGTAGTTCTCACTGTTCAGCCAAAATGAATTGCCTAACTTGCTTATGCCTTAGGGTAATAGCATCAAACTACTATGAGGCAGGAACCTTATTGGTCAACTAACCTTCACCTCTCATTTCAACTCATCTCTTCAAATCATTGTAGGTTGTTTTCACGAAACCATTGGCAGGGTTCAACCCCTGACATTATCAGTGAGACAACTTTTATCAAAGTTCACTGTGCTGGCTTTCATTTCTTTATTTATTTTTTAATCCACAGTCAACATCTACTGGGGAACTGGAATGAGCTTGCTTCAGCCAGTTTCCTTTGGTTGTTCTACTTACAAATCTTCCATTTTATGAAGGAAAAAAAAAGGGGGAATCACTTCATTTTCCTGTTGGCAAAACCCCCCTAAACTTTTATTTTATTCTGAAGTACATCTACATATATTCTTAGTATATTCCAGTGCACATGATTTTTAAATTACTTTCTCATTATATTTAATATTTAACAAGTCACTCTAATGACCACATATTTTAGCTTTCAAAATCTGTGCAAAATGATTTTTTTTTAAACTACAGTTTTATGTTTCCTTGAGCAAGTCTTCATTTCTCCGGACTTCACTTTTCTCAGTTATGAAATAGAAACACTAGATTAGATTGGAGGCTCCCAAAGTGGGGTATTCAGATCCTAGGAGTATATAAGATAATATACTGGGAGTATAAAAAGAAAATATTAGAACTTCTACTTATATATCTATTTAAATGTATATCAAATAGAACATAGATCAGTTCTATTAATATTTAATGTGTGATGTGACACATATTCTCTCTTGATCTATCAGACAATCATACTTCACATACAGCACATGAGGATGTATGAAGAGCAGGAATAAGATTTCTACAACCCAGAGGAGTGGAGAGTGGCTTTCTTATTAATTTGTTTTCTTTCAACATATTACAATGTATCGAAGATTTCATGTACCTGGTTTAGTGGGTTTATGAATTATATCCAATTTTGGTTAAACTAATCCTTACAAAATAGGCAGGTGCCTTTAAAAAATGATCAAAACCATAGGATTGAAGATTTGTTCTTTCCTGTCTGATTGGGCTTAGCAAGAGAGGTCTTAGTCCTTCAGATTCCCAATAAGACCATATATCTTGTAAGTAGTACAAAGCCCTGCTATTATTTCTATCAGTGTTTATTTTCCTAATTTTTCCTGTTTCAGAGTGAAGAAATGGAGACATCTATGAACTTGTGAGATTTGAAAGGTTAGGAGAAGGACAATCAGAAGTCCTGGAGTTAGAATCCATGCCAGAATTTACTGGGAAATCAGAAAGGCAGGAGTAAAATCCTGAGTAATCTACTTGGTCCAGTCCAGGATTAGAAGAGATGTGAATTTGTCCATCCATTAGCCAAGAAATTAATTTGCTGGAGTGAATACTGTATGTTGTTGAGTAATTTCATTCAAGTCCAACACTTCTTGACTCCATTTGGGGTTTTCTTGGCAAAGATGCTAGAGTGGTTTGCCATTTCCTTTGCTAGCTCATTTTACAGATGAGGAAACGGAGGCAAACTGAATGAAGGGACTTGCCCAGAATCACATGGTAAGTAAATGATGAACTCAGAAATATGAGTCATCTTGACTTCAGGCCAGCACTCTATCCACTGCATCACCTAAATACACTGAAAAATATGTATTGTAATTTAATGAATGTAGTAAGTGATGCATTTCTTCCATTTGTATCTACCTTTCTCTTTGTATGCCATCTTTTCATTTTTTTCTTTACTGAGAGCCATTAAAACCAAGCATCTAAATGACCAAACTTGGAACCATGTCTTTGAATCTCTGTATCTCAAAGTGTCAAATCAAGATTTGCTTGTTGGGTGTGGGCTCAAGATGTTGGCATCAAAATTATGAGAAAATTCACTTGCAGGAAAAAGAAATATTCATTGCCACATGCTGAAGAATGAGGGTAATATTAGTAGGAGTTGTCTGGTTGAGGTGAGTAGAGGACAATAATAGCTCTAGGAAGAAGACTGAGTACTCATGACATGTATAGATCAAGTGAGGGCAGAAAATTCAAATAATTGCTTGTCTAGCCCAATGACCCTTTACTCTTTCTACAAATCACATTCTATTTTTTTTCCTCTGTATAATGAAAGCCATCCTATGAACTATGATCAGAGTTGACCTTTCTGGTTCCGATCAACCATGTGGGAGTTTTGAGACTCTCTTTCAAGTCATGTAGTAATAGTAGTGAAGAGATTTAGTCTTTTAGTAAGAGAAGATATATACATATATATATATATTGGAAATCTTGGATGTGAACCTAAAATCTAAGCTCTAAATAGTTTGTCATCTAAGGGTCCTTTAGAAAGTGAGAACAGCCTTTCAGCCCCTGTGGGCCTAGCAGTGGTTTCTTAAGGATGGATGTACACAGACTTTTCCTTTGCTTTGTCTCCCCTCCCTAAGTAGAATGTAAATTCCTTTCTAGTAAGGAATGTTTTGACTTTTTTTTTTGAAAATTTTATTTAATTGGACAATTTAGAATATTTTTCCTTGGTTACAAGAATCGTGTTCTTTCCCTCCCTTCTTCCCAATCCTTCAAGTAGCTGACAGGCAATTCCATGCAATTCCACTGTGTTTTACATGTGTCCTTGATCAAAACCTATTTCCATATTATTGATGTTTGCACTAGGGTGATCCTTTAGAGTCTACATCCCCAGTTATATCCCTCTCAACCCATGTAATCAAGCAGTTGTTTTTCTTCTGTGTTTCTACTCCCACAGTTCTTTCTTTGGATGTGGATAACATTCTTTCTCATAAGTCCCTCACAATTGTTCTGGATCATTGCATTGCTACTAATAGAGAAATCCATTACATTCGATTGTGCCACAGTGTATCAGTCTCTGTGTACATTATTCTCCTGGTTCTGCTCCTTTCACTCTGCATCAATTCCTGGAGGTCATTCCAGTTCACATGGAATTCCTCCAGATCATTATTCCTTTGGACACAATAGTATCCCATCACCATCAGACACCACAATTCATTCAGCCATTCCTCAATTGATGGACATCCTCTCATTTTCCAATTTTTTGCCACCACAAAGAGTGTAGGTATGAATATTCTTGTACATTGACTTTTTTAATGCACAGAGCATTTATAGAAATGTTCAATTGAATTTTCTTGTTGAATTACTTATTTACTATTGTAGAATGAATTCAAGATTTCATCATTAGCTCCATCTTATTGTCATTACAGTTTTTCACTTACATACTTCAAACACTTCCTCCTTTCCTTGTGGTCTTCCTCTTGTGGTCCTTTCAGCTTCATAACTCGTCCCCTTCATTACTGAACTTCTCTTGTTTACAGTGTATTCTTTTTTTTAATATTAAAAAAAATTAAAAATCTTACCTTCAGTCATAGAAATAATATTAAATATTGGTTTCAAGGCAGAATAGTGGTAATGGCTAGGTAATTGGGGTGAAGTGGCTTGCCCAGCCCAGGGCCACACAGCTAAGAAATGTTTGAGGCAAGATTTGAATCCAGAACCGCCAGACTCTAGGGCTGGTTTTCTGTCCATTGAGCCACCTAGCTGTCCCTACCATGCATTCTGATCTCTTCCTCTACAGGATCTTCTCAGTTATTATCTCTAACTTCCTCAACCTGAAAGTGTCAGTCCTTGAGGACACAGATTCGTCATAAAATTGATTTGTGCTGTAAGATGCAATGAGTGATGCATTTGTTCCATTTGTATTTACCTTTGGAATCAGGAGAGAGTGACCCATTTGTTTGGAGTCAACCCAGAAAAGGAAAGGAAAGGTTTCTGAGTAGTGCTGGTAGGAGGAGAGTCTAGAAGCTACAATATTGAGGACTTAGGTTTAAATGTGGTCACAGACCTTTCCTACCTGTGTGACCCTGGGCAAGTCAATTAACCTCCATTTCCTAGCCCTTATTGATCTTCTGCCTTGGAACCAATACTTAGTATTAATTCTAAGACAGAAGGTAGTAAGGGTTTCTAAAAAAAATGCTAGTGACACAAAGAAAAGCAACTCAAGGAACTCATAGTCTAATGGGGTAGACCATATGCAAACAGCTATGTACAAACCAAATAAATACAGGCTAAGCTGGAGATAATTAGCAGAGGGAAGGCACTGCTATTAAGTAGTATCAGGAAGGGCTTTAGGTAAAAAGATAACCTTTTAGCTATTTGTTTACCTGTTGAGTTTGATCTATTTCCATGTCAGACTCTGTGTATGTGTGTGTGTGTGTTCAACTCTCCTTTGTCCATTTCAGATTGGCATGAGGTTTATTTGATGCCTGTCCCTCTTGCCCTTCTTCTATGTTTATTTATGCTTTTTCTTTCTCAGGGTTGTTGTATGGATAAAATTAAATAATGTGTATAAAATGTTTTGCAAATACTTAAAACACTATACAAATATTAGATATTATTATTACTAGTTGTTTTCTTTGGTTTATTTTTTCTCCAGTCTTAGTTCCTGACTTGGAGCTTTGTGCCAGGGCTAGGCTTTGCTGCATTTTTGAGAGAATGATCATCTTGGTTTGGTTTGGTCTTGGGATTTTTTTACTGACCTCCATCTCTTGGAGCCAGGTCCCCTACCCTGAATCTTTGGGATTCAGAGGGCTAGTTTGAAACTGGGAGAAATTCTTCTGAGCAAAACAGACTTTAATGTGAGCATGTTAATCATAGGAGTCAGTGAGATGCAGATACATATAGCATGGTTTAACACCCTGATCATTTGTAAAAGTTAACATGTGATTCTATCTCTACAATTATTTTATAATGATCTATTTCCTTTGATTCCGTGATTATTGATTATCAGTACCTATTATTCAATCAACTAATAACTAGAACTATTACTTACTATTAATAGTTATAACTTAACATATTAATTGATGTGAATGATTAAAAGCTATTTAATTGTATGTTTTTTCACCAAATCTCCAAGATCCTATGTCAGGTCAGGTCAGAATGCTAGAAACAACAAAGCTCCTAGGAGCCTAAATTGGTCCAATGTGAATGCTACTATTACATGACTCTGATTGATGTCCTCTCCATGGCTTTTGGACTTTCTCAGGGGGCCCTTTATTCTTTTTTTTTTAAACCCTTACCATCTGTCTTAGAATCAATACTGTTTATTGATTCTAAAGCAGAAGAATGGTAAGGGCTAGGCAACAGGGGTTATGTGACTTTCCCAGAGACACAGAAGTAGGAAGTACAGTTGTCCCTCACTATATTGCAGTTCACTTATTGCGGCTTCACTATCGCAAGTTTTAAAAAAGATAAAATCTAATTCTGTATCCTGGAGTTTTTGTTATATCATGGAATTTTTTCAGATGAATACCATACTGTACACAATGGAAATGCAGCACACCACTGCCACTTGCACTAATTTGCCAATGTGAGATTGTACACACACACTATTGGCTGACAGAATGAAAGGAGACACAACCACAGAGCTCCATCCCTTCATTTTCCATTTTTTTTTTGTCACCACAAAGAGTATGGCTATAAATATTTTTGTAGAAGTCTTTTTCATTATTATCTTTTTGATGTACAAACCCAGCAGTGGTATGGCTGGATCAAAGGGAATACAGTCTGTTAAAGCCCTTTTGGCATAGTTCCAAACTGCCTTCCAGAATGGTTGGATCAATTCACAACTCCACCAGGAATGCATTAATGTCCCAATTATGCCACATCTCCTCCAACATTTATTACTTTCCTTTGCTGTGATGTTAGCTAATCTGCTAGGTGTGGGTTGGTACCTCAGAGTTGTTTTGATTTGCATTTCTCTAATTATAAGAGAATTAGAACACTTTTCATGTGCTTATTGATAGTTTTGATTTCTTTATCTAAAAATTGCCTATTCATGTTGCTTGCCCATTTGTCATTTGGGGAATGGTTTGGTTTTTTGTACAATTGATTTAGTTCCTTATATATTTGAGTAATTAGACCTTTGTCAGACGTTTTTGTTATGAAGATTGTTTCCCAATTTGTTGCTTCCCTTCTAATTTTGGTTGCATTGATTTTGTTTGTACAAAACATTTTAATTTAATGTAATCAAAATTATTTATTTTACACTTTGTAATTTTTTCTAACTTTTAAAAAACTTTTAAACATTATTTTATTTTTTTCTAACTCTTGCTTGGTCTTAAAATCTTTTCTTTCCCAAAGATCTGACAAGTATACTATTCTGTGTTCACCTAATTTACTTATAGTTTCTTTCTTTATATTCAAGTCATTCAACCATTCTGAATTTATCTTGATATAGGATATGAAGATATTGATCTAAACCCAATCTCTCCCATACTGTTTTCCAATTTTCTGAGCAGTTTTTGTCAAATAGTGGATTTTTGTCCTATAAGCTGGGATCTTTGGGTTTATCATAGACTGTCTGGCTGAGATTACTTACCCCAAGTCTATTCCACTGATCCTCCCTTCTGACTCTAAGCCAGTACAATATTATTTTGATGACCACTGCTTTATAGTATAATTTAAGATCTGGTACTGCTAGGACACCTTCCCTTATATTTTTTTTCCATTATTTCCCTTGATATTCTTGATCTTTTGTTCTTTTATATTTTTGGTACCTAGTTTATATACATATTTGATTAATTCCTTCCATTCCTTCATTTCAGATTCAGACCTTCCATTATTATACTAATTGGTGGGGAACATCCCTACCCTTTCAAGTGACTACTGTTAAAGATTTAATAATTGGAACTTTTCTTCATTAAAATATGAATAATTAATGCAGAAAGTTCTCTCTCTCTCTCTCTCTCTCTCTCTCTCTCTCTCTGACTCTTTTAAAAGAGGACAATGTAAACTGGTTAACCTTTGGACAAAAACCAAGCCAGCAAATAACAAATTATTAATTATCTAGGAGAAAAGACAGCTGGTTCTGTCTCTTACTCTTTTGCCAACTGGATAAATTTTAACATTAAACAAATCATAAAGCAAGTCAGTCTTCCCCACCTCTTTTCTCTAACCACTGTGGGGGAGAACACAAGTTAGGAGGCCCAGCAAAGGGAGGACAGACTCCTCTCCCTTCACTTCCCACCTCTTGTCATGTAAAATATGAACATTCCAGTTCTATCTCAATTTCCTTTTCTGGTGTGTTTTCTAGAGCACAAGAAAGCAAATTATCTCTAAAAGTGGCTTTAATTTTCCTTTCTGGACCAATGGTTACTTAGGTACTTCCTTGCTTCTTCTTCCATATGTCACATTGATTGGTAGGGTCTTAGGTGGGAGGAAGAGTAGTAATTCATACTCTTTCTTCTGATAGTATTTGCTGCTGATGACCAGGGGTTGGGCTAAGTGAGAGGATGGCTAAGACGTGGGGATATAGACAGGATGAAAGGCAGCAACTGGATATAATGAACTTCCCATCATGTCACCACTGCAAGGGCATCCATTACAAATCCCATTGCACCCAGCACAGATGGTCCTTTCAGGTTCTTCCTTAATTTTTCATGTTCTCCTCCCCCCCACTATATACCCATAGCAGAAGCTGCTGTTTTCCCTATTTCACTCTGAACAATTCCACTTTACAAAGTCCACTTTTTTTAAAGTTGCCTTGATCTTCCAGTACCAGTTCTGGAGAAGGGCACTCCATTCTTACCCCCATTCAATGTCCATCCTTAGAAAAGGAGGAATGTATTTGGAAATACTAGGACTCCCCACCCCCACCCCAGCTCTCCCACAAAAACCTATGCCCTCCTTGCCTCCTTCTTAATACTACAAACTAATGTTTAATCAGAGATTTCTTTTCTTTGAACTCTACTGCTTTCTGGCAATTTCCAAATTTTATAATTATGCAAATACTTGTGTAACCCCCAAATCTCTTTTGGAGAAAGGAGTTTTTCTCTTTGAAGAGAAAACCCTTTTTTGTGACAATGGGCTTGTGGGTGGACTTCAGGGACACCTCTGAGGCCTTTTACATATCTGCCTATCTCCTTGGCTTTGTTATTCAGTCATTTCAGTTCTGTCCAATTTTTGACCCTATTTGGGGTTTTCTTGGCAAAGATACTTGAAGGATTTGCCATTTCCTTCTCCAGCTTATTTTACAGATGAGGAAACTGAAGTAAGGAGGAATTAGTGACTTGCCCACGGTAATACACTTAGTGTCTGAGGTTGAGTTTGAATTCAGGGTCTTCCTGACTCTAGACCCAGTGCTCTATCTACTGTATCATCTAGCTTCCCTCTTCTTTGGCTTTGCCCACAGCTAAAACTTAAAAAAGAAAAGGAATTAAAGCCATGTTTTGCCATTGATAAGTACTTTTTAATGCAGGTAATTTACAATTTTCTTTGACTTCTTGATTCAGGAGAAATTTGTCAAGCCTTTTGAATAATTAAACAATAATAAAAGATCATAATTCATATGGGCTAACGTGGTCAAAGAAGTCTTCATGAAGGACCTCTTTTTGTTATTATAACTTAGTTATTCCTTTGGCATTCTTTCTCAGGCATTTGGTTTTGACAAAGAAGGAAAGTATGGCCTTCCTGAAGCTGGCAACAAATTCTTCCAGTATTCTTTCTGTGCCCTGTGGAAAGGAAAAGTCTCACTTAAGAGTTGTGAACTAAAGAACAAAAATTCAAGTAAACAAACTGCCATAATAAGCCAATTTGTCCTCATACTTAATAATTTTATACACTAACTGTTGTACTATAAGGTGACTGAAGCCAATGAATGTCTGTTATTTGAGAATATTGATTAGCACATGAATTAATGGAGGACATACTTGGGAGATGATCTTGAAGATTCCTTACTCATTTCCCCTTTTTTAAAGATGAGGAAACTGAAGTTCAGGAAAATGAAATTACTTTCCCAAGGTCACATCAATTGTATTTTTTGTTTGTTTTCTGTCACAGTTTATTTAGTTTGTTGCTTTTATTATTAACTATCAGCAAGAGAGGTTTACTTGAATTTTCCAAAATTTGGTGGTTTATGCACACTGTAAATTTTAATAGCATGATGGTACTCATAGATCTTAGTTATTGCAATAAAATGCTATCATTAACAATTTTCTTGCCAATTGAGGACTGTTTTGTTAATAATTATCCCTGTTTACAGAGAAAGAAGATTACAAAACAGGGATTCTTTTTTTTTTTTACTTAAATTAAAAAAAATTATATGTAGGACATCCAGGTAAGCACGGTGGCAGTCTAGATGTGGGACACTTCTCCTCCTCAGACCCACTGATATAGAAGACCTAAAAAGATCCCCAAAAACCATTCTCATAAGAACAAAGGGACTCTACAGTAGGGTGCAGCATTGAAGGTATGTGGGATCTAAGCATTTCCACACATTAAGGGAGTGAAAATGCTCCCACCCAAATTTGAGCTGATCTACCCTCCCCCACCTCACCTACAGAGCCAGAGTTAGAGCCAGCGTGTGCCAGAATCAAAGAGTGAGCGAGGGGCACCTCTGAAATGTACAAGGGGCAGCTCTAGGTCTTGGGAGTTGACTAAGACCACCAAGGACCTACCCCTGAGACCAGTTATACTCAAAACCCCAGCGGGCCGGCGGGGGAGCTTGGGAGCTTATAGCCAGCATGCACCAGAATCAAAGAGTGAGAGAGGGGCACCTCTGGAACATGCAAGGGGAAGCTCTAGGTCTTGGGAGCTGACTAAGACCACCAAGGACCTACCCCTGAGACCAGTTACACTCAAAACCCCGGCAAGTGGACAGGGGAACACAGACCTTGGGCGCCCCCAGAAGGGCAATGCAGCAGTGGAGACTCAAGAGCTTGCCTCAGGCAAAAGCCTTGCTCCTTAGCTCCATACACAGAGAGCCTACCCTCCTCACTCAGATTTCTGACTGGAAAAGGAAGGAACAACAATCATAGTTATGGTAAACAGTGCCCAGGAATAACTTCCCAACACCAAGAAAAACAAGAAGAAGGGATTGACCTTGGATAGTTCTTATGGAAGAAAAATACAGACTACAGAGGAGACAGCAGAAGAGGAAATCCAAATAAATGCTCCAAAACATTCCAAAAGAAATGGAAATTGTCCACAAGCTTTGGAAGAATTTAAATTGGAGCTAATCAAAAATATAGAAGCCTTCTGGCAAGATAAGTGGGAAATGGTTCAAAAAGAAAATCAAGAAATTATATCACAAAATCAAAAAATTAAAGCTGAAAACCAAAAAATTATAGCTGAAAATCAAAAGGTTAAAGCAGAAAACCCGAACTGAGCAACTGGAAACTAATGATCTTGCAAAACAACAAGAATTAATAAAGCAAAGTCAAAAGACTGACAAAATAGAAGAAAACATAAAATATCTCACTGACAAGGGGACAGATCATGAAAACAGAGGAAGGAGAGACAATTTGAGAATCATTGGTCTACCTGAAAAGCCAGAAATAAACAGAAATCTTGACATCATACTACAAGAAATCATCCAAGAAAACTGCCCTGATGTTCTTGAACAAGGGGGCAAAGTAGACATTGAAAGAGTTCATAGAACAACCACCAAAAGACAACTCACAAGAATGTAATTGCCAAATTCCAGAGCTTTCAACTAAGGAAAAAATTCTACAAGAAGCTAAAAACAGATAATTCAGATACCAAGGAGCACAAATCAGGATCACACAAGACCTGGAAGCTTCCACACTAAAGGACCACAAGGCCTGGAACATGATATTCAGAAAGGCAAGAGAACTGAGTCTTCAACCAAGAATCACCTATCCATCAAAACTGACTATATACTTCCAGGGGAAAGTATGCACATTCAACAAAATAGAAGATTTCCAAGTATTTGTCAAGAGAAGACCAGAACTAAGTGGAAAGTTCGATATCTAAACACAAAGAGAAAGAGAAACATGAAAAGTTAAATAAGAAAAAAGAGGGAAAAGTAGAAAAATGTTTTTTCTTTGTATTCAAACTCTCTTCTTTAAGGGCTACAATTAGATCAAATTACATATATTAATATATGGGAAAAAGGTAATTTTTAACTCCCAAAAACTGTATTCATTATAATAGTAATCAGAAGAATCACTCATAGGAAAAGATTTGGGCATTAAGGGATAGAAGATGTTATGCAAAGAAAGAAAAAGGGTGGGAGGGAATCAAAGAGGGTACCAAGTGATACTTGAAGAAATAAACTAAATAGAATAATCTTTTTCACACAAAGATACACATGGGAAGGGGAGGGGAAGAATACTCATATAAGAAGAAGAGGAAGAGAATGCTAATAGATAATACTTAAACCTTACTCTAAGTGAAATCAACTCTGAGAGGGAAGAGCATCTAGATCCATTAGGATCTTGAATTCTATCTTATCCTAGGGTAAGTGAGAAGCTAAAACTAAGGGGGGAGGTAGTACAAAAAGGGAGGGAAGGAGAGAGGGGAAGGAACTTAACAGACCCTAAAAAAAAAACAAGAAGGGAACAAAAAGGGAGGGACCAGAAAGGAAAGCATATCAAGGGAGGGGATTAGGGGGATTGGTTGAAAGTAAACTACTGGTTTAAAAGGATATAGCAAAAGAAGAAAGGACAGAACTAGGAGAGGATATCAAAATGCTAGGGAATTCACAAGTGACAATCATAACTTTGAACGTGAATGGGATGAACTCACTCATAAAACATAGACAAATAGGAGAGTGGATTAGAACCCCAAACCCCACCATATGTTGTCTACAAGAAACACACATGAGGCAGGTAGATACTCACAAGGTCAGAATTAAAGATTGGAGCAAGACCTATTGGGCCTCAACTGATAGAAAGAAGGCAAGAGTTGCCATCATAAAGCCAAAATAAAAATAGACCTGTTTAAGAGGGATAGGGAAGGCAAATACATCCTGATAAAAGGGAGTATAGACAATGAGGAAATATCACTAATCAATATGTATGCACCAAATGGAATAGCACCCAAATTTCTAATGGAGAAACTAGGAGAATTGAAGGAGGAAATAGATAGTAAAACTATACTAGTGGGAGACCTAAACCTACCACTATCAAATTTAGATAAATCAAATAAAAAAAATAAATAAGAAAGAGGTAAAAGAAGTGAATGAAATCTTAGAAAAAATAGAGTTAATAGATATATGGAGAAAAATAAATAGGAACAAAAAGGAATACACCTACTTTTCAGCAGCACATGGTACATTCACAAAGATTGACCATATACTAGGCCATAAAAACATGGCATACAAATGCAGAAAAGAAGAAATAACAAATGCAACCTTTTCAGATTATAAAGCAATAAAAATAATAATTAGTAAGGGTACATGGAGAGGTAAATCAAAAATTAATTGGTAATTACACAATCAGTTAGAGAACAAATCATAGAAACAATTAATAATTTCATTGAAGAAAATGATAATGATGAGACAGCCTTTCAAAATCTATGGGATGCAGCCAAAGCAGCACTCAGGGGAAAATTTATATCCATGAGTTCATATATTAACAAATTAGGGAGGGCAGAGGTCAATGATTTGGACATGCAAATCCAAAAACTTGAAAGCAAACAAATTAAAAATCCTCAGAAGAAAACCAAATTAGAGATTCTAAAAATTAAAGGAGAAATTAATAAAATCGAAAGTGATAGAACTATTGAACTAATAAATAAGACTAGAAGCTGGTATTTTGAAAAAACAAACAAAATAGACAAAGTACTAGTCAATCTAATAAAAAATGAAAAAAAAAGAAAATCAAATTAACAGTATCATAGATGAAATGGAAGAACTCACCTCCAATGAAGAGGAAATTAAAGCAATCATTAAAAAATATTTTGCCCAATTATATGGCAACAAACCTGCCAATCTAGGTGATATGGATGAATATTTACAAAAATATAAATTGCCTAGATTAACAGAAGAAGAAATAGAATTCTGAAATAATCCCATATCAGAAAAAGAAATTGAACAGGCCATCAAAGAACTTCCTAAGAAAAAATCCCCAGGGCCTGATGGATTCACAAGTGAATTCTATCAAACATTCAAAGAACAGCTAATCCCAATACTATTCAAACTATTTGACATAATAAGCAAAGAAGGAGTTCTACCAAATCCATTTTATGACACAAATATGGTATTGATTCCAAAGCCAGGCAGGTCAAAATCAGAGAAAGAAAACTATAGACCAATCTCCTTAATGAACATAGATGCAAAAATCTTAAATAGGATACTAGCCAAAAGACTCCAGCAAGTGATCAGGAGGGTTATTCACTATAATCAGATGGGATTCATACCAGGAATGCAAGGATGGTTCAATATCAGGAAAACCATCCACATAAGTGACCATATCAGCAAGCAAACCAAGAAAAATCACATGATTATATCAATAGATGCAGAAAAGGCCTTTGACAAAATGCACCACTCATTCCTACTAAAAATACTAAAAAGTATAGGAATAGAAGGATCTTTACTAAAAATAACAAACAGTATATATCTAAAACCATCAGCAAACATCATCTGCAATGTGGATAAACTAGATGCATTCCCAATAAGATCAGGAGTGAAACAAGGATGCCCATTATCACCTTTATTATTTAACATTGTACTAGAAACACTAGCAGTAGCAATTAGAAAAGAAAAATTGAAGGTATTAAAATTGGCAATGAGGAGACCAAGCTATCACTCTTTGTGGATGATATGATGGTCTACTTAAAGAATTCTAGAGAATCAACTAAAAATCTGTGGAAGTAATCACCACTTTAGCAAAGTTGCAGGATACAAAACAAACCCACATAAGTCATCAGCATTTCTATTTATCTCAACACATCTCAGCAGCAGGAATTAGAAAGAGAAATTCCATTCAAAATCACCCTAGACAATATAAAATACTTAGGAATCTATCTGTCAAGACAAACACAGGAACTATACGAACACAACTACAAAACACTTTCCACACAACTAAAACTTGATCTGAGCAATTGGAAAAACATTAACTGCTCATGGGTAGGACGAGCTAACATAATAAAAATAACCATCCTACCCAAACTTATCTATTTATTTAGTGTCATACCCATTGAACTTACAAAAAACTTTTTTACTGAATTAGAAAAAACAATAACAAAGTTTATTTGGAAGAACAAACGATCAAGGATATCCAGGGAAATAATGAAAAAAAAATACAAAGGGAGGTGGCCTTGCAGTCCCAGATCTCAAAGTATACTATAAAGCAGTGTTCATCAAAACAATTTCGTACTGGCTAAGAGACAGAAAGGAGGATCAGTGGAATAGACTTGGGGTAAGTGACCTTAGCAAGACAATCTATGACAAGCTAAAAGATCCCAGCTTTTGGGAGAAAAATCCACTATTTGATAAAAACTGCTGGGAAAATTGGAAGACAGTGTGGGAGAGATTAGGCTTGGATCAACACCTCACACCTGTAGCAAATAAAATAGTGGGAGCCATAAACTGTAACAATTAAAAGAGTGGTTGGCTTAAATTGTGACCCCAGAAATATGGTTTCAAGACAGTGTCTTGATTTAAATCAAAATATAAAGTGGTTGCCAGGGAAAAATTCCCAAATATGAAATATACCCAAATTCAGCTGGGTTTTATAGAGATTTTAATGAGGAATTAATGAAAGGGAGAGAGAGAGTAAAAGGAAATAATGAGAAAAGGGCTAGACCAGCCTAGACTGAAGCCCTAATAGAAAGATTAGTCAGTTTTTTATCAACTCACCACAAGATCTGTCCAAAGCAAGATTTTAGTGTTCAGAGAGACACCAGTTCAGCTTCAGCTAGCTCAATCAAGCAGCTTTGGCCATCTGCCTCCTCCAATTCAGCTTTTCCCAGCTCAATCTCCAGCTGACTTTTCCAGCTGAATGCTTCCCAGAGCCCTTTCTGAGCTCCTTTTTAAAGCAAATTTTCTCCTATGTCACCTCCCCTAAGTTCTTACACCTACCAATCACAGTAGATGTTTTCCAAAGGACAGACCATTTTTAATTCACACCTGAGTAGACTAAACTTTTGAGTAATTCATACCTAAGTAGACTAAAACCTCTGAGTAAGTTCTCACCTCTTTGCTCCTTGCAAGTTTACAAGTTGCTTGACCTTTATAGGTACTTAGCACCTTTTTGTATTAGATCTAAAAATAGGCACAGCTTAAGGGCTTTTGCCTTACTATAAGTATGGGTTAAGTGCTTTTCATTGTTCAGCAAGGAGTTTACAACTTTATCTTCCCCTAAGGCATGCTTTAAGTATGGGTGAAGTAGAGGTCTCACATTCCTGATCTAAGTCCCTTCATTGTTTAAAATGGGGAATGGTCTTAACCAAGTGTTCTGAAGTAGGGTCCAAGAATTTTTAAGATTCACACACCCTACACCAGGATAAACTCAGAATGGGTGAATGACTTGAACATAAAGAAGGAAAGTATAAGTAAATTATGTGAACACCTTATAGTATACATGTCAGACCTTTGGGAAGGCAAAAAATTTAAAACCAAGCAAGATTTAGAAAGAGTCACGAAATGTAAAATAAGTAATTTTGACTACATCAAATTAAAAAGTTTTTGTATGAACAAAACCAACGCAACCAAAATCAGAAAGGAAATTACAAACTGGGAAACAATCTTTATACCAAAAACCTCTGACAAAGGTCTAATTACTCAAATTTACAAAGAGCTCAATCAATTGTACAAAAAATCAAGCCATTCTCCAATTGATAAATAGGCAAGGGACATGAATAGGCAATTTTCAGTCAAAGAAATCAAAACCATTAATAAGCACATGAAAAAGTGCTCTAAATCTCTTGTAATCAGAGAAAATGCTGGAGCGGATGTGGCAAAGTTGGGATATTAATGCATTGCTGGTGGAGTTGAATTGATCCAACCATTCTGGAGGGCAATTTGCAACTATGCCCAAAGAGCACTAAAAGACTGTCTGCCCTTTGATCCAGCCATAGCCTTGTTGGCTTTGTACCCCAAAGAGATAATAAGGAAAAAGCCATGTACAAGAATATTCATAGCTGTGCTCTTTGTGGTGGCAAAAAATTGGAAAATGAAGGGATGCCCGTCAATTGAGGAATGGCTGAACAAATTGTGGTATATGTTGGTGATGGAATACTATTGTCCTCAAAGGAACAATAAAGTGGAGGAATTCCATGGGAAATGGAACTTCCTCCAGGAAGTAATGCAGAGTGAAAGGAGCAGAACCAGGAGAACATTGTACACAGAGACTGATACATTGTGGTACAATTGAATGTAATGGACTTCTCCATTAATGGCAATGGAGTGATCCTGAATAACTTGGAGGGATTTATGAGAAAGAACATTATCCACATTCAGAGTAAAAACTGTGGGAGTAGAAACACAGAAGAAAAACAACTGCTTGATTACATGGGTTGAGGGAGATACGATTGGGGATGTAGACCCTGAATGAACATCCTAGTGCAAATACCAACAATATAGAAATGGATTCTGGTCAAAGACACATGTAATACTCAGTGGAATTGTGCATCGGCTATGGGAGGGGAGGGGGAAGGGGAGGGAGGAATAGAAAATGATTTTTGTAACCAGGGAATAATGTTCCAAATTGACCAAATTTTAAAAATTAATTATTTAAAAATTCTATGTAGAAGCAATTTTTAACAATTGTTACCTGACATTTTATGATCCAGATTCTCTTCCTCCTTCCCTTTCTCTGAGGTGCTAGTCTTATGTAGGTTATACCAGTACTAGCATGCAATACTTATTTCTATATTCCTTATGTCATGAAAGAAGACACATTTTGTATTTGCAAGAAAAAACTCATAAAAGAAATGAAGTGGAAGATGGAATGCTTTGATCTATGATCAGGCTCCAACAGTGCCTACTTTGGCTATGGATAGCATTTTTCATCATGAGTTCCTTGGAGTTATGTTGGATACTGTTTTTCTGATAATTGATCATCATATAATATTTCCATTACTGTGTACATGGTTCTTTTGGTTTTGCTCCCTTCACTTCGCATCTGTTGATAAAATCCATATTTTTCTGAACTCACCCTATTCATAATTTCTTATGGCAGAATAGTATTCCATTACAACCATGTATCACAACTTGTTGAGCCATTCTCCAATTGATGGACATCTTGGTTTCTAATTTTTGTTGCCACTACAAAAAGAGCTAATGTAGGGATCTTAATCTGCAGTCTGGGAATCTGTCCTTTTCATTATTCTGATAATTCTATTTTGATATATATGGCTTCTTTTGTAATTCTATGAATTTTATTTATGCATTTAAAATATTCTGAGAATGAGTTCATAGGCTTCATCATACTGTCTAAGAAGTCTATGACCCAAGAAAGATTAAGAACTTCTACTGTAAAGGTTTATAGTTCTTTAGAGATCTTTGTGTTCAAAAATATTTTTTATGTTTTCCCTTTACCTACACTAGCAGATGACCAATAAATATTTGTTGATCAAAAAACCATACCTAGTTTACACAAGCATCACTGTAATCATAAAAATCTGGGAACTGTCAGTAAGTAGGAGAATTCAGAGGGCAGAAAAATCTTGGTTTAGCCATTACTGCACAGTATTATGTTGCAGATTTAATAAATGAAGGTTAATATCTTTGAAAATCTGTATTTTAAAACCCATGAAAGATACTGACTGAATTTTTCTAGTTCAATAAGCTTTGTGATTAGTGCCAAAGTTTGCTGACTTTGCCATTTAATTCCACTTAGTTATGGCATGTTAACTATGAAAGACAGAGTGGGAAATAGATAGAAGACTGGTCTTCGAAAATCTGAGTGCAAACCTTTTCTCAATAGATATTGGCTGTATGATTCTGAGCAAGCCTCTTAGTGCCTCAGGCAGCTCTCTAACCTGCAAGTTGTAGCAATGCTACCTTGATAGACTGAGTTTCCTTCCTGGGAGTTCCCTACATGAAATCACAGATCTGGACCAAATAGAGAGTCCAGGAGAGTATTATCAAACATTGAAAAGTTGCCATGTAGAATAAGAATTAAGAACTTCTAGGGGGAAGCTGGGTGGCTCAGTGGATTGAGAGCCAGACCTAGAGACGGGAGGTCCTAGGTTCAAATCTGGCCTCAGATACTTCCCAGCTGTGTGACCCTGGGCAAGTCACTTGACCCCCATTTCCTAGCCCTTACCACTCTTCTGCCTTGGAGTCAATATGACTCCAAGACTGAAGCTAAGGGTTTAAAAAAAAAAAGAATTAAGAACTTTTTTTTGGCTCTATATAATAGAACTAGATTAATGAGTAGAGACAGTTATAAAAAGGCAAATTTTGGCTGTCCCTGAGAAAGAATTCCTAACAATCAGAGATTTCTAAAAATGGAATTGGCTAATCTTTTGATATGATGAGTTTTCTATCAAGTTCAAGAAAATGTTGAAAAATTAATAATCAAGTATTTGTAGAGAGAATTCATTCTTCAGGTCCATTATTTCTACTCTCCATCCTTTCTAGCTCTGTTCAATGCCTTAACTAGGGTGAGGTGCCTGGGGCTTATTTACCTTAGGACTCCCTCACCTCCAAATTCAGAGGGCACAAAAGTTTAAATTGATCATTCTAAAAGTTGGTATAGTTATGTTATATTTTGACACCATTTTCATTTTAGCAGTAAAGAATCAGCTGTGTTTGGCACCAATTAGGGAGATTAACGCACTAAAGTAGGTAGCTACCAAAGAATTTGTTTCCATCTCCTGGCAGCCATAAAATAGGTGAGCTTCTGTAAAATGAAGCCCATACCTCCTCCTTTTCTTCATCTTACCAGCAATGACCTCCCAGTTTATCTGGGATCTTTTTCACTTAATTGAATTTCTCTTAATTATTTTTGTACCATTTTTCATATTATGAAATACAAAGCGTGTTGAAGGTATATTTAGTGCTTCTTGCCCCAGTGCCTAGACAGCTAGTTACATAGAGAATAGAGGTCTGCCTCATTTGGCTCTCTTCACATGGAGAAGCTGAGGATCTTGCTTCTAGGAGAACTGCCATTGTGTGTAAGGGAACTGCCTTGTGGAGGCTATGAAGCATTTGAAGACATTTTATAATGGGTTCCCATTGGCTAACCACATGATGAATAGGAGCCTCCTTAACTGGCTGTGGAAACATCCCCAAAGTTCCATGTTGTCTCTTGCCTCATTCCTTACAGATGGTTTGTCACCGGATTCCTTCACTAAGGCATCTGGTAAGGGACCATGCTGTAAAGGGAGAAGATTTGGAGTCTTCTTTCCTCTGAAGCCATGTGGTCCCGAGAAATGGGCTTTGGTTCTCAGCTTCTGCCTTTGTGCTTTTCCCATTCTAGGTGAAAGAAATGGCGTCTCCCACTTTGAGAGTTTTAGGGATCCAGGAGTCAATGCCTTGAGGAGTAAGGAGTGATCTTTGAGAGTGATTGTCTGGATGCAAGTCAGCAGAAGCCAAGGACTCATTCAACAGTCATGCCACATTTGGACAGAAACTTGATGAGATGAACTCTATTTTGGACTTATTCCACTAAGAGACCGTTGCAGTGTAGGGAAGAATATGCCCCTCAGGTACTAAGCAAAATATAAAACTTTGATCTTGCTCCAACTCTGAAGTAATTATCCCTTTGTAAAAAACTATTCATTGCTTGTTTCCCCTCTCCTTACAAAAATTAATTAATTTTATCACTCACTTTTAAAACTTTTGAGTCTTAAATACTCTCTCTCCCTCTAGCTCCTCTCCCATCCATTGAGAAGGCAAGTGATATAATACCCATTGTACAGATGAAGCCATGCAAAACATATTTGTATATCAACTATGTTGCAAGAAAAATAGTGAAAAAAAAAAGGCTTCTCCCTGTACTCAGACTTCAACAGTTCTCTTACTAGAGGTAGATATTTTTTTTTAACATGAATCCTTTGGAATTGTGGATGGTTGTGATGATCAGAGTAAAGCTACTAACCATTAAATGGTTAAACTGGTACTAGGGCCCTTGTCACTGGCCCCCAACCATAGATAGGGGCAAATAACTATAGAGAAGAGACATTCCATAAATAGTGCAAGGTATTCTGGAACTCTGGGAGGCAGGGGTAGCAAGGCCTGGCTCTGAGAAAGAACAGATTGTGTTTCCTTCACATAAATATCTGTCAAGGACCCTATAATTCCATAAAATATTCTTTATCTTTCAAGTATTTTACCTGTAAAACCTCTTCTTCTTTTTTCCCCCACCCCAAAACCTTATCTTCCATTTTAGAATCACTACTGGGTATTGGTTCTAAGGCAGAAGAGCAATAAGGGCTGGGCAATGGGGGTTAAGTGACTTGTCCAGGGTCACACAACTAGGAAGAATCCAAGGTCAGATTTGAACACAGGACCTCCTATCTCTAGGCCTGGCTCTCAACCCCCTGAGCCACCCAGCTGCCTCCTAAAACTCTCTCTTCTTCTTCTTCTTCTTTTTTTTAAACCATTACCTTCAGTCTTGGCATCAATACTGTCTATTGGTTCCAAGACAGTAAAGCAGTAAAGGCTAGGCAATGGGAATTAAGTGACTTGCCCAGGGTCACACAACTGGGAAGTGTTTGAGGCCAGATTTGAACCTAGGATGTCTTGTCTCTAGGTCTGGCTCTCAATCCACTGAGCTACCCAGCTGCCCCCTAAAACTCTCTTATTAAAGGAAAGTTTTAGTAAATATTGAAATCTTCCCTCCCTCCAAAGGCAGAATACAATGATAATCTATTAACAAGGACCAAAAACTAGCTGGATAACTTCTCTTTCCAGATCCTTGCTTTTTCTGCTTGTATATATTAACTGTGTTATAATAAATAGCTGTTATAAGGCAAATACTATTGGTGGAGGTTCAATGAAAGTTGTGGAGAGCTATTTGGTAAACCAGCGTCCTTATTTATTTGGAGGAGATAGTATATTCCTTAATCTTATACTAAATTTAAAAACCCAAATCCAATACTAAAATCTCTAAAGAACCCTACTGCCTTTCTTGGCAGGATCTTCTTGCCCAGCAAAACAGGCCTATCTGCGCGGACTCTGTCTAACATATTAGATTCTCTATCTATCTTAACTAACTATTTGATGAACATAAATAAATTATATATAGAATATATATAAATAAATAACTTCTCCAACCCAGTATCTGGAAACAAACTATCAAAAGTAACTGTCAGACACTCTTGACAGAGAGTCACTGACACTGTCCAGATTTCTCCAAAGCCAGAGAGAAGGACCTTCTTAACTGAACATTTTTCCCTTTTATAATCAATCTCTTAAAGGGATGGAGGGCAAGAACTATATGCTCTACCTCTTAAAGCAACAGAGTGATACTAATAAAACTTCCTTTAACAAAGAACTTCTACTCTTAATGAGACAGAGTGAACTTAATAAAACTCCTTATAAAAAACTAGAAGAATTATTTTAGACCAAGAAATGTAAGGAAAAAAATGTCTACCTTGCTCTAACCCAAGGCTTGGTGTGCATATTCAAGCCACTCCCCCAGCTGCCATGTTTTTCAGAAGCATCAGGCAAGAAGCCCCTTTCAGGAGCCAGCTCCTCGGCAATCGCTCTGATGTGATAAGGCTCAAATCCGCAGCAGCCCCCGATGTACCTGACACCCAGCTTGTAGGCTTCCCTGGCATATTTTTGAATATCCCATCTGGTAGCAACTCTGGGTTCCATACCTGAAACCGAAATAATTTGTTTGCTTCAGTAATCATACAGTTTTATGAGATATTTATTTTAAAAACCCCTCAGGTTATAGCTTGGATGTACCTATGCTTATAGCTAACCCATTTCATATTCAGAGCTCTCTAGTATTTTTGCACTCAAGTACAAAGATCTAATCTGCTTGGCTTTCTTTGGGCAGAGGAGCTAGGGGCTAAAAACTTTGTAGAAGGCTAGTCCAGGGACAAGGTTTTCAGGGTCAAAATTGGTGGTGGCCATGGAAGTGGAAAGAAAGGACTAGATGCAAGCAGTATTTCAAATATAGATATTTAAAGACCTTGACAACTGATTGGATGAGAGTGGGGGGCTTGGTGCTAGTCAACTTCTCCTAGCTCATCATTTTCCATTTGATGGACAAAGGTCACTTTCCTGGAGCCAATTTCCCATTTAAGTCCAAGGCTAAAACTTTAGAACAGTCTTTCCTTGGGTCTCACTGGTTAATGTTAAACATTTTAACTCTCCTTGACCTTACCTGGTCAATGGGACATATTTCACAGATGAGGAAGTCAAGTAAACATTTAATCAAGGATCTTCACTTAAAAAAAAAAACAAAAAAAACCCAACTTACCAAAAGGGTACTGGGGGAGGTCTACAAAGCCTCCCTTGCCGCAGTCAGGTGTGTGGAACCCCAGTGACTGTACCATCAAGTAAGCTTTCAGGCCAGAGGCTTCTAGACCCTCTTTCATTAGCTTCACAGTGGCCAAGCTAATCTCTGGTCCAAAGCGACAGTTCACACCCACGATTGAAGCTCCTAAGATATTAAGGGAAGAGCGATAGCTTTCAGTTTCACATTTCTTAAAGATGGTGGATGCAGGCAAATCTCCTACCAGCTTTCCCAACATAAGACAAAGCACTTGCTCAAGGTCACACAGTGAGATGGTAAGAGATCCCATGGACCTCAGTTTCTACATTTGTAAAAAGAAGAGATTAGAGTAATGGCATGCTAAGTCCCTTGTTCCTATAGATCTAAGGTCCTTGGTCCCCAGCTAATTCCCTAGAATCAGTTCAAGGTCACCCGAAATAGGGTTCTTTGTGGTAGCCAAGATAATGGTACTTTGAAAGACCTTGTGCTATCTATAGACCAGATGTAAGATCTTAGAGATAAGATCTGAGGCATGGGTTAAACAGGTATCAACAGAGTAGCAGAGATAGCATAAGAATGCTTGTGGGAGAGTTGTGCCACCAAGGGGAGAATAAAGCATCAAAATAAGGGGCTGGAGATGGCAAAGACAATCTTGTTAAGACCTCTGCTGGCATTTGAGGGGATAAGGATTCTTTCTCTCATTCCCCTTTCCAATTTCAAGGCTATTCTACAAAGAATAAAGTAACTGTTCTAATGTAAAAAATCAAGTTGGCCGGTTATCTATCATGCTAAGGACCCAGGCTGGAATCTTACCTGCTTTGACCAGTCGAACTGCGCATTCTCCAGGTGTTAGATTATTCATGTCTCCCTCTGGACCAATGCACATGGTAGCTGCCACTGGCTTCCCAGACCCTTTCAAAACTTCAACAGCCCATACAGCTTCTTCACAATACTCAAAATACTGAAAGAAGTTTCACTTATTCTAAAAAGCAATTACTGAATATATTAAATAAAAAGTAAGTGGTACTCTAATTTACATGAGAATAATCATAACAATCTACCAAATATGAGCACAAACAATGAAAGCATCTTGGGAAGTCACTTGTACTCAAAAGCATTCATTGATGTAAAATTTAAATTAGTATCTAGTAATAAAATTATATATTTTATGAGGTTTATTAGGATTATTAGAATGAAGGATACAAAATAATAACCACGTTTGTGCCCAGGGCTGATTAGCCCATTCAGAGCTTACTTACTACATCACTGCAATGGCCGAGCAGAGAGAGCTTGGGAGGCGTTACTGCCAGTTAAATACTAATTGTGATCTTGCCCAGGTGGAGACTCAGGTGATATTATAGGGAATTCTGGGAAATACCAAGGACTTCTGGGGATTGAAGTCCAGGGTTCAAATCTCCATTTTTACATTCATGTCTCTATTTGTCATTCATCAGTGGCTCAATTTGTTTGAGCAATGATTTTAATAGCTGTAAAAATATTACACTGAGTTTATGTTCAGAAATTCTTCTTAGTATATGACTACAGTCAATAAATAAAAAACAGAAACAACCAAAATGTCCTCCTTATTAAGTAGATTCTCAGGTATTTTTTGCTGTCTAGAGTTATTTTATTTTTATTTTTCCCAATTACATGCAAAAATGTTAATTTTTTTAAAACTCTGAGTTCCAAATTTTCTCCCCATCCTTGAGAAAACAAAAAATTTGATAAAGGTTATACATATGTATTCATGCAAACATATTTCCACTTTAGTCTTGTTGAGAAAAAACACAAACCAAAAAAAATTTAAGAAAAATAACATTTTAAAAAAGTAAACTTCTATCTGCATTCAGATTCTATATCAGTTCTTTTTTGGTGGTGGATAGCATTTTTTTATCATCATAAGTCCTTCAGAATTGTCTTGTATCATTTTTTTATATATATCATAACATTGTTGATACTGCATATAATGTTCTCCTGTTCACTTCACATTGCATCAGTTTATATTAGTCTTTTCGAGTTTTCCTGAAATCCTTTTGCTTTTCATTTCTTATAGCACAATAATCCATCAAAATCATATAGTACAATGTGTTTAACCATTCCCCAAATGATGGCCATTCCCTCAATTTCTATTTCTTATCCACCACAAAAATTTGCTATACATATTTTTGTGCATGTAGGTCCTTTCCCTTTTTGTTTTTTGTTTATCTCTTTGGGATATAAATCTTGACTAAAATTATTTTAAATGGAATTTCTCTTTCTATTTCTTGCTACTGGACTTTCTTGGTCACATATAGAAATGCTGGTGACTTATATGGGTTTATTTTATGTCCTGCAACTTTGGTAAAGTAATTAATTTTTTTAGCTAGTTTTTTAGTTTATTCTCATGTCATCCTTAATGAGAGTAGCAGTTTAAACTCTATGTTCTACTTTGAGAGGAAGTACAACCTTTACTAAACAAAATCAGTCCCTGGCTCATAGGAATCTGGGATCATTGATGAGTAATAAGAAAAGTCATAATTTTTATGAATAAATTCACTTAAGATAAATCTAGAGCTGAAAGGGACCTTAGAGCAAATATACTTTAACTCTTCTGTTTTATAATAGTGGAAACTGAGGCCAGAGAGGGAAAGTTTCTTTTACTGATTAAAACCCTTTCCATTATATTTTCTCGTTTGACCTTCATGTCATTCTCTATTGTGCTATCTTTATTGCATCTTTACTTCTGGCTTGACTCTCTGGCCTTCTCCATCTAATTTAGAGCCTCCTTCCTACCCTAGAGAAACCTTGGTTTTGAGGTTCCTGCTTTCTTAACTGTAACTCCCTTAACTGTAACTGTAACAGCCCACCCTTCAGGAGGAACTCAGCTTTGCTTACTGCACTCCCTAAGTTCTTCCTTGACCTCCACTCTCATATTTCCAACTGTCTTCAAATTGAATTTCCCATAGATATCATAAAAAACCACTTTATTTTCTTAGAATCAATACTGAGTAGTATCAATTCCAAGGCAGAATGATAATAAGGGTTATGCAATAGGGAATAAGTGACTTGTCCAGGGTCATACAGCTGGGAAGTATCTGAGGCCAGATTTGGACCCAGGACCTTCCATCTCCAGGCCTGACTCTCTATGCACAGAGTCACCTTGCTGCCCTTCCAATAGACATCTTAAAGTCAACATATCAAAAATTGAATTCATTTTCTCCTCCCCAAAAGTTTCCCACTTTTGAACTCGTCTATTATAGTTGAGAGCACCATCATCCTCCCTAGCATCCTTGATGTTTTATCCTTGACTCCTCATTCTCTTTCATCTCCTATATCCATTTGTCAAGTCCTGTCATTTCTACCTCAAGAACATCTTACATATGCCTCCTTCTCTTCTCAAGCCTGGATTGTTGCAATAACCTACTCTTTGGGCCTCTAACAAGGGCTTGAAGGGTCAAGAGGCCTCTGGCTTGAAAATTTCCTTGATGGTGCATGCACTTGAATGTAATCTATCCTTATTTCTGTTCATCTTCCAGTTAAGCTGTCAAAAGGATTTTCCTAAAATGCTGGTCTGATCACATCACCTCTTTACAATAAACTCCAGTGGCTCCCTACTCCTTCAAGGAGCAGATATCAAATCCTCTCTTTGACTTTCAAAGCCCTTTCTAACCATAAGAAAGCCATTTTTCTATCTTTCAAGTCTTCTTACATATACTTCCCCCTCCATACTCTGAGAGCTTCTGTAAGAAGATCCTTCCTTCTGTAAGAAGCCCTTTCAGTTCTCCTTCATCTTTGTGCCTTTCCTTGGGGACTGCTTCCAGTTTATCCTATATGTATCTTGATGGGACATTTTGTATAGTGTGTCCATCATTAGGCTGTGAGCTCTTCAAGATCAGAGATTGTTTTCCCCTACTTTCTTTCTTTTTAGAAAAATTTAAATTTTTTATTGATTAATTTAGACTAAAAATGGTATTGATTGATTAATTTAGACCCCTACTTTCTTTGAGTCCCCAGCCCTGAGCCCACTGCCTGGCATATAGTGGGCACTTAATAAATGATAGTTGACTAATTGACTTTGGCTTGCCTTGTTCTTCAGACTTTTCTCAATCTTATTTCCATATGCCTTGAATGGGTGCCTTCCTTTTCCACGTTACCTTTACTTACTACCTTTTCTTTTTAGATTGTCTTCTCTCTTTAGAATATAAGCTCTTTAGGGTAGGGAATGCCTTTTTGCTTATATTTGTATTCCCAATCCTTAGTACAATGTCTGGTATATTCTTGTTTAGTCATGCCTTACTCTTCCTGATCTCATGTATATCATCATGTCAATACTGTCTTCTCTCTCTCTCTCTCTCTCTCTCTCTCTCTCTCTCTCTCTCTCTCTCTCTCTCTCTCTCTCTCTCTCTCTTTCCTTTCCTTTCCCTCCCTCTCTCCCTGCCTCTCTCTCTATTTCAGTCTCTCTCTGTAATGGGAAAGATCTCATCAGGAGTTTTATTTAAGTGTAGTCTTAAGGAAGTAGGAAAGCCAGAAGGCAAAGGTGAGGAGGGAGAATATTCCAGGCATGGGTAACTGGAGCCTGGAGATGGATAGAGTTTAAAGGCATAGAGTCTGGATATGGACCACAGTTAAGAATAGAAGAACAGGAAGAAGGAGAGTGTCACTGGATCAGAGTGTATAGATTGGAGTAAAGTGTAAAAAGACTGGAAAGGTAAGAAGAGGACAGGTTTTGGAGAGCTTTAAATGCTAACTAAAATATTTCTTCTTGGAGATAACTGAGAACCACTGGAGATTAATGAGTAGGAGGAATATATAGTGAAATCTTCACTTTAGGAAATCACTTTGGCAGAGTGGAGGATGGATTAGAGTTGGAGGAGGATTAGACATGGAGTCAAGATGGAGGAGGATGGATTACAGTGTGAGAGAGGGAGACCAAACAGAAGGCTACTCTAATCCAGGTGTGAAGTGATGACAGCTTGCACCAGGGTGGTGACTACGTGAGAGGAGTGAAAGAGGTTTATAAGAGAGTGTATGAGGGTAGAAATGACAAGACCTGACAACACATTTGATATATAGAATGATGCAGAGGAGTTGAAAATGGCCCTGAGTTTGTGATACTTGGGAGAAGGGTGGTTCTCTTGATAGTAACAGCAGAATTTGGAAGAGGGGATGGTTTGAAGGAAAGATAATGAGTTCTCTTTTGGACTGATTAAGTTTCAGATGCCTGAAACATATACTCAGTTGGAAGTACCAATGGGATAGCCAGGTAATCCTCTAAAAAAAAAAGAGGTATCTAGAAGGCAGTTGGAAATTATAAACTGTGGTTCTGGGGTAGTGATGGCAAACCTTTTAGAGACTGTGTGCCATGCCCCACCTAGATTGTATGCTGTGCCCCACCCCCACTAGAGACTGAGTGTTGGGCCTTCAAGCCCAGCTGCCTTACTCCCTCCCCCCCACAAACACACCCCCACACCCCCTCCCACACAGGAGAAGGAGGAAGTGCTCCCATTGAGTTGCTGGGCAGAGGGGTGGGTGAAATGAAAAAAATGTCCTTAAGCACAATGGAGAGGGGGAAGGGAGAAGCTCAGTTGGAGTCCCTCTGCCTTTCTAGTAATGAACTCTTGTGGGTGATGGTGCACATACCCACAGAGAGGACTCTGTGTGCCCTTTCTGGCATGTATGCCATAGGTTCACCACCATAGCTCAAGGGCATGCTGGAAGTGGTGGTGGAGATATAGACCTAGAATCCTTTTTCATTTGCTTGGAATTCATTCATCAAAAAGGCATTGATCTAATTTCATCTTTCTTAGACAGTGCCATTACTGCTTTAAAATATAGTTCAAACTCTGGTACTGTTAAACTTCCTTCCTTTACATTTTTTTCATGAATTCCTTTGATATTCTTAACCTTTTGCTTTTTCAAGTGAAATTTGTTTTTTTTCTTAGTTTGGCAAAATAATTTTTTGGTCATTTAATTGGGATGGAATGGAATAAGTAAATTAGTTTAGATAGGATTGCCATTAAAATTTTATTGGCTATAATTGAAGTAAGTTTTGCATTGTTTACCATCTCTGAGAGTGGGGAGGGAAGGGAGTGAGGGGGATAATTTGGATCTTAAAATTGTAGGAAAAGCATGTTGAAAATTATTATTACATTTAATTAGGTGAACAAAATGTAAACAAAAAAATTTGAGAAAATATATTGGTTCTATTCACCCATGAAAAATAACATTTCTCCAATTACTTAAGTGTGTCTTTATTTGTATAAAATGTGTTTTATACTTATGTTCAGATAATTTCCTGTTAAAATACTTGAAAGAATAGGTATAAGTGGATTTTTCCTTATAATAATAGCAAGTATATATATATATATATGTATATATATAAAACCATCCAATGCTTTTTAAAAATAAATAAATGAATAAATAAATTGTTTGTTACATCAAAATACTCAGTTAACTCCCTCATTCCCCTCCTCCATTAGAAAAAGCATCATTTAACAAAATGACAGATAGACCGATAGATAGACAGACAGACAGATAGATAGATAGATAGATAGATAGATAGATAGATAGATAGATAGATAGATAGATAGATAGACTAGATTAGTGGGTAGATAGATAGATAGACAGATAGACAGATAAATAGATATTGACCATCGCGGCTGCATTTAGTTCATCTCCTCAAGACTTTGCTTCCTATGATTAGGTCTTAAACTTCAAGGGTCCATCTCTCTTATACTATATCCAGAATGAGCAAAGTTCAGAATTAGGTATGACTCAAGTTCTGTGAAGGCAGGGGCACTTTCTCATAAACTTATTTCTAGTTCCTAATAAAAATATTAATCATAGCTAATATTTATAGCATTTCATTGTATAAGAGGCATTATAGGTATGAACTCATTTGATACTTACAACAACCCTGTGTGAGAGATGCTATTATCAATCCATTTCACAGATGAGGAAACTGAGATAGATAATGGTTAAGTGACCTAACCAAGGTTACACAACTAGTAACTGAGGAAGGATTTGAACTCAGTTCTTCCTGACTGGGCAGCACTCTAGCTATCCTCTTTCCTTTATTGTTGGGGATTTACCTCTGCAATCAAGAAGTCCACATTCTTTCTAGTAAAAACTTCTAGTTGTAGTTGGAAATTTTCTTTAATTTCAGGTTCACTGTTATGATTTTTGTACAATGACGTTTGACTGATTCCACCTGCTACCAAGGCATCTCCCTTTTCAGCCACTTCCCTGGCAAGGTCGCAGGCAGCTTCGTTTACTTCTTTCCACTGAAATGAGAGAGCAGGGGTTCATGTGGTTGTAGGGCTAATGCTTTCTGTCAAGCCAAAACTAGATAGAGAGCAGGGTGGGTGAAAAGAGAAAGTTAGAGGCACACAAGAAGTTTGTTCAGAGTACAGAAAAACAAGTTTGATCAGAATCAGTGTTTAAAGCTATAATCGGAACATCAAAGTAAGGAAATTAAGTAAAGGCACAAAATAATGTTTGGTAGGATCAGAGCAGGCTAACTCTCACTTTACTGATGAGGAAACAGAGGCCCACAGAGGTTAAATGACTTACACAAGGTCATGCTTATGACAAAAGTTGAATTTGAAGATAGGTCCTCTGACTTAAGAGCTAATGTTTTTATTTTAGTTTTTTATTGTACTGCATATTGTATCATATTTATTTTATTTATCCTGAACTTCACAAATATGAAATCATGACCATTGCCACATACATAGTAGAACAGAAAGAGAACTGTACATGAAAGTGAACGTTTCTGTTATGTACAACTCATTTTTCTTTTATAATCAAATATATATTTAACATGTAACATTGGAAGCTGCTCTTCTTGCTTATGATTTTTTTTCTGACCTTTCTGTTCTCTTCTTTACATTTATAAAGTGCTTCAATAACCTTCTTTTCTTTCTTTTCCTTTAAAAAAAAAAGGTGATGGATGTCTAACTCCCTTCTCTTTATCATCATTTCCTCCTCACTCCCAAACAAAACCAAACCCTTATAATGAGTATGCAGTCAATGAAACAAATTCCCACACAGGCTATACCTATGGCTTATTCTATATAATGGGGTTATCACCTCTCTAATAGGAGGAAGAGAGCATGCTTCCTCATTGAACTTCAGGAAGGGGAAGGAGCTGGCTTTTTTTCCCTCCTATTTTAACACTCTATCTCTGTGATGGCAAACCTATGGCACATGTGTCAGAGATGACACACATAGACCTCTCTGTGGGCATGCATGCCAAGGACCCAGTGCACCTGTCCCTGTATACAGCACAGAGTTCACCAGAGTTCCTAACTAGAAAGTTGGAGGGAGGCCCAGCTGGGCTGCCCCCCTCCCCATCTCCCCAGTAAGAGTTAGGGAGTAGGTCTCTCCAAGACAGCATCCCTTGAAGAACAAGATTGACCCACCCCATTCAGAATACAGTAGCCTCTTAATTACCTTTGGTCTGAGTGAGAAAGAAACAACTTATGTTTTTTATGTTTTACTATCAGAAGCAACCAGTGTCTTTAGGATACAAAGTAATTTTGGGATTTGGGGATGTGTCTAATGAGTTTGTACTTTGAAAATATTCACAACTGTAGTCTAGTGATTTAGGAATAAGTTTTATGAACCAGGGACTAGACTAATAGCCTCTTCATCTATTCCCCAGGTTTTTTCACAAGCAATCTTGGGCTGCTTTAATTTGCATTCTTAATCCTCTGACCCAGCCTGTTCAATTTGCATTCAAAAGGGTCCCTGACTGAGGTAGAAAGGTGAACTAGAAGCATTGGAAGGTAGTGATCTCCCAATCAGCCCTGCATCCAGATTAAAACCTGACTTCAACCCTTGATCATTTGCTAAAAAGGTTAATTTGGAGGATATCCTCTTCAGGAAGGCTGGACTGTGATGGAGGTGAATGTGTCAGGAAGATGTCATTTAGCCTGAGGGCCGCATTTTCCTATAAATAAGGGGTTTTCCTATAAACTGGGACTTTTTTGCTTTTTTTCCCTGGCTTTTTCTTTCTCCTTTTCTCTCTCAATAAAGTGTTGCTTTTAAAATAGCTTCTGGTTCCTTGAATAGTGGCTTTAGAGGGTATACTTTGACATTTTCAAGGTTCCCTCAATTTCCACTTTGGAGAGGAGCTACCTTTGAGGGGATCATGGATCACATGACTAGAGGGGAGCGGAGTAGAGTGCTTGTGCCCCTCCCCCCTAAGCCTGATTGCATCACCTGCCTCCCTGCCCAGCAGACCAATGGAAATGCTTCCTCCCTCCCCTGGGTGGAGTAAGGGGAGGAAAGCAGTGTGAGCTTGGCACTCAGTGGGGGGGAGGGGCACAGAGTATGGTGGGAGGGGCATAGGCATAGCACTTGGTCTGGGGTGGTGGTGGAGTGGGCGGGGCCTGGTAGTCCATCTCCAAAAGGTTGCCCATCTGGGCACTTTCTCAATGAATGGGGACAATTGAGATGAATCTAATTCAAGAAGAAAAATGGTTTCTCTGCTTTTTTTTGTAAGTCCAAAGAAGATGGAATAACCACCTCTAAAATACTATTTTTTAAAACCCTAATTTCCATCTTAGAATCAATACTGTGTATTGGTTCCAAGGCAGAAGAGGAGTAAGGGCTAGGCAATGGGGATTAAGTGACTTGTCCAGGGTCACACAGCTAGCAAGTGTCTGGGGCCAAATTTGAACCCAGAACTTCCCAGTCTCTAGGCTTGGCTCTCAATACACTCAATACAACCTACTTGCCTTTTTTCTAAAATAATAATTTAAATTAATTTAAATTATATTATATTTATGTTATATTAATTATATTTAAATAAATAAAATAATTTAAATCAATTAAGTAATTTAAATTCCTCCTCCTGATCTCCAACCTAAAGAGCTTCATTTATTTTCTTTTATTTTTTAAAACTTACTTTCTGTCATAGTTACAACTCTAAAACAGAAAAGTAAGGGCTAGGCAAATCCCTTACTTTTCTACTTTAGAGTTGTAACTATGACAGAAAGTAAGTGACTTGCCCAGGGTCACACAACTAGGTAGTGTGTTAGGCCAGATGTGAACCCAGGCCCTCCCAACTCCAGGCCTACTGCTATATCCACTGAGTCACCTAACTGCTCCTAGAGTTTCATTTATTAAAGAGGAAAAAAGAGGGGAGAAAAAGCTCTGTAGGGAAAGTATAAGTACAGATGAATTCATTTGCACAGGCTTCTATTGAGAAGGTATTTTGATTTCAACTGACCCATTTTCCTGCTTATTGGCTTACCTTGCTTTCCAAATTGTCCTTGCCAGCAAAGAAGGTAAAGGTCTGCATGACATTGGATCCAGCTCTCAGATACTCTGTATGAAGCTGGCGTACTGCAAGGGTAAAAGAGGTTTACAAGAACACCACAGAATGTTCTCAATCATTTTGATTAGCCATTCATTGACATTTCACTTGGTCATTCCTAGTTTGGGACTTATACTTGTGAGAGGCTTCAGATGAAGGTTGGTAACAAGAATAGACAGACTCAAAAGGAAGGAGTATGAGGAAAGGCATAATTTGGATAGCCTATGCCAACATGGTGAAGGGCAAATTAAATCTGTCTCTGAGCTGCCTCCCCCTCCCACCCCACCCCCATTCCCTACCTCTGCATTACCTGAGAGAGGAAGTATATGCTTTGGGAGGCTAGACATGCAAAAAATGAACTTGGGTGCTGGGAAGAGAGGGAACAGAGCAGCTCCCCTGTGCCAGTTGGGCATGTGTGCCAATGCTTCACCAACACTGGCCTCTGCTACCCATGAATCCCATTGGCTTGATAGCATAATGTATTTATATATATATATACATTATTATATTTTATTTATTTATATATATTTATATATATATATATAATTATATATACATTATGGTTGACCACTAGAGGATATTAAATGCTAGCCACTGAAGTGAAGAATTGGGTGAATCCATTTACTGCCAGAATTGCCTAACCTCCCTAAAGTGGAGGCACTTAATTACTTGGGCATCAGATTACTTTTGAAATTGTCCCCTTAAAAAATTCCTATAAATTCCCATATTTCCTAAGAAATCACCTTTAGATTTCTCATAGCATTTTGTATAGATTTCTTCAATGGACTTCTTTGGCTAACATAATTATTATTTCTGTGTTAGCTCCTTGAGAGCAGGAAGAATCAATCATAAGTTTAGAACTAGAAGAAATCATAGAGTCATCTAGTATAATTCTCTAATTTTACAGATAAGAAAACCAAGGTCTAGAGCCATTAAATGACTTATCAAAAATCATATCAGTAGTAAGTGGCAAAGCTGGGAGTTGAACCAAGTTTCTCTTATTTGAGAACTCCATTTTCAGTTCTCTTTCTAGACCTTATGTTGCTTCCTTTTGATTTCTTCTTTGTGTTCCCAGGATCCTCCATATAAGCATTTCATAAACGTTTCTTGATTAGAATTGTATGAGATTAATTAATACATTTCACCTTTATTTATATATTTGTGGTCCAGAGCTTTTACATTGTCTATAATAATTCAGGTTCCATGAAATAAATCACTGAAGAACATGAACCATGTCCATTATTTAGAGCAGGGCTGAACAAAGAATTGCGTAGAAGAGAACATTTAAAAAAATGTGATGATGATTTAATTAACCTGCTTCTGGATGCTCTACAGTTGCCTCTGGGGTCCAAAGTCCAGCTTTCACATACCCCCTCTTCTCAAGGGTAAAGAGAAAACTTCCATCACCAATCACAACCTCTCCACTATGCAGCCGTTCTAGAATGCCCTAGAAAGCAAGCAAGCTTTTAAACAAATAATTAATTAATTTGTTTTTTTACATGAAAACAGCCATTAAACTCCGTTCCTCCCCCCATTAGAGAAGACATCATTTGACTAAAAGATATATGTATATATAAAAACTATGCCAGTTCTTTCTCTGGGGGTGGATATGTGAGTCATTCTGCAAATGACATTTTGGTTACTGTATGTAGTACTCTTGCTTCTGCTCATTTTACTCTTCATAATTTCATGTGTTTCTTTCCATGCTATTCCAAAATTAACTTGCTTGTCATTATGGTGCAATATTATTCTATCCATCATATCCCACAATTTGTTTGGCCATTCTCCAATGATGGGCAGTCCTTCAATATCCAATTCTTTGCCACCACAAAAAGAGTTGCTATAAATATTTTAGAAATTTCCCTGATTACCGTGGGAAGTAGACTGAATTGGGGTATTGCTAGGTTAAAAGGTATTTACAGTTTTATAACTCTTTGAGCATAATTCCAGATTGTTCTCCAAAATGATGTATCAATTCACAGTTCTACCAATAGGGTAATAGTGTCCCTATTTTTCCACATTCCCTCCAACATTTGTCATTTTGCTCTTTAATAAATATAGGTGACCTGATATGTGTGAGATGATATCTCAGAATTTCAATTTTCATTTCTCTAATAAAAATTTATTTAGAGCACTTTTTATATAGTTACATATATCTGTGATTTCTTTATCCAAAAAAAGTCTGTTCATATCTTTTGACCATTTATCAATTGGAGAATTGTTTATATTCTTAAATATTTGACAAAGTTCTCTATATATTTTAGCTAAGAGATCTCTATCCAAGAAACTGTCTATAACTGAACCCCCTCCCAATTTAACTTCTTTCCTTCTCATCTTGGCCACATTATTTTTATTTATACAATACTTTTTCAACTCCATTTTACATCTCATAAATGGTTTCTGGCTCTTATTTATTCATAAATTCTCCCATCCACAACTCTAAAAGGTAATATATTCCCTGTTCTTCTAATTTGCTTATGTTATCTCCCCTCATGCCTAGTCCTTGTATCCAGTTTGATCTTATCTTGCTAAATGTTGTAAAATGTTTTTTTAAAGATCTGGGGAACACTTATTTTTAGGGACATTGGGCATGGAAACAGAGCCTGAGGAGGAGTAGCCAGAAAAGTCGAGGGAAAACCAGGAAAGAATACTGTTTCCAAACTTCAAAGAGGAAAGAGTATCTAAGAGATATCTAAGAGATAAAAATGGTGGTTAACTGTGTCAACTACTGCAGAAAGTGAGAAAGATTGAAGATTGAGAATGAGATATTGGATTTAGCAATGGAATGAGGGTTGGTAAACTTAGAGAGAGCAATTTCAGGCAAGCGATGGAGGTTAGAGATCACACTGCAAGGTGAAATAGGCCAGGTGTAGCTCAGACTAGTCCCTGGTAATTTAGGTTCAATACTGAGTGAAATAAAATATTTGCAGGAAATTCCAAACCAAAGGGAAGTTTACTTAAAGAATATTCAACAACTCTACAGCAATTGGCCCTCCTCTCCATTCAGAAACATGTCTGGTCAGCAAGGGCAGGGTGTGAAACATTTTTTCACCTTGTAGCCAATCCCTTCCAGCTTAATAGTTGACATTTATAGAGAGCTTTAAAGTTTACAAAGTAATTTATAGTTTAACCACCCAATCTTTAAAAGTTAGTTATTATACCAAAGTTACAGATGAGAAAACAAGTCAGGGACATTAAATAACTTCCCTTGGCCACACAGTCAGTGTCAGGCAGTTTAGTACTCAGACTGTCTATTGTGACTTGAATTTTGATATAGTTTGATTTGGAAAGGCTAAGTAGCTTTTCTTTAAACCCTTGCCTCTTGTCTTAGAATCAATACTAAGTGTCAGTTCTAAGGCAGCAGAAGAGTAAGGGTTAGGTAATTTGGGGTTAAGTGACTTGCCCAGAGTCACATAGCTAGGAAATGTCTAAGACCAAATTTGAACCCAGGACCTTCTGTCTCCTGACCTGGATCTTTGTCCCTTGAGCCCCTTTGCTGCCCCAAGTAGCTTCTTAAACACGTTTCAAATATAAGATAACCATTATGTCAGCACAGAGATGATTATTTGTCTTCCTGCTTTTTATATAACTAAAGGATATATCTCTTTTATTTAATAAGTTTATGGAATAGATTTGTGATTTCATTGGGATAGGGAACTACCAACAAGGTGAGGTGAATTCCTCTTCCAAAATCAATAGGTGACTCTTCTGTGTATAGAATCACTGAGTTGCCTGGGCCACTGAAAGCTTAAGCAAATTGTTCTGGACCACATGGCCAACTTGTTTCAAAGATGGGACTTGAATCTAGGTCTTCCTAACTCTAAAACATGATCCGTATCCACACATTACTTTGCCATCCAGTAGGTATAAGAAGGCATATAAGTTTAAAAGACGGGAAAATTTTTTACCCCCCATTCTCTAATTAGAATAAGAGGTCATGAGATGCCCATTTATCTCAGCTTTTCCTCCATGTTTGCATAGTTATCTTCCCAAATATTCCTTTTATGCAAAAGAATGAGTTCCTCCCCTTTCTCCTTCATGTCTTTCCTAGTATATTCCCTTTTATCTCCATTTTCTTTACTTTCTTACAACCAAAAAACGAGAACAAACCCATACCCAGGTCCTAGATTTGCCTTAACATCCCCTGTTATCTTTAAAATAAGAAAAATTCTGAAGGGAGATTTGTTTCTTCTTTATTTGAATGTAATTTAATCATTTGTCTCTTTTCAATTGCTCAAATATATTTACATTTATAGATTTCTCTTGATTATTGTTTGCATTTAAAAGTTTTTAGTTAACTCTGGTCTATTCATCAGAAAATATGGAAAGTACTCTGTTCTATTAAATAGTCATTCTCCTATTTTAATATTATGCTCAGCTTTACATTCTTGTTTATAAGCCTTTGTCAATTACCATTTAGAATATCATATTCCAATAGTGTCTCACATTTAGAGTAGGTGCTGCCAGACTATGTTATTATGATACCTGAACTATATAGCTTTATAATTGTTTGCAATATTTTTTTCTCTCTCACTTTAGAGTCTGTCTATGAAATTCCTTATTTTTTTTTCAGTTTAGGGTTTCTTTCAGTTGATCAGAAGAAACTTTTCAATTTTCATTTTGTTCCCTGGTTCTAGTAGCTTTAGGAAATTTTCTTTTATGGTTTCTTGGAATATAATCTCCAGATTTTGTTTTCGATCAGTCAAGATTTTAGAGATTTCTATGATTTATAAATTATATCTTATTGACCTGTTTTACAGGTTAGTTTTTGTTGTTGTTGTGATGCCCTTGTTTAACTACAGAATTTATTTGCATACAAACCAAAGCTAGAACCACTCAAATGGAAAGGTATAAGGATGTCTCATTGCTAACCTTGGGTTTTGTCTTGTTCTGTGTAAACCTTAAAATTTCTTAGACTTATAAATGTTGGAAATTTCACCATTGGGAAATTTCATACTTGAAAAATTTCCTACTGATAGTCTATTGGAATGTGAACCCCCTTGGCATGGGAGGGTCCTTCTCCTCCCTACTTAAGATTACTTTAGGACAGAAACCTTTTGCTGAACAATGGAAAGTGTTTTGACCTATACTTAAGCATAGAACAGGAAGTTCTTTGAGTCATGATTGATTTTAGAATTGATACAATAGAGATACTTGGAATGACAGAACCAGGTCTTGGAAATTACAATCTCCACCCTACTCAGGGTAACAGGATTTAGGAAGGGCTGCAGCATAGATCAAAATTTAATTATTTGAGAATATGACCTTCAACAGACATGTGCAAAGCCACAGACCTCTGGGCGGTCCTGGGTTAAGCTAGAGCCACCATTGGCACAGGGAAGACATGGACAGTGATTGGTAGATGTAAGAACTGAGGGGAGGGAACTGAGATGGTTTCCTTAAAGATAGCGGGGTCTGAGGACTGAGGGGTGGTTGGAGAGGTTTTGCTCTGAGAGGTGGTGCTCTGAGAAGCTTGCTCTGAAGGAGGCTGGAGGTGGAGGCCCCTGAGACTGTTTCTCCATTTTGGTCACGTGAGTGGTAGGGACTGATCTCTTTTTTTGCCTCAGCTATCTAAGGGCTTGGGCCTTTTGGCCCAGCCTAAACAGAGGGGGTATTTAAGCCCTATTCCCTTCTCTCCCCTTTCTCTCTCTCTCTCTCTCTCTCTCTCTCTCTCTCTCTCTCTCTCTCTCTCTCTCTCTCTCTCTCTCTCTCTCTCTCTCTCTCTCTCTCTCTCTCTTTCTCTCTCTCTCTAATACCTTTCTTCCTCCTGTTTGTAATTAAAAACTCCATAAAAGGTTGACTGCTGACTTGAGTTTCATTAAGGAATTACACAGCTGAATTCCTTGGCGACCTTAAATTAATATATATCAGTCTTTTAAAGTGATTTCCTTGTCACATTCTGGAAGAAGAAATTGCACAAATAATTATAAACCAGGAAATTGACTCTATTCAGACTATAGACCACTGTCGATTGATTGGTCTGGAGTTTTTTTTTTTTTGGGGGGGGGAGGGATTGTTGTGCTATTTTTTTATGCCATAGTAGATGAGGAGAATCGGAGCCTTTTACAAAGACCAGATCAGTTGTGTTTGATGATAAATAATTTATTTTCCCAATCTTTTGACTTTGGTCTAGCATTTCTTGTCTAATAGAGTCAATGCATTTTTGTTTCTTTGGTTCTACCCTGTTCTCTTTGCCCCATCCCTCACCCCCAACCCCCACCAGAGTCTACAACTTGGGTAAGATTTCCTATATTCTGTTCTGAGATATTTATTCTCTTAAATTTTTTTCCTCCCAAACTCTCATTTCATTTGTGAATTATTTTTTTATTTTTGTTTCATTGCTTCCAGACACTTCTCTGGTACTTCTGTCCAAGTCATTTTTTCTCTGAGGTTCTACTTGTTACAGGGCTACTCTCTTCTTATAGGTTTACTTTTGTGGGTTTTTCTGAACCCATAGAATTTCTTCATTGCATTTGATGTCTTCTGTTTAACTCTATTTTTCATTTCATTTTTTAGGTTGGGATTTTGTGTTTGGGCCAGTTCCCTCTAGCACTAATGGTTGTATAGACTTTGTTCCTGTCTTATAGTTATGTGTTCAGCTTCCTCTCCCAGAATAAGACAAAAATCTTTAAACCCAAGAGTGGTGGTGAGGCACAACCAACCTTGTTGGTTAGGTCCTGTGTCCTCTCTAGTCTGGATATTCTGCTATTGTTGTGGATAGGATAGAGTGACTGATATTAAACTCCACCCTCTTTCTTAACCCCTGGGTTCTTTGTCATTTTCCTGGTGGTGTTTTTTCGATTTGGGCTTCAGTCTTCTCCTCTTTGCATGATACTAAAGTATAAGTTAGTTCTACCAACTTCTATGTCCCCGACAAACCCCAGAGGGTTAGTGATGACCACACAGGTCTCAGAGTTCCTACATTATTATTCCCTTGGCACTGATGTTTTAAAGGTGCTGAATTATTTGTGGGCCTTAGTGCTCCAAAGAATACATGGCTGAGCACTATCTCTGTTTTGTGATCTAAAGAGTCTGGCTCTCTTTCCTGTTTCAGTTCTGACAGCCTAAAATAAGAATTTAGCTTCATTCACCCAATTATTGGGGCTGGAATAGGCTTGTGATGCCCTTTTTGGGAGAATTCTGTGAAGAGAGAAAGTTGAGGCACCTATTATATTTGCAGAAGAGGTTTAAGGTGGTAAAATAGCCTAATAGCTGGTGGAATAGTCTGGCAGCTAATCACATAGTCTTGGGACTGATGGATTTCTAACAGGGTAGCCTCTTTGGAGCCGACGGAATAGCAGCTCTCCAGATGTGGAGTAGCAGTTCTATTAGCCCTGGGCTGATGTTGTAACCCTGGAGCTAATGGAGCAGCTCAGGAACTGGTGGAGCAGCCTCTTGTGGTGGATTAGCACCTCCTGGGTTGATAGAGTAACAGCCCTTGGGGCTGATGGAATAGCTCAATAGATAATGGAGTAGCAGCCCCATCTGTGGAGTAGCCACCTGAGGTATGGATCAGGGTTTGCATATTTATTGAGGGTCTGTCTAGAAGCTTTCATAGAAATCTTTACCTTTCCTGAAAACCCTGGAAAATGGGCATGGCCAAATTCAGGTGGAGGTGTGGTTTGGGGTTTGACACATATATCATAAGGAATAAGGAGCATGTGCAGGTTTGGAGAATTCTTCCAGAATACCAGAGTGCTTAGTGCACAGGTTCCATGTTCCCCACCCATTATCCACATTCGTCAATGTAGGAGAGGTCTCTCTACCCTTCTAGAATGTTTTCTTCAATAATGGATGCTGGAAGAGGGGAACAGTACATTGGAGGACAGCTATAGGTAATTAATTATTATGTCTAACAGTTCAGAACTAAAGTAAATAAAGAACAATATGAGTAATTAATAAAACAGATCAGGCACAAAGCTGATGCCCAGTATAGAACATTACAGATTCAGCAATTCATGCAAGACGAATGCTGTTTGCAGTGTATGTTTTATTACTGCTAACTGGTCAGAAATGCAAGACTTCAGAGTATGAAGGTCCTGTTTCCATCACTGCCCCTCATGGCCCACTGTCGGGCCCCATCATTAAAATTGTCTAGAAGCAGTGAGGACCTAGCTGAGGTTGTGTAATACAAATTTGTGTTCATATATAAATTAGTAGATCCAGTTAGAATGGTTGTGCGATGTTCCCCACCTTTGCTCAGCAGCATCTGTAGGATCCAAGCCAGCCAATGGTGGCATGACTGAAATTTGTTTGGGCCTGATTGGTGAAATGATAAGGAGGCAAAGGACTTGAGAACAGGTCACTTTGGTGCTGTTTTTATGGTATTTGCTGTTGTTTATGTGGAAGAGCTGGGATTCTCTACCACTTTTCACATTATCTTAACCTTAAGACCTTGGAACTAATGATTTCTTAATTACTTGAGTTTTCAGAAGCAAGTTATGGAAAGAGTATTATATAAACTTTTCTTGAAAATGCAAGACTTCAGGAGCAGCTAGGTGACTCAATGGATTGAGAGCAAGGCCCAGAGACTGAAGGTCCTAAGTTCAAATCTGTCCTTAGCTGTGTGGCCCTGGGTAAGTCACTTAATCCCCACTGCATAGTTCTTAGAACCTTCTGCCTTAAAACCAATACACAGTAAAAAAAAAGAAGAAGGAAGGTAAGGGCTTAAGGGGGAATAAAAAAAATGCAAGACTTCAAAAATAAACATAAACATTCTTAGATCATTCTCACAAAACTATTGTGCGTTTAAAAATCATGGCAGAAGAAAGACATTAAACCAGGAAGATGAAGTTCAGAGTTACTGTACAAAGAATCCTTTAATATTGTCATTGAACAAGATTACATTTTTAAAATTTCAACATATTTGGAAACTTGTTTCAACTTTGGAGAGAAAGAATCCCTCAAAACACTCCAGAGCTTATCTCTGATATTGAACATGAAATCAACTGGAGTCCCCCGGAGAACCTGGTTTGGTTGAATTTCCATAATAGGAAATACAAATATAATATTTGGAGGGTCTGCAATTTTATCAGGTTTGTAGGAAACTTCCAGTCCATGATTTAGTAGGGAAATCCCAGACAGTTGCCCTGACACCCAGAAATTCAATGATTTGCCTAGAGTTACATAGGTAATAACTGTCATAGCCAAATATTCTTAGTTTCAGGCAAAAGATCATAGGTTTAGAGCTGAAAGAGACCTTAGATGTCATTTAATCAAATCTCTTCCTTTCCCCCATTTCACAGATGAGGAACTGAAGCCCAGAGGTTGTGATTTCCCCAAGGTGACACAGATTACATCTGTAATAGGACTCAAAATCCACTTCTTCTTGATTCTAAGTTCAATACTGTATCAAATATGTGCTGAATTCTAGTCACCACACCACCCATACTGTCCTGCTTATATTAAAAATATAAACAATTAAGTAGCCAGTCTAAAATTTGTATTTATTTTCTAAAGGAGACTACATTTCTTACTATCTAAAAAACGATTTTACAACAGCAATTAAATGATCAATATTGGGGGCAGCTGGGTATCTCAGTGGATTGAGAGTCAGGCCTAGAGATGGGAGGTCCTAGGTTCAAATCTGGCCTCAGATACTTCCCAGCTGTGTGCCCCTGGGCAAGTCACTTGACCCCCATTGCCTAGCGCTTACCACTCTTCTGCCTTGGAGCCAATACACAGTATTGACTCCAAGACTGAAGGTAAGGGTTAAAAAAAAAAATAAAATAAATGATCAATATTTTACTTCAGGGCTTCCTAAGAAACCTAGCCCCTCTTTTTGTCATATATACAGTTTCAAGGGCAGGTTTGAATGAATGCACTTTGAGATATGGAAACTGTTAAATCCTGAAAATAATCAAGACTGGAGAAAAGGTGGAGGATTCCTTTGGCTCGGATTAGACCTCCTCCCGCTTCTGTAGCCTGTCTTTAGGAGAGAGTTCATAATCTAAACTCATCTTGCTTCTCCTGAAAAAATCCAACCCAGACCCCACTCTTCTCAAATGCCTGAGAGAGAAGGGAGCTGAACTTTCGTGGATCACAGCATTCCTTTGTACCATTTTCAACCACGTTTTGGCAATTTTCGAAAAGGAAGTTCCTGTGAGGGGCGGGGAGTCTGAGATGTGTGTGGAGGGCCAGATTTGTTGGCGTCCCACTCTGAGAGAGGGGTGGGGGGAGGAGATATGAAGCGGGAGTAGGCAAGAGTAGAGAGGCAGTCGAGAGGGAGGGGAGAGCCTGGAATCCAAAGTCTAGTAAGACAGCTCCGCGGGTGGGGACTGAGGGAGGGCAGGTGGTGTGTGCGTGCATACGTGCGTGTGTGTATGTGTGTGTGTAAATCTTCCCCCATACCCTTCCCTTCTAACCACTCCTCCTCCCCCAAAAGAAGACACAGAGCAACAGATAAGGCAGAAATAGACAGACCATTGGACTAACAGACAAAATGTGCAAGCTCGTTGGACATCCACGAGTCTCACCTTCTTTGCCCTTTTCCCTCCGACGGGTGCCATCTCTCCAATAGTGGGACAGTGCTTGGCCCAGGGACTCAGAGGACACAGTGGCCGTCTTGCACCCGCGAAGTAGCTGGTAACCCGAAGTGGACTTGGCCCTCCTCTTTATCCCGCCCACGTCGGGATAGGGGTGGGTACTTGGTAGTCCCCGGAGTTGTTCAATACCAGTCCTGGGAGGAATGGCACGCTGCCCTTGAGGGGTCATTACTGGAATTGGGGCGCCCGATTGCTCAGAAACCTCCAGGATCGAGGCAGCACCCGGGAATTGTTAGGGGGCCACACCTAACCTGAAAGCAGCCTGTACTCCGGTAGCCAAACCATGCTTTGGGGTATCCTGAAGCAGTTGAGATTTCAGCTGCGAACAGTAGAGCCCGCTTTGACCCCGGGCAATTGGCTGCGGTCAGTGTGCAGCAGAAGCAGCAGCAGCGGGCTCCCCTTCCAGGAAGGGTGAGTGCGAAAGTGAGGAGTCCTGGGCCTGCTTGGGGCAAGGCTGGGATTGGGAATGAGGGGAGAAGGGGAGGTGTTGGAGAAGACCGAGAGGGCGCTCCAATAGTTCAGACTGTTTCCAGAGGCTAAACGAGTCCCTGGAGGGAGGAGAAATGGAGCTGTCCAGCTCCTCTGCCAATTGATCGTTTCTGAGTACAACCATGATCCAAGTGGCACAGAGCTGGTAGCAGCGGCGTCTTTGGTTTTTAATAATGCCATTCGTACAGGTCGAGAGCCTTCGCTTTATGAGGTGCCACTTAGGTCATATTATGGTTTAATTTAATTTAACACCAATGTTTTAGTTTATTTCCCCAATCTGAATAAGTAGTGCAAACTCCTGGCGGGAAACAATGTCCTAATTTTTCTTTTTTATATTCCCAGCGACCAGTGTTTGGCATTGTTTCCCACTGCTGACCTGTGATTTCATCTGTGTAGGCAGCTTCCAGTAAAAAAGGCCATCTACCCTCACAGAGGGGCATCTTCTTTGCATATTAGAGTCTTAGAAAGTTGACAGAGACCAAGAGGTTACATGACTTGCCCAGAGTGAGACTTCACAAGCCCCAAAGGTGGAACTTGAATCCCAGTCTGCCTGACTCTCAGGACAATTCTTTCTCCATTGCTCCACAATGCTCTGCACCTGGTTCATGTTTGCAGCCAATCACCATTTGCTGAATTGGTGACTCTGAAATTTCACTTCCTATTAAGAGTGAAATCAAGATTTGGCAAAGAGGAATTGATCGATCAATGGTTAAAACGATTACTTTGTTGAGTGTTAAACAGGAAAACATAGACCTATAAATTCCATTTAATAACTGCATTGATCATATTAGCTAGATAATCATAGTCTCCCCTTATACTTTGTGTTGTTTAAATACAACTGCCTTTTCATATGACAAATGATGTTTATTTGGGAAGTAGTTATGTTACAGTAATGAAAAAGCAAAGGAGTATGGTATAGCTCCAGTGAGAGCTGTAAAGTTGGGAAAGAAGAGAATTTCAGTCTGAAATCTGCTCTTGTTTGTTACATGATTTATGAGCAAGTCACTTGGTCTCTATGTCCTCAGTTTCTCTATCTATAAATTAAGAGGATTAAACTGGTTTTTTTCAAAGGTCTCATAGCTCTAACTCTGATGATTCTATGATAAGCAAATATATAACTTTTGATTTACCTGTTTGAATAGAAAAAGCCATGCTTATATTCCTATATTTATATTTTCCTTAGCTGAATCTCAAAATACTTAAGAATTCCTTATCTGACCAAAAATCCTTATGAAATTCTAGATAGGAAATACATCATATTTTGATGTAACAAGCAGACAACTTTACAAATCCCCATTGGAAGGAATTTTGTAACAAAGAGTACTAGACTGGGAGTTAAGGCATAAAGCATTTATTGAACACTTACCATGTACTAGGTAGGCACTGTGCTAGTGCTTTACTCATTTGATATGTACTATAACCCCTTAATGTAGATGCTCTTATTGTCCTCATTTTGCAGTAAACTGTAGTGTAGGTTTAGGTGTCTTGCCCAGGGTCACACAGGTAGTGTATGAGGTCACATTTGAACTCAGATCTTCCTAACTTGAGGTCCAATGCTTTATCCATTGCACTCCATATCTGTAAGGGTTAAAAAAAACCAGACTACTAGTCCAAGTGCTTTTACTTGTTAGCCCAGGGGCTTAGGTAAATTGTTTGCTCTCTCTGTTTCATTTTTCTTATTTGTAAAATGAGGGAGGTGGAATTAGATATTTTTAAACATCTAACTGCAGATCTGATATTTTATATTTGTGTATCCCCACTGATAAGTACTTGTGTTTGAGGTTTAAAAATTAATTTGTTATGCCAACTCTCAAAAAAACATGGAGCATGTTTTGGTTCAAAGTACAAAAGGAGATGAAAAATTATATTTTAAAGAATAACTAGTTGAAATAAGAAAGAAAAATGAATCTTTACATTGACTAGTATGGTATAAAAGAGAAGCAGTGTGGTATAGTGATTCTCAGAATAAGGCTTTAGTCCTACTTCTACATTCCAAAGAGGAGGAGGAGGAGGAAAAAGAGGAAGAGGAGGAGAACTGGATTTGAAATCAGAGGACTTGGGTTTAAATCTCAAGTCTATAAACTATTGCCTGTGTGACCTTTGACAAGTTACTTAATATCTCTGGGCCTCAGTTTTCCCATCTATAAAATGTCACAATGGGATTAAATTGCCTAAAAAGTCTCTTCCAGCTCTAAATTGATGAAAAAGACCTTTTTAATTTAGGGTCAGAACTGAAATTAACTATTAGGCTCTTTTCATTCAAATTAAGGAAGATAATAATTCAAATTATTTGAAATTTGGGGAAAGTAAATATTGGGTTGTTTCTTTAGGTTCACAATTGTTGTCAATATTGTGTGAAGCAGGACCTCTCTTGATCCATGTTGTATATGTTAGGGTCCTCTGGAGTAGGAGCTAATGACAGGAAGAAGGGACTTGATTACTAAGATAAAGGAGGGTAGTGAGGAATCTATAAGAGGAGAACTACAAAGAAGGGAAAGGATCTAAGAGTGAAAAGAGAATTAAAAGTGAGCTTTGAGAGACTTTAAAAGCAAAAAGACAAGGACAAATCACCCCTCATTAATTGTTTGATGGGAGAACCTGCAATAGCTAACAAAACAAGAAGAGGAAGCTTTTGGGGATTAACTCCTGAAGCTTGGGGCAGAAAAAAAATTGTTTCAAAATCAATGACCTAGGTTTCTGGCCCCATTTTCTCTTTTCCCCCAGAGTAGGACATTTAATAGAGAAAGACTTGTTTTTATATCCTCTGGGCTGATAGTTTGGGCTCGTCTATCTTACTGTATTTCATATGCAGACAATGGAACATTTACCTTATGATCTGATATCCTAAAGGAATGTTACTTACACAGAAAAGGTAATTAATTTTAAAAATACATTCAAATGAAAATTAATAACCTCCTGTCTCCCTTCTTCACACATTTTTGATGAACTTTCCAAAAATTTCCTCTTACTCAGAATGAAAGGTTTCTCAGCATTCTTTTACAAAAATTCTATTTCAATGCCCTATAATGATGTGGTGGTCACTCTTAAGTGCTCAAAGGCAGGAACAGTGCAATCTCAGACCAGTCCTATCAGGATGGAAGGGTTTTGAGTATAGAAAAGATACTGTAATTTAAAAACATAATAATTTCGATTGGCATCTCTGTTTGGGGTCAGACTTGTTCTCTTTAATTTTATAACAATCATTAGGGGTGGTTTGTGGTTACTCTTCATTTACATCTTTGGAGTCATTGTGCAGGTTGTTTTCCTGGCTCTGTTTACTTCACATTTTTTCCTCATTCCTTTACTATGCAGTTTAGAGAATAAACTTATTTTATTTTTTTAAAAATTATTTATTTTTACCAATCACATGTAATAACAAATGTCCACATAAGTTTTAAGAAGTTTTATGATCCAAATTTTCTCTCTCTCTCTCTCTCTCTCTCTCTCTCTCTCTCTCTCTCTCTCTCTCAACCCTCCCCCCTACCAGAGCTGGCAAACAATTCAATCTGGGCTATATATGTATTAGCATGCAAAACATAATTCCATGTTGTCCATTTTTGTAAGTGAATAATCATATAAAACCCAAACCTCAAATAAACAAGGGGAAAATCGTATCTGCATTCCCACTTCAACAGTTCTTTCTCTGGAGGTGGATATCATTCTCCATCATAAATCCCTCAGAATTGTCCTGGATGGGTACTGCTGTACTGAGAGTAGCCAAGTCTATCACAGTTGATCATCCCACAATATTGCTGTTACTGTGTACATGTTCTCTTGCTTCTGCTTATTTCACTCTGTATCAGCTCAGACTTTTCAGCACTTTCTGAAACCATGCTGTTCATCGTTTCTTACTGCACAATAGTATTCCATCACAATCATATACCACGACTTGTTCAGCCACTCCCCAGCTGATGGGCATTCCCTTAATTTCCAGTTCTTTGCCACCACAAAAAGCTGTTATAAAATTTTTGAACAAGTAGGTGCTTTCCCTTAACAACCTCATTTTAGTGGCCTACACTACCTTACTGGCCCATGATGAGGCAATCTCTTATTAGTGTGGCACCAGCTCTTTGTCTTAAGCTTATAAAAATTTGATCCCTGAGAGACAGAACATTTCTTTGGAGGGCACAGTCTTAAGCTGCAAATGGAATTAGAGGTAATAGAGGCTGCACACTTATGCATTCACTCCCTTTAAGCATTTGTTGTACTCTCTAACTTACCCTCCTTGTGTGGGAGTGAGAGAACATCTCTCTATCCATCTGTGCTTCAATACTTCCATACATTAAGGATTTAATGGATCCATGATCTCATCTATGTGCATTAGCTTCCTTCTCTGCAAATCATGACCCAGCTATACTTTCTTCTGTGTAATTCTTGTCCATGCTTTCCCATAGGTGCTGATCAGAGGATCTACTAAGTGTGCTACAGATTATTCTCTAAATCTTTTAACATTTCATTGGAACCCCCCCCCCCCAGTAATCATAAATACAATATTGGAAATGACTGAGTGTGTGAGCTAAGGGGAAATGTATATGAATAAACAGTAGATAGTGACATGTGGTACCAGTGTACTAGAACTGGAGTCAGGGAGACCTGAGTTCAAATCCTGAGTCAGGTACTTTTTAGCTGTGTTTAGACAAATCACTTATATCTGCCTTTTTCCTCATCTGCAAAAATAAGGATGATAATATCCCCTAAAATGGTTGTTGTGAGGAATAATTAAGTAATATTTATAAAGTTATTTTGTCACCTTTAAAATGCTGTATAAATGCTAGCTGTTATTAATAACACTAAATAGTTCAATAATGTTCAATTTCAGTATGATCCTTAAATACACATCTATTATACTTATGCACTCAATCATTTCCCATCTTGCCACTATCATGGAAGATGTCTACTATGGAATCTAAATGGAAGAAGGATTAAACATAGATCATTAGTTCTCCAGATGCTACTGTTTGTAGATGTCTTTATGTAATTGAATCCAGTTCCAGAAAATTTTGAGACCTCCTCAGTGAAATCTACCATGAATCAAAAGAGTTAAATCCAACTAGCTATTCATTAAAACCCGAGTGTATGAAAAAAAGCTCTTTGCAGGGAAACTGACATACAATTTGGATAGACAACTCATAGAAACTATTTGTCAGTATGTTTCTTTTGGACAATGTGAAGAGACACAAACTAGCCCCACAATTGAATAAGAACAGTCGAGAAATCTAGATTGCCTTTGGGAAATTGCACAGAATTTTTAGTGACTTCACATTTATCTCTAGAAAAAATGCTCATCTTTTAACCCGCAATAGTCCCAAGGTAATGGGAAGCAGGGACCTACAATGTACCAGGTACTTTTTTACACATATCTGTTTTGGTTCTCACAACCACCCTGAACAGTAAGTAGGGGCCGTTATGATCCCCATTTTACAGCTCGGGAAACTGAAGCAGATAGCCATTAATTGACTTGTCTAGAGTCACACAGCTGGTAAGAAGGGTCAGGTCAGATTTGAACTCTGGTTTTCCTGACTCCTGGTGAAGTACTCTATCCTCTGAGATATTTAGCTGCTTTGTTCTTTGCAAAGGATACTCGTTCTCTGCCTTTGTACTGATTAACCTTCATGCTTGGAATGATCTTCTTCCTCACGTCTGCCTTTTACTTTCTCTGTCTTCCCTCAAGATTAATCTCAAATGTTTCTTTCTGCAGGGGACTTTCCCTCTCCCCTGGCATCTTTCATTCCAAAACTTACATCTCCCCTCTCTCTCTCTGTTTCTGTCTTTCTCTCTGTCTCTGTCTCTGTCGCCGTGTGTCTGTCTCATATATATCTAATAATCTTGTATACATCTATGCAATACTCTTTTGGGGCCATTTCTCCAAATCCAACTTGCTCTGCCAAGTTAATTCTGAGAATAGGTAACTATTTCCCTCAGGATTCTAGATAGATATTCTAGTGCTGTCACTTATAAGTTCCTATCTGGTGTGTCAATTATCCAGTTAGTATCAATTAGCATTTTTTTTTTCGAAAATTCTTCAACCCCATACAAAAATAGCCTTTCGGTCACTCATGGATGGACAAATTCTCCCCAAAGTACTATATGTTGGATTAAAACCAGGCAGGGAATAGTGAGCATGGTCTATGGATTTAACTTTTATTGCTCAGTTCCCATTATACCATTCCTCATTATACCTAATTATTTATATGTTGTCTCACTCTTTGGAATAAGATTCTTGAGATCAGGAACTATTTTTGCCTTTCTTTTTATCACTAGCACTTAAGACGGTTACTTGCCCAGCTTAAGCAGGAAGGCAGGAAGGAAGAACAGTAGGAAAGAAAGAAGGAAGAAAAGAAAGGCGAGAGGGAAGGAAGATGGTGAACAGACTTTTGAAGAAGGGACTTATGACCCCCAAAAGACTTGTGTGCATTTCTTGAAAAGGCCCCTCTCCTAGACCTGCCATTTCCTCTTCCTTGGTCTCTCCATCATGTCTTTTGTTAATAATAGAGGGGGGGAGCAGCTGGGTAGCTCAGTGTGTTGAGAGCTAGGCCTAGAGACGGGAGGTCCTAGGTTCAAATCTGGCCTCAGACACTTCCCAGCTCTTTGACCCTGGGCAAGTCATTTGACCCCCATTGCCTAGCCCTTACCACTCTTCTGCCTTGGAGCCAATACATAGTATTGGCTCCAAGACAGAAGGTAAGGGTTATAAAATAATAATAATAATAATAGAGGTCAGAATTGCCTTCTCCAGTCACCCACTCAGCATGCCTCACCTATGGTTGTCTCCAGATGTGAGAGCCCTGAGAGAAATCACAGTTAAACTTAGGACCAGTTTAGCTGTGGGAATCTGAGATGCCTTATGTGTCTGGTCATGTGTCACTAAGCCTCTATTAGTTTTCTAAGAGAGTAACTCCTAGAAGGCAACTGATGCTTAGCTGGGTCACTACCCATCTCTGAATGGAGGCCTGAGGGTGGAAGAAGGAAAGATGGAAGGAAGGAAATGAAGATAGAAGGGAAGAAGAGAGGGAGGGGAAATGGAAGGGAGATAGGGAAAGAAAGAAGAAAAGCATTTATTAAGTGATAATATGTTAGGCACTGTGCTAAAGCACTATCTTACTTGATCCTCAAAATTCTGAGATATAAATGCTGTTTTTATGTGCATTTTACAGATGGAAAAACTGAAAGAGAGATTAAGGGACTTGTCCAAGGTTACCCAGCTAAATTTGAACTTGGCTTCCTGATGCCAGCCCCAGCATTCTATCTATTTTTAAAAGTACTCAATAAATGCTTGCTGATTTGAAATAATAAACTATTACTACTTCTCCTAATTCTCCAGAAGAGTTAGATGCAGTATAATTCCATAAATCCCTTAATTCCATAAACTTCCCTAGATTTCAGAGAAGCATTTACACACAAGAAATAATTTGTCCTTATGTGAAGGAGTATGGAAGATAAATGATTTTTAATTGTTTTTCAGAGAAGGAAAAGCATCTTCCTATTCAGAAGCAAGATGGAAAGACACAGCAGAGACAGTAATCATTGGAGGAGGCTGTGTTGGTGTGAGCCTTGCTTATCATCTGGCCAAAGCTGGGATGAAGGATGTGGTACTTTTGGAAGCATCTGAACTCACTGCTGGATCTACATGGCATGCAGTAAGAAAAATTTAGTCTATTCAATAATCACTGAATAAGTCTCTACTATGTGCAGGGCATTGTGCTAGGGAATGGAGGTGAGGTGTTGATGCATATATAATTAGGACATTATTTCTTTTTCTACTCTCCACTTTCTACTATGAACTCATTACCTATTTTTTCTTTTCCCCTAGTTTAGTATAGGGAATTATCAGATTAACAACTCCTACTATCAATGCAGGCAGATGCACCCTCTGAAATTAACAGTCTTAGAGAATTGTCTGGGGTCACTTAGAGAGTTTAGGTATTTGCCCAGGCTTACATAGCCAATATGTGCCTGGCAGAATCTTAACCTACATCTCACCTGACTCAAATGTCAAATGTTTATCTACTATACCACTGTTTCCATACCAAGTGTTTTTAATTTTTTCCCCTATCATGGACTCCAGTGACAGTCTGATAAAACCTATGGACTCCTTTTCAAAATACAACTTTAAATTAATCAGATAAAATGCAGAGGAAACCACTTTTATTGATATATGATTATTAAAATACTTTTAAAAACCAGTCCATAAGCTCTAGATCTATCTCAAGCCTTTATTGTTAAGTCATTTTTCAGTCACGTCCAAGTCTTTGTGACTCCATTTGGAATTTTCTTGGCAAAGATACTGGAGTGATTTGCCATTTCCTTCTCTAGATCATTTTTTTTTTAAGAATGAAGTCTTCTGGAGGGCAGGAAATGCTTTATTTATATTTATTTATTTATTTTAATTTAAATTTTTTTTGTTACAATAATCACTTTATTTCCCTCCCTCCCCTGCACCTACCCTTTTCGCAGCCCAGGAGCAATTTCGTTGGGTATTACTTGTGTCCTTGATCAGAACATATTTCTATGTTGTTTGCACTTGGATATTCATTTAGAGTCTACATCTCCAACCAGATCCCTTCGACCCATGTATTCAAGCAATTGTTTCTCTTTGGTGTTTTTACTTCCACATTGTTTCCTCTGAATGTGGATAGTGGTTTTTCTCCTAGATTCCTCCAAGTTGTTCAGGATCTCTGCATTGCCACTAATGGAGAAGTCCATTACATTTGATTGTACCACAGTGTATCAGTCTCTGTGTACGATGTTCTCCTGATTCTGCTCCTCTTACTCTGCATCAATTCTTGGAGGTCATTCCAGTCCCCATGGAATTCCTCCACTTTATTATTCCTTTGAGCACAATAGTATTCCATCACCAACATATACCACAATTTGTTTATCCATTCTCCAATTGAAGGGCATCCCCTCATTTTCCAATTTTTTGCCACCACAAAGAGTGTAGGTATGAATATTCTTGTAAATGTCTTTTTCCTTATTATCTCTTTGGGGTACAAACCCAGCAGTGCTATGGCTGGATCGAAGGGCAGTCTTTTAGTGCCCTTGGGCATAGTTCCAAATTGCCCTCCAGAATGATTGGATCAATTCACAACTCCTCCAGGAATGCATTAATGTTCCTACTTTGCCACACCCCCTCCAGCATTCATTACTTTCCTTTGGTGTCATGTTAGCCAATCTGCTAGGTGTAAGGTGATACCTCAGAGTTGTTTTGATTTGCATTTCTCTGATTATAAAAGATTTAGAACACATTTATGTATTTATTAATAGTTTTGATTTCTTTAACTGAAAATTGCCTATTCATGTCCCTTGACCATTTATCAATTGGAGAATGGCTTGATTTTTTTGTACAATTGATTTAGCTCTTTATAAATTTGAGTAATTAGACCTTTGTCAGAAGTTTTTGTAATGAAGATTGTTTCCCAATTTGTTGCTTCCCTTTTAATTTTGAATGCATTAGTGATGCTTGTACAAAAACTTTTTAATTTGATGTAAACAAAATTATTGGTTTTACATTTTGTGATTTTTTCTAGCTCTTGCTTTGTTTTAAAGTCTTTCCTTTCCCAAAGATCTGACAAGTATACTATTCTGTGTTTGCCCAATTTGCTTATAGTTTCCTTCTTTATATTCAGGTCATTCATTTGTTTTTTCAAAGTACCAGCTTCTAGTGTTATTTATTAAATCAATAGTTCTTTGACTTTCAATTTTATTAATTTCTCCTTTGATTTTTAGGATCTCTAATTTAGTCTTCATCTGAGGATTTTTAATTTGTACACTTTCTAGTTTTTTTATTTGCATGCCTAATTCATTGACTTGGCCCTCCCTAATTTGTTAATATTTGAATTCAAGGATATACATTTCCCCCTAAGTACTGTTTTGGCTGTATCCCATAGATTTTGAAAGGATGTCTCATCACTGTCATTTTCTTCAATGAAGTTATTAATTTTTTCTATGATTTGTTCTTTAACCAATTTTGGAGAATCGTATTATTTAATTTGCAATTAATTTTTGATTTGCCTCTCCATGTACCTTTACTAATTATTATTTTCATTGCATTGTAATATGAGAAGGTTGCATTTATTATTTTTGTTCTTTTGCACTTGTTTGCAATGTTTTTATGCCCTAATACATGGTTAATCTTTGTGAATATACCATGTGCTGCAGAAAAGAAGGTGTATTCTTTTTTGTCCCTATTTATTTTTCTCCACATATCTACTAACTCTAATTTTTCTAAGATTTCATTTACTTATCTTACCTCTTTCTTATTTATTTTTTGGTTTGATTTATCCTAGTTCTGATAGAGGAAGGTTCAGGTCTCCCACTAGTATAGTTTTTCTATATATTTCATCCTTGAGCTCCTCTAGTTTCTCCTCTAGAAATTTGGATGCTATGCCATTTGGTGCATACATGTTGAGTACTGATATTTCCTCATTGTTTATACTGCCTTTTATCAGGATATAATTACCTTCCCCATCACTTTTAATTAGATCTATTTTTACTTTGGTTTTGTCAGATATCATGATTGCAACTCCTTCCTTCTTTTTATCAGTTGATGCCCAATAGATTTGGCTCCATCCTCTTACTTTCACCCTATACCCTATGAGGAAGGTATCTACCTTCCTCATGTGTGTTTCTTGTAGACAGCATATGGTAGGGTTTTGGATTCTAAACCATTCTGGTATCAGCTTGTGTTTTATGGGTGAGTTCATTCCATTCAAATTCAGAGTTATGATTACCAGTTGTGTATTTCCAAGCATTTTGATTTCTACTCCTAGTCCTGCCTTTTCTTCTTTCACTATTTCCTTCTACACTAATGTTTTGTTTTTAATCAGTCACCCTAATTCTCACCCTTATTTTACTTCCCTTTCTACCCCCTCCCTTCTTATTCCCCCCTTATTTTCTTTGCAGTCTTTTAAAACTACCCCCCAACCCTCTTCCTCCCTTATACTGCTTCTTTCCCCACCAGTCTGTTTGTTACCCTTCTACTTCCCTATAGGGTGCAAATCAATTCTCTGCCCCAAAGAATTGTATTGTTCTTCCTTCTTTGAGTCAATTTCAATGCACATAAGAGTTGAGTATTTCCTATCTCCAACCTCTTTACCCTTCCAGTGTATTGATGTTCTCCCCCCTTCCACCATGAGCTTCTTTGTGACATATAAATTCATCCCCTTTTTTTCTTTTCCCATTTCTTTTAGTAGTAACCTCTTTTTAAGCTCTAGTTGTATATATATGTATATATACATATACACATATATGTATTTATGCATATATATTCATATACATATTTATGTCTTAGCATTTCATCCTATATAGTTTGTCACTGTTCCCTCTAAGTGTAATTCTTCTAGCTGCCAGGTGATAATAACAATTTTTAAGAGTTACCAATGACCTCTTTTCTTATAGGGATACCTTTTTAACTTATTGGGTCTTTTAAAAAATGTTTTTTGTTTTGTTTTGTTTTTCTTTTTTTACCTCTTTTTGAAATTACCTTTTGATGATTCTCTTGAGTTCTGTGCTTGGGCATCAACTTTTCTGTTCAGTTCTGGTCTTTTCTTTGCAAATTCTTGGAATTCTTCTATTTTGTTGAATGACCATACTTTCCCCTATAAGAATATAGTCAGTTTTGCTGGGTAGTTGATTCTTGGTTGTAGACCTAGTTCCCTTGCTTTCTGGAATATCATATTCCATGCCTTTTGGTCCTTCAGTGTAGATGCAGCCAGATCCTGTATTATCCTCACTGTGGTTCCATGATATCTGAATGACTTCTTCTTAGCAGCTTGTAATATTTTTCCTTGGTCTGATAGTTCTTGAATTTGGCTCTAACATTCCTTGGTGTTGTCTTTTGGGGATTAAGTACAGGAGGTGATCTGTGGATTCTTTCAATCTCCACTTTTCCCTCTTGCTCTAGAGTATCGGGGCAGTTTTCTTGGATAATTTACTGTAGTATGATGTGCAGGATTTTTCTTTTGTCATGGTCTTCTGGTAGACCAATGATTCTTAAGTTGTTGCTCCTGGAATGATTTTCTAAATCTTTTGTTTTGTGAATGAGGTGCTTCATATTTTCCTCAATTTTTTTCATTGTTTTGATTTTGTTTTATAGTGTTCTGCTGCCTTGTGAAGTCACTTGTTTCCAGTTGTTGTATTCTGGTTCTTAAATATTGGATTTCATCCCTGGCTTTTGTTACAAGGGAATCACTTTAAAAGACTGATACATATTAATTTAAGGTCATCAAGGAATCAGCTATGTAATTCCTAAATGAAAACTTAAGTCAGCCGTCAATCTTTGCAACAAAATCTGCTGTGGCTCGGGTCGTAGGAAATGCTTCCGGCCATCTGGTTAGTTGATCTACAATTACTAGACAAAATTTATAACGTCCAGCCTTTGGCATTGTTATGAAATCTATTTGTAGATGTTCAAAAGGTGTGTAAGCCAGAGGACATCCCCCAAAGGCTTTTCCACGATATGCATGTTGGTTATATGCCTGGCAAATAGGGCAGGCTGAACATACTTTAGAGGCTACAGTAGTTATACCAGGGGCTATCCATACTCTCTTGACAGAGTCCACGATGCCCTGGGTGCCAAAATGACCATTTTTATGAATAGATTGGCAAATTTGGTTATAGAAACTTCTAGGGAGCAGGGGTTTTCCTTCAGATGACACCCATACTCCATTAATTTGTTTTGCTTTAAATTTTTGTTTCCATTTTTCCACTTCCTTTTCATTATAGGAGAGTGATAAATTTAAATTATCAGTGGTTGTTAATGTTAAAATTAATCCAGGTCCTTCTATGGCTGCTAGTTTTGCAGCGGCATCTGCTCGGTCATTTCCTCTAGAGACAGGGTCAGAGCCACCTGTATGGGCAGAGCAATGAACTACAGCTAGGGCTTTAGGCAGTTTGAGAGCAGAAAGAACTTCATTAATAATTTCTGCATTAGCTATGGATTTTCCAGCTGAGGTTAAAAATCCTCTTTGGAGCCATAGCATCCCGACTGAGTGACAAATGCCGAAAGCATATCTAGAATCCGTATAAATTGTTGCCTTTTTATCCTTGGCAATTATACAAGCTTGTTTTAGAGCTATGAGTTCTGCTCCTTGAGCGCTAATGTTAGAAGGTAGTGAAGTTGACCATTCAGTGGCAAATTCTGAGACTACGGCAGCTCCAGTGTAACGTATGCCATCCCTCATAAAAGAGGAACCATCGGTAAATAAAATCAGATCTGCATTGTCTAAGGGAGTGTCCAAGAGATTATCTCGAGGCTTTTCTGCCATGGACACTAATGTTTCACAGTTATGTAATGGTTCTCCTGAAGTGGGTAAATCTGGAAGCAAGGTGGCAGGGTTAAGAGTTGAACAGCGTTTCAAGGTAATATTTTCACTATTTAATAAGGTTATTTCATACCTTGTAATTCTCTGATCCGAGAATGCCTGTGTTCTATGTTTTACCAATAATGCTTCAATCTCATGTGGGCACATTATTGTTAATGGACATCCCAATACTAAATCAACGGTTTTTGTTACTAGTAAGGCTGTAGCAGCTACTCCTCTAAGGCATGGTGGTGCTCCTGCTGCTACTGGGTCTAGTTGGGCAGAATAATAAGCAATTGGGCGCTGAGAAGGTCCCAAAGTCTGAGTTAACACACCAGAGGCTACTCCTCTTCGCTCATGCACATATAAAGTAAATGGATTGTTGTAATCTGGGATGCCTAGAGCAGGGGCAGACATGATAGCCTTTTTCAGATCTGATAGAGCTGACAAGTGTTCAGGCTCTAATTTGAGGGGTTCAGGAACCGAATCCTTTGTTAATGCTATAAGGGGTTTAGTGATTTCCCCATAGCAAGGAATCCATTGTCTACAAAACCCTGTTGCTCCTAAAATTGCTCTCAGCTGTTTCTTAGTGGTAGGAGCACTTTTTGGTCATCCTTCTCATTCTGGTCTGATTTTCTTTGGAGGTCATCTTTCATCTCCTTTGCCTCATCTTTCATCTTCTTTGCCTCATCTTTCATCTCCTTTGCCTCATTTTCAGGCTGGTTTATTTTGGCTTTCAAGACACTATTTTCTTGTTTTAGTTCAAGTGCCTCTGTTTCCAGATGATTTATCTTAGTTTTTAAGTTCTTTTCCCAGTTGTCTTCAGCCTCTCTTAATTGTGTTTTGAATTGCATTTTGAGTTCTTCCAGAGCCTGTATCCAATTCACTGTCCATTTGCTCTTTGTTCATTGCCTGTATAGAAGCTGTCAATTGTAATTTCTTTTTTCTTTTTCTGTTGTTTACTCATATTTACCCCTTCTTTACTTCTTGTAGTTGTCTGAGCTCTTGCTCCTCTCATTTTTTTGTGGTTTTGGGCCTTCACCCTTGGAGCTTTAAATCTCTCAGTGCAGTCTGTGGGGGAGAGGTGTTGGAGCTTGAGCTTCCCTGCTCTCTGGAGGCTTTGATGAGATTAAGTACAGCAGTCTGTGGGGGAGGAGTTTTGGAGCTTGAGCTTTCCTGCCCTCTGAAGGCTTTGGTGGGATATAAGTCCAGCTGGGTTGCTGTATGTGCCCTGAGACCAAAACCTTGGAAAGGGGGGGGCAATATGGAGTGTCTCCCCTGCTACAACTGTTTCCCTCTCTGCACTCTGAGTTTCTTCTCTAACTGCTTCCTCCCCTGCCTGTGTTGTATGCTCTGAGGCTGGCACAACTTTGCCCATAATGTACTCCCTCCAGACCAGTGCCTTTGCCCACCCAGAGATTCTAGGTGCCACTGGAGGCTTAGCGCTCTAGGTTGGGGAGAGGTCCCAGGACCTTCCTTCTTCCTTCCCCTTAAACGAGAGTGTTCTCAAAATCTGGCTTTGGGAGGCATACCTCTTAAGTTGAGTCCAGCAGGAGGGTTCTTTGGCTTTGTCTTGTTAGGTTTGATTTTCAGTCCCCTAGGAGCATTTAGTTTGTAATCGGTAAGGAAGGGTTTTCAGAAGTCTGAACATTCACTACCTCTATGCCACCATCTTGACTCCATTCCTACCCACCCCCATTTAGACTTTTAATAGGAAGTTCTTTTTTTTTCATATTGGAATCAGATGACCCAGGTCTAAATCTTAATTCTGACTCTGGAAAAATCACTAAATTTTATAAAGAGTGAGGATAATCTTTTGCTGTCTGTAGACCTTTTATTGAAGGGGAATAGAGGATCCTCTAAGACTCTGGTAGCTTTCAATATCATTCACCTTCCTAAAAAAAGAAAAGCTCTAAATTCATGGCATTGCCATCACAATAATCCTTTGAGGTGTATAGGCGAGTTTTAAAAAATTCCTACCTTCTATCTTAGACTCTATCACTTCCAAAGCAGAAAAGTGGCGAGGGCTAGGAAATTGGGGTTAAATGATTTGTCCAGGATCACACAGCTAGGCAGTGTCTGAGGTCACATTTGAACCCATGACCTCTTATCTCCAAGGTCTGGCTCTTTATACATTGGTAAAGAATTCCAGCCTCTTCGAGAAATTCTTGTGTGAGTTTAATCAACTAAAAGTGAAACCAAGAGTTGGGAGACTATGGGGGGAAGGTTTAAAAATTAAGAGAGGAACAACATAGAAAAAACACATGGAGATCTTCAGCATCCTGTCAGCCTGTCAGTTCCTCATCAGAGGGAAAGTCAGAGAAAGAGAAACTGAGCAAGCTGCACTAATTTTATTTAGGATACTAGGATTGGTGGTTTAGGGGATGCAAGTCAAACAAGTAAAACAACAGATGTATTACCATAATATTGACATCAAATTACAAGATAAAGGAATGGACAGCAACATGATTGTACTGCTGGGTGCTCAGGAAAAAAGCTCATTTCAAAGTTCTTCCTGACTTTGATCAAACCTTCTTCTTCCCAGAACACTGGCACCAAACTTATTTAGATATTAAGTGTAGGTCTTGACCTTACAAAGGACTTTTACAAATTGCTTGCTAGCCTTCCATAGTGCATATAATAATAGAGACTTAATTTATAAGTTCAACAAAATTTAAGTCCCATCCAATTTAAGGATTCAGAAATCAACCATGTGAAATATTAGAAATATATCCATAAGTCTGGTCCATGAACACTTTGCTCATTGAAGTCAGTTTTTGAATACATCTTTAATATCTTCATGTGTATAAGTGGAAATCTTGTGCCTTTGAACTACATTTCCCAGGAGCCCACTGACTCCCTGTCATTACATGCTGAGGTAGACAGGAGATAAACTGGGTGGTCTTCCATGGCTAGCTCTCTTTCCTTCCTGGGTCAGGACATTGGTGGAGTTGGCTGTTTGAGCAGGTACAATAGTCATGGGAACATGGTTTTATTTTGTTACTTCTAGTGATTACTAATAAATCTTATAAAATATAATATTTGAAGTTATTGTATATTAATTTTAATTTTTACACGTGATTCGTTATAACTGAAACCCTTCAAACTCTACCCAGATCAGGTTGACCAATTGCTCTTTCTTTAAAACTTCCTACTTCATTACCAACTCCTCTAACTTCCCCTTCAGAGCAATTCCTGAGATCAATGAAATCACAAGCCTGGTCCAATTAAATGTAAACTCCATACCTACAATTACTGCAAAGAATTGCATTTTTAAAGAAGTATACATTACTAGATCCATAAGGATCACTTTGATACTGGGATACCTCTTGCTGAAAATATTCTTTCCTGCCTCATAATTTCCTAGACTACTTTGAATATTTTCTTCATCTTTATAACCTCCTACTTTGTATTATATTTATTTTTGCTCATATTGGGGGCAGAGAACAATTCAGTGGTGCTTTATGCATGGCTTTGCTAAATTCTTTTTTATCTTATTTCTTGTTTGCTTATGTGAATTAATATCAAAGATGCTCAAGCATTTGTTACATTTTCTCAATATTTTATTCTGAAGGACTAAACCTGGGACTTTATATTAATTTATTCAATGACAGATGTAGAGTGTCCCAAAAGTCTCTAGTTATTTTTATTCTATTAAAGTTCAAACTGCCCTATGACTTTTGGAATTCTTGGTATTGTAAAGGATAATTTTAATGTTGTGACCTAAACTATATTAATTATTGGTCGCCATGGATATCCCAAATAATAAAAAAAATTATCAAAGTCAGTCTGGAAATTTATGGTGATTTAATTAATATAGTGGAAAGAAATTTAAGAAGAAGGGAGAAGGAAAGGGTGTAGGATTTCACAAGCTTGGCTTGTGCTGGGAGGGAAGATTAGAGACTCTAGAAGGTAAGGTTTTAGAGAGTAAAAGAGGAAGGAATCAGTTTGAACTCCAAGATGACTCAGCCAAGATGCCTGAACCTGAATTAGCTCAAGAGCAAACTCACCGCCAAAACCCAGACAAATAGCTGCCACCATGCCAAGATGTCGGAATGCTTAGCATGCTGCCAGCCAGAGACACCTCTCTGGGAAAAGAGGCCGAAGAGAGGAAGTGATGTGCCCTATATAGACGGTTTTATGTCACTTTCCTGTGTCTTATCTGTACCAATGCTAGCTTAGCTTGACTTAGGACAGCCCAGGGGTCTGTCCGCTGTTTCTGCACATGTCTATTGAAGGCCATCTTCTCAGATACTTAATCCTTGAGTATGGTACAGACATTCCTGACCTTGTTAAACTAAGTAGGGTGGAGAAATGTAGAGTTCCCAAGACTTGATTCTATTAGACCAAGTATCTCCATTGTTACTAATCAGGAAATAGCTAAATCAGATCTTCTAAAGTATGGTCTGAGTAGGGTGGAGTAGTTTTGAAATTCACAGTATGCATGGCATAGCCAAATATTCAGTGATTAATTTCTTGCCCTCAAGGAGCTTCCAGTCTAGTAGAAGAAATAAATTACACCTTTACTATAATAATTCACTTGACCTGGGGTCTCATCAACATTGATAGAGATTCCATTGGGAGCATCTCAAAACCTACCTATAACTCCTCATTTTGTATAATTCTTGATGTCAATGCAGAGATCTTCTGCAGAGTATTCACCCAGAGAACTAAGTAACTTCTAGGATTTTTTTTTCTTTTACATTTTGTGAGTACTGGTGGAATACTAGGACTAATCATGTTATTCACATGATCAGTCCACCTCCTTTTCTGGTCATGTTTCCTCTATGACATTCTTTAGCACCACTTCTTTTTTTTTAAATATATTTTATTTGATCATTTCCAAGCATTATTCATTAAAGCCACAGATCATTTTCTTTTCCTCCCCCCCACCCCCCATAGCCAACGCGTAAATCCACTGGGCATTACATGTTTTCTTGATTTGAACCCATTGCTTTGTTGATAATATTTGCATTAGAGTGTTCATTTAGAGTCTCTCCTCTGTCATGTCCCCTCAACCGCTGTATTCAGGCAGTTGCTTTTCCTCGGTGTTTCCACTCCCATAGTTTATCCTTTGCTTATGAATAGTGTTTTTTTCTCCTAGATCCCTGCAAATTGTTCAGGGACATTACACCGCCATTAATGGAGAAGTCCATTACATTCGATTATACCACAGTGTATTAGTCTCTGTGTACAATGTTCTCCTGGTTCTGCTCCTCTCGCTCTGCATCACTTCCTGGAGGTTGTTCCATTCTCCATGGAACTCCTCCACTTTATTATTCCTTTTAGCACAATAGTATTCCATCACCAACATATACCACAATTTGCTCAGCCATTCCTCAATTGATGGGCATCCCCTCGTTTTCCAGTTTTTGGCCACCACAAAGAGCGCAGCTATGAATATTTTTGTACAAGTCTTTTTGTCCATTATCTCTTTGGGGTACAGACCCAGCAGTGCTATGGCTGGATCAAAGGGTAGATATTCTTTTGTCACCCTTTGGGCATAGTTCCAAATTGCCCTCCAGAATGGTTGGATCAGTTCACAACTCCACCAGCAATGAATTAATGTCCCTACTTTGCCACATCCCCTCCAGCATTCATTACTTTCCTTTGCTGTTATGTTAGCCAATCTGCTAGGTGTGAGGTGATACCTCAGAGTTGTTTTTATTTGCATCTCTCTGATTATAAGAGATTTAGAACACTTCTTCATGTGCTTGTTAATAGTTTTGATTTCTTTATCTGAGAACTGCCTATCCATGTCCCTTGTCCATTTATCAATTGGAGAATGGCTTGATTTTTTGTACAATTGACTTAGCTCTTTATAAATTTGAGTAATTAAACCTTTGTCAGAGGTTTCTATGAAGATTTTTTCCCAATTTGTTGTTTCCCTTATGATTTTAGTTACATTGGTTTTGTTTGTACAAAAGCTTTTTAGTTTGATGTAGTCAAAATTATTTATTTTACATTTTGTGATTCTTTCTATGTCTTGCTTGGTTTTAAAGCCTTTCCCCTCCCAAAGGTCTGACATGTATACTATTCTGTGTTTACCCAATTTACTTATGGTTTCCTTCTTTATGTTTAAGTCACTCACCCATTTTGAATTTATCTTGGTGTAGGGTGTGAGGTGTTGATCTATTCTTAGTCTCTCCCACACTGTCTTCCAATTTTCCCAACAGTTTTTATCAAATAGTGGATTTTTGTCCCAAAAGCTGGGATCTTTGGGTTTATCGTATACTGTCTTGCTGAGGTCACTTTCCCCCAGTCTATTCCACTGATCTTCCTTTCTGTTTCTTAGCCAGTACCAAATTGTTTTGATGACTGCTGCTTTGTAATATAGTTTAAGGTCAGGGACTGCAAGGCCCCCATTATATGTGTTTTTTTTTTTCATTATTTCCCTGGATATCCTTGATCTTTTGTTGTTCCAAATGAACTTTGTTATGGTTTTTTCTAAATCAGTGAAGAAGTATTTTGGTAGTTCAATGGGTATGGCACTAAATAGATAAATAAGTTTGGGTAGGATGGTCATTTTTATTATATTGGCTCGTCCTATCCATGAGCAGTTAATGTTTTTCCATTTGTTTAGCACCACTTCTAATAGCTAGCATTTAATATAGCTTTTTGACATTGAAGAAGCCAAGGCAATTCATTGCAGCTTGAGCTATCACCAAATGCCTTGACCTTTGTCTTGCCATTGAACTTCAATGACTCTGGAAGAGAGAGTGAGGCTGATGACTTTGCACAACTCTGCCTCACTTAAATCCAGTTCAGGCATGCACAAGTGAAGACATCACCTTGTGATGTCACTGATCCTTTTTGAAAACAAAGAACAAATGACAACAAGTTATTTGAGGTTTGCAAAATGCTTTATGCATATAATCTCATTTTATCCTTATAACAACCCCGGGAAGTAGGTGTTATTATTATCCACATTTTACAGTTGAGGACACTAAGGTAGATAAGAGATTAAGTGACCTGTCCCAGGTCACAAAACTAATAAGTGAGATTGGATATGAATTTGGATCTATTTGACTTTAAGTGCTCTAACCACTTCATAAGCTAGTTGTCAAGTATACATAACTCTAATTCAAAGGAGACCATTATTAGTTCATGAGAAGTCCAAAAGGTGCTTTGGGAGTTCAGAATATAGAAAGATACAGGCTGGGAGAACAAGGAAAGTTTAATGGTGGAGGTGACATTTAAACTGAGCCCCTCATTCTATCCTGGGGACTGATACTGTGGTGTTGGTTATTTCATTCTCAACATATAAAACGTTATCAACATAAAAATTCTGAAGATCTTAATTTTTTTTTCTTTCTCTTTTCCAAGGCAGGTTTAACAACTTATTTTCATCCTGGAATAAACTTGAAGAAAATACATTATTACAGTATCAAGCTTTATGAAAAACTGGAAGAAGAAACTGGGCAGGTAAATGAATTAAATGAAAGATTTAGTACTTAGATCAGCTTTGGTTTCAATAAACAATGTTTATAAAGAAATTTAAAGTGAAAAATGCTTTCCTTTTCAGTTTTATTGCTTCCCATCTGTATGTGTGTGTGTGTGTGTGTGTATGAGGGAGAGAGAGAGAGAACAGTAGTACACAATTATGACACATCGTAGGAATCAGATTAGAGCTGCTGGGAAAATCTCTGGGATTTATTTACAAATCAATTCATCCTATAATATCTTACCCTACTCAGGGTAACAGGATTTAGGAAGGGTAGAGATTGGAATAATTAAATTTTGATCTATGCTGCAGCCCTTCCTAAATCCTGTTAGGACTGAGTGGGGTGGAAATTGTATTTTCCAAGACCTGATTCTGTCATTCCAAGTATCTCTATTGTATCAATTCTAAAATCAATCATGACTCAAAGAAATTCCTGTTCTATGCTTAAGCATAGGTCAAAGCCCTTTCCATTGTTCAGCAAAAGGTTTCTGTCCTAAAGTAATCTTAAGAAGGGAGGAGGAGGAACCTCCCATGCCAATGGGGTTCACATTCCAATACACTATCAGTAAGAAATTTTCCAAGTATGAAATTTCCCAATGGTGAAATTTCCAACATTTATAAGTCTAAGAAATTTTAAGGTTTACAGGTGAGAAAAGCAATAGACTCAGAATTAGAAAGACCAGCTGACCTTCTTTGCAATATAACTGACCAGTAAAGGACTTCACATCCCTTAACCTCAGTTTCCTTGTCAAACTTGAATAATGATGATAATAATGATAGTTTACACTACTTACTTCATACAATTGTTGAGGGGAAAATACATTGTAAACTTTAAAGTTTATATAAATAGGAGTTAGTGAAAGGAAGAAGCATTTATTAACAACCTTCTATATGCTAGGCACTACGCTAAGTATTTTTAAAAATATTATCTCATCTGATCCTCACAACAACCGTGGGGGTAGATGCTATTATAATCCCCATTTTACAGTTGAGGAAATTGAGGCAAACAAAGGTTAAGTGGTTTACCACATGTGGGATCCTACCGCTAGTAAGTGTCTTGGGTTTGATTTGAGCTTACTGACTTCAAGCGCTTTATACAAACAAGCTGTATACAAGATAAAGAGGAAATAATTAATCCAAGTAAGTCACTAGAGTTAAGAGAGATTGGAAAGGCTTCCTGAAGAAGTTGGAGTTTTAGTTTGGAACTTAAAGTCTCACTTTCGACTGACTTCTAGCTTTTTATCCTCTGAGCCACCTAGCTGCCTCTAAAGTATTATTATTGTTGTATAATTCATATAAATCATAAGCCCAAGGCTCTGGGCTCACATGAACTGGGTCTGATTATGATCCCAATGCATCAGTTTCTCTCTTTGTCTCATTGCCAGTCTCTGGAGTTCTATGAAAATCTGATGATATGTTCTGAGTATTGTTTATCCCCATGTTTCCCCAAATGTAGGCAAAAGGGCACCAAACTTCTAGCATTCAAGGTAAAGTGTAAATATTAGGTATGACTTCTAACTTTATTTCACCCCCTAGAAACTGCATAAGACACCTAGGATTCACAGAAGCCCATAAGCAGATACAGAAATATGTCGAGAACTCAAGGAGTCAGCTCCTCCTCCCTCTCTTCCCCCCATCCAAGAAGGTAGTTAACTGATCTTAGACTTGCTATCTGGGCAATCCTTGATATTCTCACTTTTCCCCATAAAGTTCTTCACATTCCTTCTGGACATCCCTCCCCCCCCCCCCCCTTTCCACTCTATAGTTTGGAAGGTGAACACATATTGGAGACTACTGCATAAACAATCTCCTGATCCCCATCAGACAAATCCTCACTGTCTGGGGAACTCTCTTACCTTGTGCTACAAGTATAATGTAACTTATTATTATATTGTTGTGACTTTTCCCTTCTTCAAAGAGCTCATTGCATCAGGGAATCCCCCTTCCTTCTCTAGAAAGTCCATTCTCCGAACTCTCAACTCTTGGACATCTCTCTTTGGCTAGAAGGCTGGATTCTATGATTGTCCAGACTAGAGAATTCAAACTCCCCCCCCCTCGTCTACATAAATATCCTCTTAGGCTACATGCAAAGCCCTTTATACGTCTGTCTGCCATATACTTCTGTTGCAAGCTTGTGGGAGGAAACTTATGCACAGGAATGGATTCTGCCCCTACCCTTGGAATTCAGGTCTGCTCTGTTGTCTTCTGATCTGTTTTCTGAAGGTGAAAAGGGAGAGAAAGCCTGACTGTCAGTTTACTTTGATAGAACACAGAGAGGGGCAAATCCTCTGATAAAATCCATTCTTTTGCATCTCATTTAGCCACTTCTCAGGGGTCCTTCATGCCCTTTCTGCAAGGCATGAATGTATACACATACTTTTCATGTGGAGATGAAGACCTAGTGGACTTCAGGATCATGTGACTATCAAGTTGACAGATCCCTGACACTCTCTAATCCTCAAAAAAAAAAAAAGAAAAGAAAAGAAAAAGAACAACCATATGGCAGACATAAAGAAAAAGAATAACTAACCCTGAAAGGGTAAAATCTATACGATTCAACACTGGACTACCTTAATTCTTAAAGCATTCACTCAATAACCCTCCTGACTCAGCTTCCACCCTCTTGAAACAGGAACACTGAAGATTTCAGGGGAAAAAAATCTCATTAAAAATCTAGAGCACAATTAAACACATCAACAGTGAGAACTCAAATGCCTGACCGTACAATAAATTATCACAGAGAATACAAAACTCTCACTTGACAAAATTTCAAAGCAAAGGAAAGTTAACCAATGCCTGATGAAATACATTCTTTTGTAGATTTCCCAAGAGCACATGGAACAACAAAATGAAACTCTAGAATGACTCAAAAGAGAAATTAAATGAATAAAAGAAGAAATTTAGGGCTCTTGATACAAACTTTTTATCAATAGATTAGAAAACAATTCCAAAAAGAACAATCTCTCTAAAGAAGCAAAGGAGAGAATTACACATTGGAAATTCAAGAATATCAAGGTAAGAAGAATTATTAGGCAAAAACCAAGAAAAAGGCAACAATTTAAAAAGAACATGCAAATACAATACAAATGAAAGCCACTGTTTCCTGACCTTAAAAACAGAATGTGAGAGATGATGACTACTGGTCTCCCAGAAGAACTAGACAAATACAAAACTTGAATATCCTAATCCGAGGACAAATCCAAGAAAACTGATAGTAATTACTGAATGCAAGTGACTGATTAAGAAAATCCACAGGTTTCCTCTAAAGGAAACAAAGTGCTAAAAAAACCTAGGCCAGACAATTTCAGTTACAAACAACAGATTTTAACAGTGGCCAAGAAAAATATCTTTTAAAAAATGAAAGGATTTTAAGGAAGAAATTTCTGCAGCTATAAAAATTATAGAAGGAAAAGAAATAATATATCCTGTAAGTAACATAGCCTAGGCTGTAACATAAAATTTATATATATAGCCAATCCAAGTGTATTTTAGGAACTTAAACCTAGGAAGCCCCTGAGTTACTTTAAAAAAAAAAAGATGGATGGGGCACAGCTGGATGGAGATCCACTCAGTGGATGGAGAGCCAGGTCCAGAGATAGGTCCTGGGTTCAAGTGTGACCTCTGACACTTCCTAGCTATGTGACCCTGGGCAAGTCACTTAACCCCCATTGCCTAGCTCTTACTGCTCTTCTGCCTTGGAACTAATATACAGTATTGACTCATAGACAGAAGGTAAGGGGTTTTTGTTTTGTTTTTTTAAGATGGATGCTTAATAAAAGGGCCATTTAAGGATCCTTGTACATTGTAAGGTACCTAAGATACCTTGTAAGGTATCCTCCCAACACCAACAACTATATATGAGCATAATGTTTGATATATAAACACCCCAAACAATAGAAGCACAAAGAAAGTTAAATAAGTACGAGTACCAAGAAAGAAAAAGTAATTAAATAAATTATCCCATGATTAGAAGTTGGGGGGAGGGTTAAGAGAAAGAAAGAAAAAGACTGATTTATAGAATAAAAAAAACAATAAAGCAGATAATAGGGAGATGATACAGACTTTTGCAGATTCCTGAGAGTACATGATCCCCACTCTCCAATTGCATCAAGTTGATTTGGGGAAATCATCACATTGATCATGTATTCCCTTGATTACTACCTTCCCACACACAGCTGATTGCTGTTATCATTATCTTCATCATTATTCCTGGAGGTTCTCAAGAGCCAGAATTTCCCAACATTACTCATAGCTCAATCATAGCTGGTGAGGACAATACCAGCTGTTGCTGTGGGAATTGCCTCTCTCACTACTTTGGGAGGATTGAAGTCCTTGTTTCCACTGCCAAAGCCACACTAGGAGGAGGAAATCC